>NC_083574.1:41304558-41634558 GCF_027579695.1 Neoarius graeffei
CTCGTTCTCTCTTTCACTTGCAACAATGTCTCCTCGATCCTAAATCATTCGTTGCATTTGTCTTTTTATTTAGACAGGCTCGTCCTTGCATGAGCGCAGTGAAGAACATGCCGTACGTCCTTCTAAAAACAAGGGCTTAATGCATCAAATGGCATGTAATTTACGTTAGCGATCAAATCCTAACACATTTAGTTTAATGTAGCGATCGCTGGTCTACTCAGCAAGGAAGGATGGTTAGAACGTATATCAGTAACAGCATGAGCACTCCCTGTACTTCAGATAATCTCGTCTGCTATGCCGGTTGTATCTATCTTACTGTTTAATGTGAGTTCTTTCAGAAATCAAGCAGCTTTAGATACTTTGAGATCATTAGGCTGTGCATTAAAGGAGAACTGAAGTCATTTTTAAACTTGCTTTATGTCTTAATTAACGTGTTATTCAATTACGTTTTCGGTTTCAGTAACCTTATATCGTAACTCGTATTGGCAAGTAATTGCAATTAAATATTATACTTATCGGCCTATTCGGTTTTTAGCCATGCTGAATTTAGTTCGTTTGGTCGACGGCAGGCATCGCTTATCCGCGCGATCTTCACGAGACTTGTGCGAGACTTCGAAACGTCAAGTGTCAGCCAGGTGTCAGTGCCGCCATTTTGAAAACTCTTTTCCAAACGAAGTATTGCACAAAAACGAGTTTAAATGACGATTACTGCCTACTTTTTTCAAACTTTCCTGATTGCTATCAAAACAAACAAAACTTCCGGCTTGATTACGTCAGCATTCGAAAGAGGGCACGCGCGTCTTTTGACAACGTTGGCAGATGTCGGTCACTTTGATTTCCGCTGTACGTTTTACTTCCGTCCTACGATGTCTCGCACAGGTCTCAATGAATCTCGTTTACGGCCATTGCTTTGACATATGGACTGATATATTACAGAGCATATTTCAAACACTCAACTTGCTATAGCAGCGACAAAATAGCGATCAAAAATGCATTCCGATATATAATAAAATGAGAAATAGAATTTTGATAATAAAAATTTTGCCTTCAGTTCTCCTTTAAAGTGTGTGAGCTTGTTTCTTCTGCATGCTCAGCTAAATATGAACACTAAGCCAGTGTGATTTGAGGCTGCAAGAAAGATTATGTGCAGTAGAGAGCGCACTCTGCTGGTCAGAATATGCTTTAACATGTTTTTGGCAGCCTGCTGTTAAAATTTGCAGGCAGGTGCTGATTTATTGGCACCCTTGGTAACACTGGGAATAAGTTAATGACGAAATGTTTGGTTAATTAGTTTAATTAGTAGTTATAGAGCAAATTAAACATGGCATGTACTTAATTATTCAGCACATATGTTTACATCTGGTTCCATGGGAGTGCGCTATAAATGAGCACATTAAAATCAGGGTATTGAAAGTTACCCAGAAAATTAAGCAACTATAGCATACGCCATCAGAAACAGACGTATTAGATGAGGTGACATTAACAATACCATCTTCCCAGGTTTAAACAGTGAGGTGGATTTTGGGATCTTGGTGATGATACAACTTATGTATTCATAAATATTTAAGTAATATTAGCTGGTGTTGAGTGGTATATCAGATATATTCCATTCAACTATGGAATATATCTGATATACCATGAAAAAGCCATTATTATTATTATTATTATTATTATTATTATTATTATTATACATGCACACTCTTTTTTTCCAGTTTTTCGATGTCCATTGATCTGCTTTTCTCTCGTGAACAGAGGAGAACCGTCAGGGCCTTCTAAGCCTTCAGAGAAGGCCCAAAAATATCAGCATTTCAAATGTTATATTTAATTTCTTTCATTCTTTCATAATTTCATTATAATTATTCTCTTCTGACTCTTAATTTGGCCTCGTTTTCTATCAAATGTGCTCAAAAATGAAAGGGTTACTGTCCTAAAAACATTTAAAATCAAGTTATCCAATGAGATTTTGTTTGTTTGTTGTCTCTAGGCTGAGAAGAGTTTAGAGCTGGCTCACTCATTGGTTAGGACTTCATTGCCGGGACAGAAGGCCATGGCAGTATATGTTTATGTACGCAGTGACAGATGAATTAACCAATCAGACTTTGAGTTACAGTGGGAGGGATCAAAAATATATCGCCCTCGGCCTTCTCGAAGGCCAACGCGAGCTTAACCACGAGTTGGCACTGTCAGTGCAGCAGTGAAGTCACCTTCCAGCCGGTGTAGCGTTCATCAGTAGTGTTAGCGAATGCTAATAAAGCGGTCAAGCCAGTGCTATCGAGAGCAAGTAGCACAAGCTAACTACCGAGAAACTAAGATTTCTGTCTCCAGACTCTTCTTCCACGCACACTCGCTACAGTATTTTTCACTCAGACTTAAGTATTCATTTCCCTGTGTAATTTACTTAGTTACTTTTAAAATCAACCTCGAAAACTACACACAACGGAGCGACCTGGAAGCCTGCCACTAATCCTTTGCAAAATCCTTTGCCCCGTTGCTTTTTTGGTGTCTGGCTAAGTTTTGGCTTGAAGAGCTCAAGTCCCATCTCTAATAGTAAGAGTTCACCACTGCTTGTAAATATGTGTGAAGAATATCTAATGAAGTTTTGGTAGCCTTTCAGGTGTTCAACGTGTTTTTAGTTTCAGTTTATTTATTTAGTGCTTAATTATAGCATAGCTGGGCGGCATGGTGGTGTAGTGGTTAGCGCTGTCGCCTCACAGCAAGAAGGTCCTGGGTTCGAGCCCCGTGGCCGGCGAGGGCCCTTCTGTGCGGAGTTTGCATGTTCTCCCCGTGTCCGCGTGGGTTTCCTCCGGGTGCTCCGGTTTCCCCCACAGTCCAAAGACATGCAGGTTAGGTTAACTGGTGACTCTAAATTGACCGTAGGTGTGAATGTGAGTGTGAATGGTTGTCTGTGTCTATGTGTCAGCCCTGTGATGACCTGGCGACTTGTCCAGGGTGTACCCCGCCTTTCGCCCGTAGTCAGCTGGGATAGGCTCCAGCTTGCCTGCGACCCTGTAGAAGGATAAAGCGGCTAGAGAAAATGAGATGAGATGAGATAATTATAGCAGAGCTAATCATAGCACTGGATTAGCCTAGTCTTTCTCTTTCCCAGCGAACAAAGAAATGGTTCTGCGTATGCACAGCAGAAAACTTTCTCACTGGATATTCGCGTCAGCTCTGATATGTGACATGTTGTCTTGACAACCATGCAATATCGTAAACCATATTCAACGCTCATTCTCCATTGGGTAGAGTGGTGTAATACACATAGGATAAGCGATATGCTAACAATATTGCATGCGATCAAACCAAATGAATGAAACCCAGTAGAAGGGAATAGAATACATGTTTTTATTCCATGGAAAAAGTGTCCTGTATGTGTAATAATGTCTGATATTGCACACCTTGTTATATACATCTCGTTATTTTTGTGCCTGACTGATTTCTGTATATTTTTGTAATTATGCTGTGTGATTAATTTTGGAGTGTTACAACTGATCATTATTCTGAATAACGTGGCACCAAAGTTCATGGATAGGATGAAGTTTAATGCAGCAACTGGTCAATTGTTTTGCATTTCAACAGCGTCATCATAATACGTAACTCAAACGCTTTCCAAAAACATGCATCTTTCATTATGTTTCACTGTGCAAAGTCTGGGACATCTTGGCCCCTGTGACAATGATTTATCTTTGTGTACTGCATGCCAGACTGACTGCAAAGAAAGATAACGAGCAGAAGTGCTCATCTGAAGGTCAGACGCAAGTAGAGAAGGCAGTGAAAAACAGACTATTGTGCATTAAACCTTGTGAAGAGCTGTTTGATTGCCATTTCTCTTACGATTATCTGTCTTTCTTTCCCCAGTAGTCGTCACAGGAAGAGGAGCGAACCACCAAATCGCAAGCCCCCGGCACGCCCCAGCGACCCCCACTGCATGGTCCATCCATCTCAAAGCCATGGGAATCTTGCGAACCACAGTACACATGGGAATCCAGCCCTCAGCTCACCTGTGCTCAGCCATTACAGCCCTCGCGAGGTGGTGCGTGGCAGAGGCCCGATGGTCACAGACAGCCCGGAGAGACGCAGACGCACGGGCCACAGCGGCCTCACGGGCCACAGCAGCCTCACCAACATCAGCCGTCACGAGTCTCTGAAGAAGATGGAGAGCCCCCCGATCCGCAGATCCACTTCCTCAGGCCAGTACATGGCAAGGGGTCTGGACCCGGAAAGCATCGCACAGGTCAGCGAGTGGCGGCATCGCTCACACCACGCCCTGTAACACAGTCAGTGACCGCCTCCTGCTCCTAACACCCACATCCTCTTCAAATGTTCTGGTTTTAAGGCAAATGGATCTGTGTTCTAAAGTTTTGCCAGTCATACAAATGGCTTAATGAGTGAACTGATTAACTTGTGAAGGACTTTCTGTCTCCAAGGTCCATTCACCTTAATTACTACTGACTACTATTACTGAGGGATTAATTACTCAATGATTGATTTTTAGATGCATCATGATCCTCTCTTGATTGCATACCGTACAAAATGTCATAACTTGACTTTTACATGGGCTTATGCATTAATGTTTTTTAAATAGGCAGTAGTAAACAGTCACAAAACATTCTGATAACATTATAATTCAGATTTCATATTTGACTGCTTTCAAATATTAATGAGCATTGTGTATTTTACTGCCACAGACTAAAATTAGTAGTCGTGCCACACTATTGCTGTCTCAGATGTCATACTTTAGCATATATTTGATGGACGAGTGAATTGTAACTGTTCTATTGATATTTGTCATTAAAAAAAAACAAAACTGGGCGGCACAGTGGTGTAGTGGTTAGCGCTGTCGCCTCACAGCAAGAAGGTCCTGGGTTCGAGCCCCGTGGCCGGCGAGGGCCTTTCTGTGTGGAGTTTGCATGTTCTCCCCGTGTCCGCGTGGGTTTCCTCCGGGTGCTCCGGTTTCCCCCACAGTCCAAAGACATGCAGGTTAGGTTAACTGGTGACTCTAAATTGAGCGTAGGTGTGAATGTGAGTGTGAATGGTTGTCTGTGTTTATGTGTCAGCCCTGTGATGACCTGGCGACTTGTCCAGGGTGTACCCCGCCTTTCGCCCGTAGTCAGCTGGGATAGGCTCCAGCTTGCCTGCGACCCTGTAGAACAGGATAAAGCGGCTAGAGATAATGAGATGAGATGAAAAAAACCAACTATCCACCATATCTAAAACTCGTCTTCACTCATGAATGTTACACAGTGAAACTGAATCTCAAGTGGCTTCCTGTTCACTATATATGAACTCTGCTGAGGGTATAGTTAACAGTTATTCCACGAAATCGAGTCATACATGAGCTGATAGCCAACGAGGCGCGTAGTACTGAGTTGGGTCTATGCCATGTATGAAGAGATCGAGTGAAGTAACTGTTTTATTCTATCCACATTCACTGGATATGAGCAACCGCATGCTCTGATTGGCTACTCTACTACTAGGCTATCGGCTCATGTACCATAAGTAGAGAAAAACAAAATGGCGGAAAGTGTTCCTGAGCTAACCAAGGATGAAATAAAAACTACTCAAAAACAAAACCCCAAAAAAGCAACAAAATAGAGATTGAAAGTATTTGATGGTAAGAACGTATCTTATTTACTCGTATTTTCTTAAATTTTATTATTATCATCGCATTTTTCACAAATTGCTACTGTCATTTCTCTGGTTTGTTTACATTCTTCATCTTTAAGCATTAAAATTTGTTGAATTTTTTTTAGACCGGTTCAAAAGCTCAGAAAAGTTTGAAAATTACATCACTGGACTGTCCAAGGAAGAATTAAATACAGTAAATGTCTAAACCTATTCCATACCTCGGCATGACAGCAAGACGACACTTTCTACAAAAAAGCAGCACTAAAGTCAATTCGTGCAGCCATCGATAGGTTTTTAAGAAGTCCGCTTAAGCGTAAATGATTTTGTCAGACATTTTGTATAAAGTTTTTATTTATAGAATTTGCAAAAATAAAATAAAAATGCTCTGTTTCTCAAAATCCAGTGAATGTAGATAGAATAAAACAGTTATTCCACTCAATCTCGTCATACATTGCTTATAGGTACTATGCGCCTTGTCAGCTAGCAGCTCATGTACAACTCGATTTCGTGGAATAACTGTTAGTTAATATAAATACGGAGATGATTATGGAAAATCACACGTGCTGATTGGTCAAGAAATTCAGACTGTTTCTCAATAATCACCTCGAGCATCTCGGTAAAATGGCGGCCCATCACGTCGTCATGGTAAGTGAGGAAGAATTACAAATTATGTAAGAAAACGCTGTTCCTAAAAGCACGAAAGATGCTGCGAAGTTTGGTCTAAAACTACTCAAAGGTCAGGTGGAACTGTGATTTAATTTATCTATTTCAGAACAAAGTATTTTATGTGACTCGGCGTAGATAAGCGACACCAGCCTGCGTCGCGCTTTTAGTACATTTGCATGCCGCTTTTGTAGTTGGAAATAAATTATTATTTTTAATATGATTTTAAAAAATAATCACCTGTGTATTTATACTAAAACAATTATCCGCCTCAGTGAATATCGGTGAATAATAACCTCAACTTCATCTTGATTATTATTCACCGATATTCACTTTGAATAAATACTATTTAAGAAAGTGTTAGCCTTTAAAAAATGTTGATTCTGATTTTGAAAAAGTGGGGTTCCGGTAAGTAGTCAGAAGTTGTTGTATATACAGTATCATGATCATGATATTGTTTTATTTTGTTTTTTCAGTATCACGATACTCTTACATTTTTATTATTGAATTAGAAAACAAAGTGGGCGGCACGGTGGTGTAGTGGTTAGCGCTGTCGACTCACAGCAAGAAGGTCCGGGTTCGAGCCCCGTGGCCGGCGAGGGCCTTTCTGTGCGGAGTTTGCATGTTCTCCCCGTGTCCGCGTGGGTTTCCTCCGGGTGCTCCGGTTTCCCCCACAGTCCAAAGACATGCAGGTTAGGTTAACTGGTGGCTCCAGCTTGCCTGCGACCCTGTAGAACAGGATAAAGCGGCTAGAGATAATGAGATGATCTACAGGGTCGCAGGCAAGCTGGAGCCTATCCCAGCTGACTATGGGCGAAAGGCGGGGTACACCCTGGACAAGTCGCCAGGTCATCACAGGGCTGACACATAGACACAGACAACCATTCACACTCACATTCACACCTACGCTCAATTTAGAGTCACCAGTTAACCTAACCTGCATGTCTTTGGACTGTGGGGGAAACCGGAGCACCCGGAGGAAACCCACGCGGACACGGGGAGAACATGCAAACTCCACACAGAAAGGCCCTCGCCGGCCACGGGGCTCGAACCCAGGACCTTCTTGCTGTGAGGCGACAGCGCTAACCACTACACCACCGTGCCACCCCTATAATGAGATGAGATGAGATGAGACGAGACGAGACAGTGAATTATAACATAATTGACATTTATTCAGAGCCCTTTCTGTACATGATGGAAAAATGGCCATTTGTCCAAAACATTTCCGAAAAGCATGTTTTGATAAACTTTTGTACTGACGTTTGTACTGAAAGATCTTCTGCACAAAAATTGTTATTCGTAATGACGAAAATGATCGTAAAATTTAGGCGCATAGTGGAAAATGGAAATAAAAATATCGAGACTCATTCAGACACCGTGTATAATCAGATCATTGCAGCTGAAATGAAATCGAATCTTCTGGTCTGTTAAGATTCCAACCGAACACTGATGTGCTTTATTACTGATTCCCACAGTGTTTAGTCAGTTGCAGTATGTGCTGTGGATGTCACGAAATTAAAAAAAAAAAAAGGTTGTTACGGAGAGCGGGTGCTGTTTGAGAGGCAGTAAGGGGTGTGGTGTGTGTCAGGTCATGCTGTATAATAAGCTCGGGCTCTTGATGGGCTCTTATTAGCATCTCAGTAATGAGAGAGAAATAGTGCTGATAACATTGTCAGGCTCCAACAGCAGCCAATAATGACAGCAGCACAATTAGAGAAAACACACACACTCAACCGGACACATAACAAGTCGTATTTTATATGTCTCTATATATTGAAGTGTTTTACAAAATAATGAAGAGTACTGCAAGTGTATCTGAGTTAGTGTGCCATTTATCTCATCCCTTCTTCTCTCCGTCTCTCTCACTAGGACATAGAGGAGACAATGAACACAGCTCTGAACGAGTTGCGTGAGCTGGAGAGACAGAGCTCAGCTAAGCACGCCCCTGACGTGGTGCTGGACACGTTGGAGCAGATGAAGAACTCTCCGGCTACATCGGGCAGCTCTGCTGAGTCGCTGAATCGTCACCCGCTCCGTCGCAGCACCAGCTCCACCAGCGACGCCATGAGCACCTTCAAACCCACCATAGCCCCGCGAATGGGCGTGCAGCTCAAACCCCCTGCCCTCCGTCCCAAACCCATGGTGGTGCTGCCTAAAGGGGGTGCGGCTCAGGCTTCAGCGCCGCCACCCCAGGATCCTCTCGACAAGTCCTGCACTATGTGAGCCAATCACACATCAGCAGTGGGAGTTTTTCATTCACACCAACGGATTTCTTTATTATAAATAGCCGTTACATCTCGGTATTCTACATCTGGACTGGACTGAAGAACCAACCTCTGTTCCGTTTATATAAGTGTTGACCATCAGCCTGGAGGGTTGTTTCAGCTTCTCTACATGTACTACTAATCATTTCACAGGTCAATAACTGACAGCAGAACGTTGTTTAAACGTGTTTTACCTGCCTAAAGGATTTGAATCTTTCCTTCTGCATTGAAATGTGAACCATTCTGCTATGTGGTCTGCATTAAAAGCCACTCTTTGATCCAATTTTGGTGCACAACACAAAAGTCTGTGTGTAGACGGTGTGTAGACGGTGTGCGGTCACGTAATGTGTGTCTGATTAATTGTTTCTTGCATGTATATAGACCAGGTTAATTTCTAATGTAATTCTCAGTATGAATAGATAAGGAAGATGATAACTAGGTCGAGTAACTGTATTGTAAAAGAAAGCAACAAATCACAAAGGCTTCCTGCGTGGTAAGAATAATTTGTTCATAGTTTACATCTAGTAGAGAAATGCTAAATGTGAATAATACAGGAACAAAGCAGGGTTTTTCGTTTCTTTGTTTACAGCCTCAGGATTGTGTGAAAGTTCAGTTCAGTTCATTTCATTTCATGTCATTTGTCTCAGATGGACCTGAGCCTACAGTTAATCAGTTACTAAGCAATGAATGTGGTTTACTTGTAACAAAGCAGCACTGCCGCATGAAAAACTAACCCGGTCTTTGGTGGTGTCTCAAAAAAAGCTGCTAATTCCTTGTTCTGAAAAGCAGTTGCGATTTTTTTTTTTTTTTTTTAGACCAAGTGAAGTAGTGTATGCAAGGCTTTACTTTGAATATTATATTTTTGATAGTGACAGTAGTAATATGTATATATATACAGTTATCATCAATGAAAGTAGAATGATTCGATTAATAATAATAATAATAATAATAATAATAGTTTTTTGATGTTTTAGTTTAGTACATCCAGTAATATTACTATCACCATGACTCAAATAGAACTAGAATGAGAACAAGTGCTGAAAGATGTAGATTTTTCAGACGCTTTTGTTACTAATAAAAAAAACAAAACCCTGTGTATTCTGAACAACTAATTAGAATGAAATGTATCTTTAGCCATTATGATATTCTTATAAACAAGTCCACTATGTGCTAATCCACACCACTGCTCTTATAGACGGTACAGAACTTCGTTGTTCAACAATCACTAACTTCTCCGATTTCTACCTACAGAGCATGAAGTATGATATTTTAATTTATGATATGCAAAAAGCTTTTATTAAGTCTAATAACTCAAGGCAATATTTCTGTAATTTCACCAAACCAAGGCATGAAGCCGATAGCCATGGACTCTGTGACTGTTATTATAAAATGTCAATGTTATCATCCTTATCGCTACATTCGGTGTGGAAGTGTGGGGGCCAGTCTACCCCAATTTGTGCTCTAGATTAGTGAACTGCCTAATATTTAAATAATACTAGTAGTTATTGTGGCGGCACGGTGGTGTAGTGGTCAGCACTGTTGCTTCACAGCAAGAAGGTTCGAGCCTAGTGGCCGGCGAGGGCTTTTCTGTGTGGAGTTTGCATGTTCTCCCCGTGTCTGTGCGGGTTTCCTCCGGGTGCTCCGGTTACCCCAAAGACATGCAGGTTAAGTTAGCTGGTGGTTCTAAATTGAGCGTAGGTGTGAATGTGAGTGTGAATGGTTGTGTGTCTCTATGTGTCAGCCCTGCGATGACCTGGCGACTTGTCCAGGGTGTACCCCGCCTTTCGCCCGTAGTCAGCTGGGATAGGCTCCAGCTTGCCTGTGATCCTGTATAGGATAAGCAGTTACGGATAATGGATGGATAGTAGTTATTGCCCGTGAACCTGATTTCCTCTGAATGGTACCTTTCATATAACACAGGTCTAGAAGGCCCAGTGGAGAGTTGAGTGGACAGATCATGTGATATACTGTGTGTTTTCACTGTGTTCTGTCAAAATGGCCCTGCGAATCCTCAGTGCCAGAGAATTCCACTAAGGCCAAGTCTACAGCGAGGAGCGCTGATTGCGAGGTCCCGTACAATCGAAACTCCCAGGCGAGTCGGGGAGGGGATTCCCTGCCGAGGCTGCGCGCAGTGTGTTAGCATGAGCATGTAGCCTATGGGAAATGAATAGTGTGTTGGATTAGCATTAACCCCATGTTTTGGAAGATCGAAAATGTTGTCTTGGGCCTCTTTGGGGTGTCACCAATCCATGTGCAAAGTATGGAGTATGTGCGTCCAGTCGTGTGGTGAACAGACAGAGAGCCTTCCTTTAGTAGTATAGATGTAAAAAGCTGTCAGCATTTTAGAAGCATTTTGTTCCTAAATGTCTTAAATGTATTGAAAGCAGTTCCGTCATCCAGATTTCACTGTAAATGTGTAGCAGCTGGTCCCAATTGTACAGTTAAATAAACGGAGTGATCACTGAGATCAAAAATGGATTTAAGTTGCACATAAGCAGAAGTGGCGTTTGGAAATTGGGCAAATTTTAGATGTAGTGATTCTACTAAACCTATGTAGGCAAATGGGACAGATTTGAGTGTGTGTGTGTGTGTGTTAGATTAATAATCAAAACATCATATGCTTATACTGAACTTTAATACACAACCATGGACCACCTATTGAACCAGTGTTGTCAGGAAATAAGTAACACCTGTTACTAATATTTCATAATGTATATTAAACATGATTATAATTATTTTGCCTTTGGAATGATTCATTGTTAAATTGTAATGATAGCATTTTAATGTAGGTTCTCTTTTGTTTTTTTTTTCTAATGAGGTGTACAGTGCATTGCAGACAGAACACGCTTTATTTCCAGAGTGTATTTGTTTCCGGGTTTGTTCCTGGATTTACCCCCCACGTGTGTACAGTAGCAGACTGCTGTTCTATCGAAGTGGCAATGTTCATCTGTAGTATGGACTTGTGAAAGTGCCTTTAAAAGCCGTTTTAGAGGAGCTTCAAGCCAATGTCCTCAGTGCTGTCACGCTTATCTTTCATACCTGTGCAGTACATAGGAAAAGACAGTGAATGCATTATTGATCACTAGAAGTAATTTGATAAATATACTGCTTATTCATTGTGACATTGCACTTTTATGTATAAGACTGTATATATGGCATGCGACATCCTAACAAGTTATGTAGCTTTTTGTTCTTTTCCTCTTTTTTTGTTTATTTTATTTGGGCAGAGGCACTGCTCTGGATCCTGTCTTTCTAATAAAGAACATAGTTTGATCAGCATGTTCTTGTCCTGTATGGTGCTCGAGAGACCGTTCAGAATTATGATATGCAAAATGGACCTTCATTACATTACATGGCATTTAGCAGACGCTCTTATCCAGAGTGACATACAACAAGTGCAAAAGTCAGGTACACAAAGTGCTGAACTTCTAGACAAGGAAGTTCTAGTTCCAACTGAACAAGTGACAACAATACCGAGTGTAATATTCTGTTGAAGTATCAATACTCAAACAGCCAAGGAAACAAACCCAACCAACCACTACACAGCCTGGGTTGGTCTAGAGAGGCGCAGCCTGAAGAGGTGAGTCTTCCTTCAGTCTGTGCTTGGAGGTGGTCAGGGAGTTGGCAGGTCTGACCTCAATGGGAAGGTCATTCCACCAACAGGGAACCAGGACAGACAGCAGTCTCGAGTGGGCTGGGCAGGAGCGGAGAGGAGAGGAGGAGGAGGGGCCAAATGACCAGTAGCAGTGGAGCGTAGGGATCTGGCTGGCGTGTAGGGTCGGATCAGACTCTGGAGGTATGCTGGTCCTAACCCCTTGACAGCCTTGATACGAGATGCAATAGGTAGCCAGTGCAGGTCAGACACTATGGAGTGGCTAAATGAAAGCAGAAAAAAAAGAAAAACAAGGAAGGGAAGCAAATATTTTAATCATCAATTGATGATTAATCGGGCGGCACGGTGGTGTAGTGGTTAGCGCTGTTGCCTCACAGCAAGAAGGTCCGGGTTCGAGCCCAGTGGCCGGCGAGGGCCTTTCTGTGCGGAGTTTGCATGTTCTCCCCGTGTCCGCGTGGGTTTCCTCCGGGTGCTCCGGTTTCCCCCACAGTCCAAAGACATGCAGGTTAGGTTAACTGATGACTCTAAATTGACCGTAGGTGTGAATGTGAGTGTGAATGGTTGTCTGTGTCTATGTGTCAGCCCTGTGATGACCTGGCGACTTGTCCAGGGTGTACCCCGCCTTTCGCCCGTAGTCAGCTGGGATAGGCTCCAGCTTGCCTGTGACCTTGTAGAACAGGATAAAGCGGCTAGAGATAATGAGATGAGATGAGATGATGATTAATCATCAAGGACGGTTTCTGTTCAGACTATTTCTTTTTTCTGAAGATATTTAAATACATTATTTACTCGCAGCTGTGTGGGTATGAGACTGGCCCAGCTGGAGATTAGGATAGTGCTGGTTGATATCTTTAAAACATTTAATGTGGTGGCGTGTAAAAACACCAAGGTGTGTTTATTATTTCACGCTGTTACTATAGTATTTAAAAGGCATTGTGTTTAAATGTAACCTACATACAGCCATTCAGAGTCAGATTTCTAAAGGCGTTCTCTATGTTCCTGGTCAAATCTTCTCTAACATTCCAGTTCTTATGTCTTATAGGTTCCTCTTGCATTAAAGTCACATACCACCCTCGGACCCAAGAATGGAGTTTTCGAATGAATGAATAGGAAAATTTTAGTGAAGCATAAAATTAGACAGTGATTCCTCTGACCCTCATAAGTACATAAATAGCATTCACAAGGATATGATTTGTATAATATGCTGAACGGTTTTTGATACAGCTTTATAATTTGCTTGGAATATATAATTGCATATCTAATTGCAGTATATAGAAATTCTGTGTAGATTTTCACTGAGGAAAGCAATTTCTTATTCACAAGAATAAGAAATTGCTTTCCTCAGTGAAAATCTACACAGAAGGAGAAAATGTTCTCATACTGGAAATAACAGGTGGGATTCAGACAAATGTTTAATGTGAAATTCTGTTCAGATTCCTTTGAACTTTCATTTATTTATTTATTTATTTATTTATTTATTTAAAATTTTCCGTAATGTCCTGTTCTGTTCGCTCACGGAGCCGAGTCCATCCCTTAGGATAAGCAGCTACAGATAATTGATAATGATAATAATTATTATTATGGCGGCACGGTGGTGTAGTGGTTAGCGCTGTCGCCTCACAGCAAGAAGGTCCGGGTTCGAGCCCCGTGGCCGGCGAGGGCCTTTCTGTGTGGAGTTTGCATGTTCTCCCCGTGTCCGTGTGGGTTTCCTCCGGGTGCTCCGGTTTCCCCCACAGTCCAAAGACATGCAGGTTAGGTTAACTGGTGACTCTAAATTGAGCGTAGGTGTGAATGTGAGTGTGAATGGTTGTCTGTGTCTATGTGTCAGCCCTGTGATGACCTGGCGACTTGTCCAGGGTGTACCCCGCCTTTCACCCGTAGTCAGCTGGGATAGGCTCCAGCTTGCCTGCGACCCTGTAGAACAGGATAAAGCGGCTACAGATAATGAGATGAGATGAGATTATTATTATTATTATCACCACCAGAAGGTGGTGTTGTATTACAAGCTGTGCTCATGGGTGGAGCGTTGATGTTCCAGCAGTTGCAAAGTGTTGGCATTGTTCTGAGCAGGAACTATTTTGGTATCCAGGAAAAAAAAAAAAGACACAGGAGATTTAGTGAAAGCAGTCGCCCAGGTTTTGGTACTCAAACAAAAATATTGCTGGCTCATCCACAGGGGCCCAATCATATACACTATATGGCCAAAAGTTTGCAGACATCTGACCATCACAGTCACGTGTGCTTTTGAACACCCTTACCTTTAAGTGAAGTCAAGTTTATTTGTATAGTGCTTTTAATAACAGACATTATCGCAAATCAGCTTTACAGAAAATTAAAAATTTTAATCCATATGAGCTAATTTTATCCCTAATAAATTTATTTACCCCTGATGAACAAGCCTGTGGAAAAACTCTCTCAGACAACACGAGGAAGAAACCTTGAGAGGAACCAGACTCAAAAGGGAACCCATCCTCATCTGGGTGATAACAGATAGCATGATTATAGATAACTCGCTTCAATAACAGTGTCCTATATAGTCACAAAGTGCAACCGTGTAACCAGGAAATTCATTATGGTTTTAACATGAAGTCTGTTTTGTTGAAGTTACAGTATAAACTGTTCATTGATGGAGACTTGAGTGCAAAACTGTTCACGACAACCGCAATCCTAAAGTTAGCAAGTCAACTGTAGTCCTCAGACATCATAGCCAAACTAAGTGTCCAGAGCCATCTTCTAATGCCGCTTTTCCACTACAAACGCGGCTGAGCTGGGCTGAGCCGTGCTGAGTCGGGCTGAGTCGAGCTGAGTGGGGCTATTGCAGTTGCATTTCGACTACAACCGCGCTGAACCGTGCTGGCTGGAAGTGGGTGGACACATTGGGTGGAGTTAGTGAAAGTGGGTGGACGTCACGTGATGTCGTTAAGCAGCGCAAACAGTGACATCAGTGATCTTTTAAGCGGTAGTCTCACGACCCGGATAGTAAACAATAAACATGGAGGACATGGAGTCGTTAGTGTTGCTGGTCTTGGTGCTGTGGCTTGTTGTCACCGACAACGCCAACAGATACTGGCAAGAGCGTATAGATGAGGCGAGGCGCATAAGGCTTCAGAAATTCTCGTAATTCGTAATTATTATTCTTCCGGGTTTACGGTGTTTACAGATCCCAGCGTGCTCGCGGGGCGTGTGTGGACACTCCTCCTCACCAATCAGTGCACAGGGGAGTGTCTGCTCATGCCCCCAGCCTCACTCGGCTCGCTTTGGCTCGTTTCAGCCCCACTCCAAAACGGTGCGAGTTTTAGGGGCTGAGCAGGGCTGAAGCGAGCTGAGTCGTGCTGTTCTTTGGTAGTCGAAACGCGAGCCGTGTCGGGCTGAAGTGAGCTGAAGTGAGCTGAAAAAGGGTAGTGGAAAAGGGCCATATGTGCGTCTTTCGACTGTCCATATGAGGCCGTCCTCCACAGGAACGAAGCGATGAGACTCTAGGCAGAAGCAGGGCATCAGGATGGATCAGCATTGCTGGTGTCTCAGGATCGACATGTAACTTGAGAGAGAGAGAGAGAGAGAGAGAGAGAGGGGAATGGGAGAAAGAAACCACAGGTTGTTAGGTATGCCTGGTGTCACCTAATGGTTAAGAACAAGATACATTTTGCACTGAGTGCAGGCAGGGACTCCGACTAAGACAGCATAACTAAAAGAGAGAGCCAGAAGGTAACACAGTCATGAGGGAGCCCTGGGACATAAAACAGCCAGTCACTACACTGTCAACAAACCTGAGTGAACGTGTGTGTGGGGGGACGCACAGCATCCATACACCCCAGTTTACCAAAACACTCTATGCCTGAGGACCCTCCAGATCTCCTTTACCTAATAAAAAGCTAGAAACCAAAGGCTTGACTCAAAAGATATGTTTTCAGCCTAGACTTAAACACTAAGACTTTACTGTTCGAATAGCATTTACTACAAAATAAATTAGTTATAAATATGATGCATATTTATACATATATATCAAGCTTTTACAATATTTATAAAAATATTTATACAACATGGGGGTCACTGCACTGAAGTTCACGCATGAAAAGATTTCACTTGGGAATTTTGTAACAAAGCTTACAGTGCTGAGCGTAAATGAGTACACCCCCTTTGAAAAGTAACATTTTAAACAATAGATCAATGAACACAAACAATTTCCAAAATGTTGACAAGACAAAGTTTAATATAACATCTGTTTAACTTATAACGTGAAAGTAAGGTTAATAATACAACTTAGATTACACATTTTTCAGTTTTACTCAAATTAGGGTGGTGCAAAAGTGAGTACACCCCACTGAAAGTCTCTGGAGCAAAGCTAAACTGTAGACTACAAATGTCTAATTTAACAAGAATACAATCACAGGTGAGTCTCGTCAGTCATTACACAGGTGTCCAGCAGACAGTGGACTATAAAAGGGTGTTACTTAAAGAAAACCCCTTCCCATTTCATGCTGTCAGCAATGGCACCACATGGAAGAGAAATGACACAAGACCTGAGAAAGAAAATAATTTCTTTACACCACAAAGGTGAAGGCTACGTGAAGATCAGCAAAACTTCACTTATCAGTCAGAATACTGTAGCAAAAGTGGTACAAAAATTTAAGAAAGATGGAACTGCAACCATCTCACAGAGACGTCCAGGTCGTCCACGGAAGTTAACACCTCGACAGGAGCGTCTTCTGATGAGAAAGGTTGAAGAAAATCAGCATGCAAGTTCACTGCAGTTATCTAAAGAAGTAGAAAGCCAAACTGGGGTGACTATTTCCCGTGACACAATCCGGCGTACACTGCAGAGGAATGGCATGCATGGATGCCGTCCATGAAAGAAACCTCTCCTAAAGCCCAGGCACAAAAAAGCCCGCCTAGAGTTTGCCAGGGCCCATGCTGACAAAGATGAAGACTACTGGGACTCTATACTCTGGAGTGATGAGACCAAGATAAATGTTTTTAGAACTGATGGCTTCAAAACTGTATGGTGTCGCAAAGGTGAGGAATACAAAGAAAAATGCATGGTGCCTACAGTGAAACATGGTGGTGGCAGTGTCCTTATGTGGGGCTGCATGAGTGCTGCTGGTGTCGGGGAGCTGCATTTCATTGATGGCGTCATGAATTCACAGATGTATTGCTCTATACTGAAAGAGAAGATGCTACCATCACTCCGTGCCCTTGGTCGTCGTGCACTTTTCCAACATGACTAAACACACATCTAAGGCCACTGTTGGATTTCTGAAGAAGAACAGCGTGAAAGTGATTCAGTGGCCAAGTACGTCTCCTGATCTGAACCCAATCGAACACCTATGGGGAATTCTGAAGAGACAAGTTGAGCATCACTCTCCATCCAGTATCCAGTCACTAAAAGAGGTCGTTGTTGAAGAATGGAAAAAGATTGATGTTGCAAAATGTCGCCAACTTGTTCACTCCATGCCTAGAAGACTTGGTGCTGTCATTAAAAATCATGGAGGCCATACAAAGCACTAGATGTAGTATTTTTGTTGTGGGGTGTACTCATTTCTGCACCACCCTAATTTGAGTAAAACTAAAAAATGTGTAATCTAAGTTATATTATTAACCTTACTTTCATGTTATAAGTTAAACAGATGGGGTTTTTTTGCGATCAAATGTTTTTATTGAGTATAGTCACGCAGGGTTGTAGAACACCATTATATTGTCATATTGTACCTTCCAATTACACACAATATGCCCAAGACATAAGAACGTGTCCCAGGACAAAAACACAGAGAGGAAAGATGGGAAGGAGGGAGACATACACTACCGTTCAAAAGTTTGGGGTCACCCAGACAATTTTGTGTTTTCCATGAAAAGTCACACTTTTATTTACCACCATAAGTTGTAAAATGAATAGAAAATAGAGTCAAGACATTTTTCTGGCCATTTTGAGCATTTAATCGACCCCACAAATGTGATGCTCCAGAAACTCAATCTGCTCAAAGGAAGGTCAGTTTTATAGCTTCTCTAAAGAGCTCAACTGTTTTCCGCTGTGCTAACATGATTGTACAAGGGTTTTCTAATCCTCCATTAGCCTTCTGAGGCAATGAGCAACACATTGTACCATTAGAACACTGGAGTGAGAGTTGCTGGAAATGGGCCTCTATACACCTATGGAGATATTGCACCAAAAACCAGACATTTGCAGCTAGAATAGTCATTTACCACATTAGCAATGTATAGAGTGGATTTCTGATTAGTTTAAAGTGATCTTCATTGAAAAGAACAGTGCTTTTCTTTCAAAAATAAGGAAATTTCAAAGTGACCCCAAACTTTTGAACGGTAGTGTAATAACACCACAATATTAAAAACACGGTCTGGTGCATACAAAGAAGACATACAGAGATGGACGTGCACAAACACACAAACATACAACCAAACAAAAAGACACTTACAGAGGGACAGACATAAAACATAAATGATCAGACATATGCACAAACAGAAGTAAAAAGGCTTAGCACAAGCCTACAGCATGCGTTTCAAAGATTCAGCAACACTGAGCCAAGTGTCCAGAGTCTTTTCCGATGCTCCATTTATACGAGCTGTAGAGAGCTCCATATACTGTATATGACATCCAAGAAAAGGAGGGTCCAAGTTCGAATAGACAGGTCATGAGGTGGTTTCCAGCAAGTTGCAATCATTTTCTTAGCCGCTGTAAGTCCAGCAAATACAGCACGCTTTAGCACTTTAGAGACATGAAGGGCTGACAGGTCATTCAAAATCAAAACACTAATAGTAACAGGTATAGTATCATTAATCAAGGTAGACAGATTGGATGTAATATTGTTCCAAAACTGATAGGCAGGAGAGCAATCCCAGATCATGTGAAGATATGTACCTTGAGCTTTTAGTGGGCAGGAAGTGCATAAAGGACTGCTAATTATTTTCATGTGATGCATTTTCACAGGGGTGAGGTACGTCCTCATCTCATCATCTCTAGCCGCTTTATCCTGTTCTACAGGGTCGCAGGCAAGCTGGAGCCTATCCCAGCTGACTACGGGCGAAAGGCGGGGTACACCCCGGACAAGTCGCCAGGTCATCGCAGAGGTATGTCCTATTAATGAAATTGTAGTGGATCTGCTGGTGGTCTGGATTGCGTGATACTTCTGTGATGTTAGACCATACATCATGCCAATCAAGTTCGTCATTCAGATCTGGGCAATTGCATTCCCAGCTCCTCTCTACAGGGAGGCCAAAGCGGCCAGGTATCACCAGAAACTGATAAAGCCTAGACACCATACCCTTGGTTTTTGACTGCACAGTAAATAATTTCCTGATTGGATGGGTGGGCAAAGATCTCTGCCAGGGGACACCATATGCCTTAAGTGCTGATCTTAACTGAAGGTAAAAGAAAAATGAGGATTGTGGCAGACTGTATGTGTTTTGTAAATCAGAGAAAGGTAACAAGCCAACCTCACTAAATATGTCTTTTAGATAATGAACCCCCCTCTGTTCCCACTGTGGAGCCGTTATAGGCCTACCACCAATCAAAAGTGCTTTATTATTAAATAATGGAGAAAGTGTATGCCAGTTACATGAAATATGGCGATATGTTGCGACCAATCTCCAAACCTTGATGAGATGAGAGATAATAGGGCCAAAGCGTAGCTGGCATTGTTTATTAGAAACGTTGGCAAAGTTGGAAACCATGCTATCATTTATTCCTCATCACAAGGGAATCATTTCAAAGTTGTATGATATTATCTTGGCTTTTAGTGACCACTCAAATGCTAAACTTAAGTGTACTTGGGAAGGGGAATTGGGAATACAAATACACGAGGAGTTCTGGGAACAGGCCATAGAGAGGGTACGATCTACCACCTCTTGTGCTCGTCTTGGACTTATTCAATTTAAGGTCTTATACAGGGCACATTTCTCTAAATCCAGACTATCTGAACTGTATTCGGAAGTTGAGGACAAATGTGATAAATGTCACGGCTCTCCTTGTCAGCTTAGCCACATGTTTTTTCTTTGTCCTGTTCTGAAAGGATTCTGGGCGGGTTATTTTACTATTATGTCGACTGTTCTTGGGTTAAATCTCCAACCTTGCCCTCTGATTGCTATATTTGGGATTCCTGACCCCTCACTTGCACTTAAAGGACATGGGACATGGATTTTTTTTCTGGGTATAATTATGTATAAAGGACATAAGAAATGCCATCTAAATCACTGCAGGGCGTCAAAAATGTGAAAATCATCACATTATTCAACTTTTTTTATACATCAGCGTAAAACAATGATTCGTTAATTAGCTAAGCGGTCACGTGACCCGTGACGTCACAAAAACTTTTCAAGGAGCCAGCGCTTGGGTATCTAATGTAAACAGGTTACCGAAATGGACACCATCGACAGTGACATTCCCGATGTTTCACAGAGATGTGAAGTTAGACCCTATCAATTCGAACCGATAGCTGGAAATTCACATGAACATAGATCTTGTCTTTACTCTGACGGGTCAGATGATTCTGAGAGTGAGAGTTCATTCAATCCCCATGAAACTGAAAGCGGTCGGCTCGATAACACTTCCTGGTAAGTTAAAAACAATTCTGCTCAAAGGCTAATGATCTGTTGAAAGAAGTATTATTTTTGTATCATACATTGAAAGTTGGGGCGGCACGGTGGTGTAGTGGTTAGCGCTGTCGCCTCACAGCAAGAAGGTCCTGGGTTCGAGCCCCAGGGCCGGCGAGGGCCTTTCTGTGTGGAGTTTGCATGTTCTCCCCTGTGGCAGCGGGGGCGTGGTCAAGCGCCAGTCTGTGACAGGAGGGTGGAGCCGGGGAAGGTGAGTGGCAGAATCGCGACACCTGAGGATAATTAACCTGTTTGTGTGTGTTTTTTCCCAGTAACCGCTCCCCATTTAAGGAGGCAGAGAGAGAGGAGAGGGAGTGCAACCCGGGACCAGACGAGTGTGTGTGTGTGAATGAATGAATAAGATTATTAGACTGAAAAGTTATAAAAATAAATCACCTTGTCTGCCTCCAAACGCTGTCCTGCCGTCCTCTGTGCTCCACCCACACTCGATACACGCTACAGTGGTGCCGAAACCTGGGAAAAGGTGGAGCACCAACACAGCAGCCCCATGGAATCCTCCCCGTTCGCGGACTTGGTCCACGCCCTCGCCACGGCTCAGCAGAGCCAGCACCAGGCACTTGTCACGCTCCGAAAGGAGCAGGAGCGCCGCTTCGAAGCCCTGGTGCTGGCCCAGCAGGAAGATCGAGAGGCGTTCCGGCGTCTCCTCGCGTCGGCGGGGTCCACCAGCGCCCCGGCCGCGGGCCCGTCTCCCCTCACCGTGACCAAGATGGGCCCGCAGGACGACCCCGAGGCTTTCATCACATTGTTCGAGCAGGTCGCCGAAGCCTCGGGGTGGCCGATGGAGCAGCGCGCGGCGCGCCTCCTCCCCCTCCTGACGGGAGAGGCGCAGCTGGCCGCGCTACAGCTCCCCGCCGATCGCAGGCTGGCCTACGCCAACCTTCGCCGGGCTGTCCTCCAGCACGTGGGGCGCACGCCGGAGCAGCAGCGCCAGCGCTTCCGCGCGCTGCGGATGGAGGAAGTCGGCAGCCCGTTCGCGTTCGGCCAGCAGCTCCGGGACGCCTGCTGGCGGTGGCTGAGGGCCGAAGATCGCGACGCCGAGGGAATCATCGACCAGGTGGTGCTGGAACAGTTCATCGCCCACTTACCAGCTGGAACCGCGGAGTGGGTCCAGTGCCACCGCCCGGCGTCGCTGGATCAGGCCGTGGGACTGGCGGAGGATCATCTGACGGCTGTTCCGGCAGCAGGACAGCGGACGACAGCATCTTCTTTCTCCTCTTCTCTCTCTCTTTCTCCCCCCCCTCCTCCCGTGTCCCGTCCTCGCCCCATTCCCCCACCGCGGAGGCGGGGGCCGGCTCCACCCCAGCCGGCCCGCCGCACCCGTGGTGCCCTCCCGTTTCTCCCCTCTGTGTCTGTCTCTACCCCCCCTCAGGTGAGTGAGCCCCAGAACACAGCTGCAGAGGGAAGGCCCGGGCCGGTTTGCTGGCGCTGCGGGGATCCGGGCCACCTGCAGCAACAGTGTGCAGCGATGGAGGTGGGGGCGGTGGTGCGGATCCCCGACGCGCCAGAGGCTGCCCTCGATCGGGCCGGAGCGTATCGCATACCGGTAAGTGTACAAGGGGCTACATATCAGGCGTTGGTGGATTCAGGTTGCAATCAGACCTCGATCCGCCAAAGCCTGGTGCAAGACGAGGCATTGGGGGAGCACAAGGGGTGAAGGTGTTGTGTGTGCACGGGGATATTCACAGCTACCCGTTGGTGTCGGTCCACATACATTTCAGAGGGGAGAAATCGATAGTGAAGGCGGCGGTTAATCCTCGCCTTACCCACTCTTTGATCTTGGGGACTGATTGGCCGGGATTTCGGGGTTTAATGGCACGCCTAATAAAGAGTGGGTCCTGCCGGTTAACAGGGGAGGGTCCCGGTGTCGCTTTGGCTGGAGCTGCGGTCGCAGAGCCGTCTACGTCATCTCCGCGACAGAGTGAGGAGCCACCGGCCCCTCCTCTTTCTATTGGGGAATCCCTCGCGAATTTCCCACTGGAACAATCGCGAGACGAGACTCTGCGACACGCGTTTGACCAAGTGAGAGTAATCGATGGTCAGACGCTCCAGCCGGGCGCCACCCCCTCCTTCCCCTATTTTTCCATTTTGAAGGATAGGTTATACCGAGTGACGCAGGACACTCAGACGAAAGAGCAAGTCAACCAATTGCTAATTCCAAAGAGCCGCCGGGAATTGGTATTTCAGGCGGCTCACTTTAATCCCATGGCTGGACACCTCGGGCAGGATAAGACACTCGCCCGGATAATGGCCCGATTCTATTGGCCGGGGATTCGCGGCGACGTCCGTAAGTGGTGTACGGCGTGCCGCGAATGCCAGTTAGTAAATCCAGCGCCCATTCCAAAAGCGCCCTTGCGCCCCCTACCATTAATCGAGACCCCGTTCGAAAGAATTGGGATGATCTCGTCGGGCCATTAGATCGGTCAACACGAGGGTACCGCTTTATATTGGTTCTGGTGGACTATGCAACGCGATACCCGGAAGCGGTGCCTCTTCGCAATATCTCAGCACGCAGTATTGTGGAGGCCCTCTTCCACGTCATCTCCCGGGTTGGAATCCCGAAAGAGATTCTGACTGACCAAGGCACCTCATTTATGTCACGAACACTGAGCGAACTGTATGGGCTACTGGGTATTAAGCCGATCCGCACCAGCGTTTATCACCCACAGACGGACGGTTTAGTTGAACGGTTCAACCGCACCCTCAAGAATATTATCAAAAAATTCGTAAGTGAGGACGCACATAACTGGGATAAGTGGCTCGAACCCTTGTTGTTTGCAGTGCGAGAGGTCCCCCAAGCCTCCACGGGGTTCTCCCCGTTTGAATTATTATATGGGCGTAAGCCGCGCGGCATCTTAGATGTACTGCGGGAAAATTGGGAGGAGGGACCTTCACCGAGCAAAAACGAAATTCAGTACGTTATGGATCTGCGTGCAAAAGTCCACACGCTCACACACCTAACTCAGGAGAATTTGCGGCAGGCCCAGGAACGGCAAGCCCGCCTGTACAACAAGGGCACGTGCCTTAGAGAGTTCACTCCGGGAGATAAGGTACTCGTCCTGTTGCCCACGTCGAGCTCCAAATTAATCGCCAAGTGGCAAGGACCCTTTGAGGTCACACGGCGAGTCGGGGACGTCGACTATGAGGTTAGGCGAACGGACAGGGAGGGGGCGCTACAGATCTACCACCTCAATCTACTGAAACGCTGGAACGAGGAGGTCCCCGTGGCGTTGGTGTCGGTAGTTCCGGAGAAGGCGGAGCTGGGGCCGGAGGTCCAAAAAGGGTCATTGGCATCACGTACCTCTCCGGTCCCCTGTGGAGACCACCTCTCCCCGACCCAACTCACGGAGGTCGCCCAGTTGCAGGCCGAGTTTTCGGATGTGTTCTCGCCCCTGCCCGGTCGCACTAACCTCATAGAACACCACATAGAGACGCCCCCGGGGGTGGTAGTGCGGAGCCATCCTTATAGATTACCCGAACACAAAAAAAAGGTGGTTCGGGAAGAACTTCAGGCCATGCTCGAAATGGGCATCGTCGAGGAGTCCCACAGTGACTGGAGCAGCCCGGTGGTCTTGGTTCCCAAGGCCGACAGCTCGGTCCGGTTCTGTGTGGACTATAGGAAAGTCAAAGTGGTGTCTAAATTTGACGCGTACCCAATGCCTCGTATTGATGAGCTGCTCGATCGACTAGGCACGGCTCGCTTTTACTCGACACTGGATTTGACGAAGGGATATTGGCAGATCCCCTTGACTCCATTATCCCGGGAAAAAACGGCCTTTTCCACACCGTTCGGCTTACACCAGTTCGTCACACTTCCTTTTGGGCTGTTTGGGGCACCCGCTATGTTTCAGCGGCTGATGGACCGGGTCCTCCGGCCCCACGCCACCTATGCGGCCACGTACCTAGATGATATCATCATTTATAGTAATGATTGGCAGCGGCACCTACAACACCTGAGGGCTGTCCTTAGGTCGCTGAGGCGGGCGGGACTCACTGCCAACCCGAAGAAGTGTGCGATTGGGCGGGTGGAAGTACGGTATCTGGGCTTCCACTTGGGCAACGGGCAGGTGCGTCCCCAAATTAATAAGACAGCAGCGATTGCGGCCTGCCCGAGGCCCAAGACCAAAAAGGGGGTGAGGCAGTTCCTGGGGCTGGCTGGCTACTATCGTAGGTTTATACCTAATTATTCGGACGTCACCAGCCCGCTGACTGACCTCACTAAAAAGGGGGCGCCAGATCCGGTCCAGTGGACGGAGCAGTGCCAGCGGGCTTTCTCTGAGGTAAAGGCTGCACTGTGTGGGGGGCCACTTTTACACTCCCCTGACTTCTCTCTCCCTTTTGTGTTGCAGACCGACGCGTCGGACAGAGGGCTGGGGGCCGTTTTGTCCCAGCAGGTGGGGGGGAGGACCGCCCGGTCCTGTACATCAGCCGGAAGCTGTCAGTGCGTGAGGGGCACTACAGCACAATTGAAAAAGAGTGCCTGGCGATTAAGTGGGCGGTCCTCGCCCTCCGTTACTACCTGCTGGGGCGCTCTTTCACTCTCTGTTTGGACCACGCGCCCCTCCAGTGGCTCCACCGCATGAAGGATGCCAACCCGCGGATCACCCGTTGGTATCTGGCACTCCAACCCTTCAACTTCAAGGTGGTCCACAGGCCGGGGGCGCAGATGGTCGTGGCGGACTTCCTCTCCCGTCAAGGGGGGGGGGGAGTCGGCTGTGGGCCGGACGAGCGCCCGGCCTGAGTCGGGCGGTGGGGGTATGTGGCAGCGGGGGCATGGTCAAGCGCCGGTCTGTGACAGGAGGGTGGAGCCGGGGAAGGTGAGTGGCAGAATCGCGACACCTGAGGATAATTAACCTGTTTGTGTGTGTTTTTTCCCAGTAACCGCTCCCCATTTAAGGAGGCAGAGAGAGAGGAGAGGGAGTGCAACCCGGGACCAGACGAGTGTGTGTGTGTGAATGAATGAATAAGATTATTAGACTGAAAAGTTATAAAAATAAATCACCTTGTCTGCCTCCAAACGCTGTCCTGCCGTCCTCTGTGCTCCACCCACACTCGATACACGCTACATCCCCGTGTCCGCGTGGGTTTCCTCCGGGTGCTGCGGTTTCCCCCATAGTCCAAAGACATGCAGGTTAGGTTGACTGGTGACTCTAAATTGAGCGTAGGTGTGAATGTGAGTGTGAATGGTTGTCTGTGTCTATGTGTCAGCCCTGTGATGACCTGGCGACTTGTCCAGGGTGTACCCCGCCTTTCGCCCGTAGTCAGCTGGGATAGGCTCCAGCTTGCCTGCGACCCTGTAGAAGGATAAAGCGGCTAGAGATAATGAGATGAGATGAGACATTGAAAGTTCATCATAGATCTAGCTAAAGTCCGTTGCAAGCTAGGTTTTTTTTGCTGATATTTTTCGAGATTGATTGAGATACAATGCTTCCAGAGTCCGAGATGAAAACATTCAAAATGGCGAAACGAGTCAGAATTATGATAATCAATAATTGATACACCCAAAATTATAATACTAATCCTTACAGCATGAGGCCCATAGTAAAACCACACTTCCAGGAGGGGCTGCCGTCTGCCTCCCAAGCCGGCCAAGAGCGCTCCTCGTCGGGCATGGCCAGGTGGGCGAATGCCCTGGTCCGTCCGCCCTGTCTAAAAAAATGGTACAACTCTGAGTGAAGGTATCAATGCGCTGCCGAAGCGCACAGAAGGTGTTAGTACGCCTGTCATTATAGTGCGGACTTTCCATAGCATAGAAAATCGCCACGTTTCAATTTGTGTAACTGAACTTTGTTTCATATCACTGGTCATATAAACCTATGTAAACAGGAAGAACGTTGAAGAGTTTGGTCGCATCTAACTACAGCCCCAAAAAATACCATTGGCCATACTGAGCCTAGCTACATTGCTAACAGGAGTGACAGCACGTCTGACTGACTGGGAGGTCGCAATACACCATGATGTTCAATGTACGTTAAACACTCTAAAAATGAAACAATTTTCTTGTCATCCAAGACACAAAAACTATTTTGTCGCATTCGTCATCATCACGATTCACACTTCTCCATATTCATCTACCCGCTTGTGCTGTACCAGAAAGTTTTTGTGACGTATGATCACGTGACAGCGGCTCTTCCGGTTGTAAAATATGCATATCGGAGCTCGAGCAGAAATGCCATATAATCATCACGAATATAACGATTTTGCTAAATTTAATAGATAATTTTGTATTTGTTGATGCAATTATTTCATATTTTTAATGGAAAGAAACTGATATAGCGTGCATTTATGTTTCATGTCCCATGTCCTTTAACTCTACACAAAAGGATATTATAGCTTTCACATCCTTACTAGCAAGACGTTTATTACTGTTACATTGGAAATCTGCTAAATATCCTTCTATCTCCCGGTGGCTTACAGACATCATGTTTTTTTTAAAACTTGAGAAGATTAAATACATGTTGAGAGGCTGTATGGCCAAATTTTTCCACAAATGGCAACCCTTTCTTTCTTATTTAACTAATTTAGAGGTACTGCCTGATTGAATGTGTGGCTGTTATGGTTGTACCTTTTATATCGCATGAATAACCAGTAGTAGTTGTGTTGGTCATGGTGAGCTGAGTGGGGCGTGGGGGGGTTTGTTCATTGTCTATTACACTGCACTCTGTAATTTAATTTAATTTCTTTAAGTTGATTTATTTTCTTAAAAAAAGACAAAAAAAAAGAAATGTTGGCAAAGAGAACATCATGTAGTGACCATGGTTCTGTCATAGTACCTTCTAAAGTATGCCAGGAAGCAGAGGCATCTGGATCAAACCAGATAAGGAGAGGTCTTAACACAAAGGACCAAAAATAAAATTTCAAGTTGGGAACTGAAAGGCCACCATCTTCCTTCCTCCTCTGTAAAGCGGACATCTTAAGTCGCGACCGCTTGCCTTTCCAAATAAATTTAGATACTGCTGACTGCAGTTTATGCCAATAACCATAAGGAGGGGAAAGAGGGAGCATGGAACTCACAAAATTAATCCTGGGCAAAACATTCATTTTAACCACCGAGATACGAGCTTGAATAGACATGGGGAGACACACCCATTTTTCCATGTCTTTCAAAGCATTGTTCATTGGTGTTGACAGAGATGCTTAAATTGCTAGCGGAGTCATTCAAATGAAGTAGCGCAGATTTTGACCAGTTAATTCTAAAACCAAACAAGCTACCATACTCCTCACATATGGACAAAAGGTGAGGAATAGACTGAGAGGGGTTTTCTAAAAGTACCATAACATCATCCGCAAACAGTGAGAGGTGATGCTGTGTATTACGAATACATATTGGCGACACCATACTAGATTGGCGAATGGCTTGAGCCAGAGGCTCTAGGGAGAGGACAAATAACGCAGGGCTCAGGGGACAACCTTGGCGTGAGGATCTAGAAACTGGAAATAAGGAGGAAAAGATGCGTCCGGTTAAGGCTCGGGCTGACGGGTTAGAATACATAACTTTAATCATTCCAATGAAAGTATTACCAAAGCCCATCACCTCTAAGACTGACCATAAAAATGACTGCTCGAGTCTGTCGAAAGCTTTCATTGCATCCAGAGAAAGCAGTGACATTGGCATCTTGCTCCCCTCTGCAGCATCAATAATGTGTAGAAGGCGTCTAACATTATCTGCTGCCATTCTCGTTTTTATGAATCCTGTTTGGTCAGGCTTAACTAATTTTGACATATAGGACTCTAGACGGGGCGGCACGGTCGTGTAGTGGTTAGCGCTGTCGCCTCACAGCAAGAAGGTCCTGGGTTCGATCCCCGTGGCCGGCGAGGGCCTTTCTGTGCGGAGTTTGCATGTTCTCCCCGTGTCCGCGTGGGTTTCCTCCGGGTGCTCCGGTTTCCCCCACAGTCCAAAGACATGCAGGTTAGGTTAACTGGTGACTCTAAATTGACCGTAGGTGTGAATGGTTGTCTGTGTCTATGTGTCAGCCCTGTGATGACCTGGCGACTTGTCCAGGGTGTACCCCGCCTTTCACCCGTAGTCAGCTGGGATAGGCTCCAGCTTGCCTGCGACCCTGTAGAACAGGATAAAGCGGCTACAGATAATGAGATGAGATGAGGACTCTAGACGGCGGGCTAGGAGTTTTGCAAAGATTTTTACAGAGTTTAACAGGCTCAGAGGTCTGTAGCTAGAGCATTCAGATGGATCGTTATCTTTTTTCAAGAGCAAGGAAATCAAAGCTGTGTTGACATCCCTTGAAAACTCGCCCTTCTCAATACAGAAGTTAATCATGTCAAGAAGGAAGGGACCCAGCTGTTCCCAGAAAGTTGCACAAAACTCAGGGGGTATCCCATCAAAGCCTGGTGATTTACCCCTTTGCATACTCTGTACTGCCGCACTTAATTCCTCTATGGTAATCACTTTGTCTAAGTCAGCTGATTCCTCTACTGATAATTGAGGCAAGTCCAGCTGATTTAACCAACTGTCACAGTGGGTTTTGTCCAAAGAAACCTCTGATTCATATAAATCGGAGTAGAAGGCCTGAAAGGTTTTATTGATCTCCTCAGGATCAGTTTTGACGATGCCGTCTGTAGATTTAATGTCAGGTATATCTGCAAAATGATCACTGGACCTAATTCTCATGGCAAGTAAGTGACTAGGCCTAGCGCCGTGGAAAAGTAGCGCTGTCTCGTCCTATGAATTAGAAATTCAGATTCCTGTTTTAGAATGTTGGTTATTTCTTTCTTGACCAGTGATCGTTCCAAAGCTATTTGATCAGTGAAATTTGTTTGCAGCAGTGAGTCTAACCTGGTGAATTCAGTTTCAAGATTTTGAAGCTGAAGTGACCTAGCTTTGCGTTTACTGGAACAGAATAGTGTAGCATTGCTCCTAATAAAACCTTTTATTGCATCCCACAATATCCTGGGGTCTGCTACAGAGCCAACATTACGTTCTGCAAATATCTGAAATTCTGCGATGAACTGAGCGATATAAGATTAATTTCTCAACAAAGAAGTATTGAAACGCCATCTAACAGCACGTTGAGACAGCCTGTTGAGGGTGGTGGAGCAAAGGACACCTTTATGGTCAGACAGTGCTATTGGAAGTAACACCGCCTTCTCAATGGAATGAAATAATTGAGGAGATGCAAAAAGAAAATCAATCCTAGAGAAGGATTGATGTCTACCTGAAAAAAAGGAATAATCCTTACAGGTGGGATTGACTGCATGCCAAATATCTATAAGCCCCAAGCTGCTGGCCCATGATTTCAGAGCACTTGTGGCCTGTGCCTGCTCCCCTGTTGCCCTTGCATTTGACCAGTCAGTATTTGGGTCCCATACAGCATGAAAATCTGCACTAACAATAAAAGAACAGTCTGTTAACTCCAGCATTTGGCTGGTGAGAATCTCATCTCATTATCTCTAGCCGCTTTATCCTGTTCTACAGGGTCGCAGGCAAGCTGGAGCCTATCCCAGCTGACTACGGGCGAAAGGCGGGGTACATCCTGGACAAGTCGCCAGGTCATCACAGGGCTGACACATAGACACAGACAACCATTCACACTCACACCTACGGTCAATTTAGAGTCACCAGTTAACCTAACCTGCATGTCTTTGGACTGTGGGGGAAACCGGAGCACCCGGAGGAAACCCACACGGACACGGGGAGAACATGCAAACTCCACACAGAAAGGCCCTCGCCGGCCACGGGGCTCGAACCCAGACCTTCTTGCTGTGAGGCGACAGCGCTAACCACTACACCACCGTGCCGCCCGCAGTGAGAATATTGAAGAAACTGCCATCAAAATTATTTGGCACATAAGCTGATACCAGAGCAATTTTCCTGGTAATAAATGCTATTGTGGAGATCACAATCCTGCCTGAATCGTCTGACCAAGATAGCACTTTAATTGGGAGATTCCATTTGACAACAATGGCTACTCCTTTTGTTTTTGTGCAAGCTAAGGAAGGTGCAATTGTATGATAAAATCTCTTAGCCAGACGGCGGTTATCAGCCTGTAGTAGATGCGTCTCCTGTAATAACGCAATGTCAACGTTCCTATTTTTCAGTAAGCTCAGACTGCTGGCTCGTTTATGAGGAGCATTCAGTCCGCCACAGTTCCAAACTAAAAATGAAAGGTCACCCATTATCAAAAAAGTAGCGTACTAAATTAAACATGGGGAGGCATATTGCCATTGCCCTTCACTTCGTTAAGTCCTGACAGTAGTGCATCCAAAGTTAAGTCCCTCCACACACAAAACATGTAAGACACAAAAAAACACAAACAGACGAGACAGTGATACAAAGGGAGAAACGAGAGAGAGAGGGGAAAAACAGAGCCAAAAAGCTAACAATCAAAGTCGGTCTGTGATCAAGATTGGATATGGGGCAGCAAAAAGGAACACCAGCCCAGAATTATGTGGCTACAATAATAGTTGGTTTCACACTACATTAGCTTTAGATCGACACATTCTTATAAAGGCGTCAAAAACAAAAAGCACAAAAACTGCAGAGGCGGCATGGTGGTGTAGTGGTTAGCGCTGTCGCCTCACAGCAAGGTCTGGGTTCGAGCCCCGTGGTCGGCGAGGGCCTTTCTGTGCGGAGTTTGCATGTTCTCCCCGTGTCCGCGTGGGTTTCCTCCGGGTGCTCCGGTTTCCCCCACAGTCCAAAGACATGCAGGTTAGGTTAACTGGTGACTCTAAATTGACCGTAGGTGTGAATGTGAGTGTGAATGGTTGTCTGTGTCTATGTGTCAGCCCTGTGATGACCTGGCGACTTGTCCAGGGTGTACCCCGCCTTTCACCCGTAGTCAGCTGGGATAGGCTCCAGCTTGCCTGCGACCCTGTAGAACAGGATAAAGCGGCTACAGATAATGAGATGAGACAAAAACTGCAGACACAATAGAGAGGAGACTCTAGCATAGACGTAGTGGGCCTAGTTAACGGAGAACAATTCAAATGAATTCGATAATAAAGTTAAGGCATTCTGATTCTCAGTCACTGCAAGCATAGCACATAACAATGCAAGGACTATGACACGTTGAGAGATTAAAACAAAACGAGGTACCAAGAGTCCATGCACATCAGGTAGTTGGTTTAATCCTCTTCTTCCATTGTGTTTCCCGTTATAGTGTCTGACATGTTGGACACTGCTGATACAGGTGGATGGGAAACAGCACGGTTTACGTAGTTTTCAGCATCCTTAGCGGCGGTAAATGCTCTATACTGAGCGCCCTCCTTAATCTTCAGAGTTGCCGGGTAGAGCAGGAAAAAATCCAGACCTTTGTGTCGCGCTGAATCCATAGCTTGATGGAAAGCTTGACGTCGTTTGACCATGTAGTTGCTGTAATCCGGGGAGAAGCGGACTTTGCAACCCTCGATAGAGAGAGGAGTTTTCCGTGCAACCTGCAAAATCGCCTGCCTGGTTGTGTAGCGAAGTACATTAAAAATCAACGTATGATTAGTGGTGGCATTCTTCTTTGAGCTATCACGGTAAATTCGGTGGACTCTCATAATCTCGACCTGAACATCTGCAAGTTTCAGGAACCATAGGGGCAGGGAGCGCGAGAGATATTGGATAGCATTAGAGCCTCTCTTTCAACCCAATGATTCGGATATTGCATCTTCGATTTCTGTCCTCCATGTCTGCTAGCTTCACCTCCAGTTCTTGAAAAGCGCGGCTATGGCTATCGAGTGTACTTGACTTGCTTTCCACTGTAGTTTTAAGATTGTCCACATCAGACCTGATAGAGTCAAGGCTTGCCGTTAACAATGCTAGTTGTGTATGGATAGCCGTTAGCTTTCCGTCGTTGTCGATCCCAACCTGTTGAATCTGGGAAAAACGCGGCTCGAGTTTCTCCAGTAATGCCTCTGCAATGGCATCGGTATCGTGATGCTGGGTTTTGTTCTTGTTTGCCATTTGGCCTTAACTGTCTTTAGCAAGTGCAAAGTGGCACAATATCGAAATAAGAACCATATAAAACTACTATTTGGCAAAGTTGGCCTAGGAGCTAGATTTTAAGCCGCCATCTCTGTTCAATTGATCACGTGACTTCAAGTTAAACAGATGTGAAATTAAACTTTGTCTTGTCAACATTTTGGAAATTTTTTGTGTTCATTGAGATCTCATCTCATCTCATTATCTCTAGCTGCTTTATCCTGTTCTACAGGGTCGCAGGCAAGCTGGAGCCTATCCCAGCTGACTACGGGCAAAAGGCAGGGTACACCCTGGACAAGTCACCAGGTCATCACAGGGCTGACACATAGACACAGACAACCATTCACACCTATGGTCAATTTAGAGTCACCAGTTAACCTAACCTGCATGTCTTTGGACTGTGGGGGAAACCGGAGGAAACCCACGTGGACACGGGGAGAACATGCAAACTCCGCAACCTAACCTGCATGTCTTTAGACTGTGGGGGAAACCGGAGCACCCAGAGGAACCCCACGGGGACACGGGGAGAACATGCAAACTCCGCACAGAAAGGCCCTCGCCGGCCACAGGGCTCGAACCCGGACCTTCTTGCTGTGAGGCGACAGCACTAACCACTACACCACCGTACCGCCCTTGTTCATTGAGATATTGTTTAAAATTTTACTTTTCAAAGGGGGTGTACTCATTTACGCATAAACAAGCAAACATTTTTGCAAATATACTCTCAGCAATGTGTTGTTTGTTTGTTTGTTTAGTACAAATAAAGTATAGTTGGACTAAGCTTCTAAAGAGGAATTAAAAGGGTTAAACAGATTGTGCCTGAAGGAAAATGAATCACATCACTTATCTAAATAATTAATAATTAATCCCAAATATCCACAATGTCGTTCTCATCTCATCTCATTGTCTCTAGCCGCTTTATCCTTCTACAGGGTCGCAGGCAAGCTGGAGCCTATCCCAGCTGACTACGGGCGAAAGGCGGGGTACACCCTGGACAAGTCACCAGGTCATCACAGGGCTGACACATAGACACAGACAACCATTCACACCTATGGTCAATTTAGAGTCACCAGTTAACCTAACCTGCATGTCTTTGGACTGTGGGGGAAACCGGAGGAAACCCACGTGGACACGGGGAGAACATGCAAACTCCGCAACCTAACCTGCATGTCTTTAGACTGTGGGGGAAACCGGAGCACCCAGAGGAACCCCACGGGGACACGGGGAGAACATGCAAACTCCGCACAGAAAGGCCCTCGCCGGCCACAGGGCTCGAACCCGGACCTTCTTGCTGTGAGGCGACAGCACTAACCACTACACCACCGTACCGCCCTTGTTCATTGAGATATTGTTTAAAATTTTACTTTTCAAAGGGGGTGTACTCATTTACGCATAAACAAGCAAACATTTTTGCAAATATACTCTCAGCAATGTGTTGTTTGTTTGTTTGTTTAGTACAAATAAAGTATAGTTGGACTAAGCTTCTAAAGAGGAATTAAAAGGGTTAAACAGATTGTGCCTGAAGGAAAATGAATCACATCACTTATCTAAATAATTAATAATTAATCCCAAATATCCACAATGTCGTTCTGTTATTCCAAATACCATATTTGGGATTCAACCTCAGAGCCACTGGATTGACTCTCGGTTTCATTTCCTGAAAAATGCACGCCTGTGACACACCTGGGATGCCAGATTTGTCTAGAAAACCTACCCTTAAGTCTTTTTAATTCCTTTTGAGATTGAAATGAGAATCTAGTTTTAATTGCACTTGATTATTAATAATTCTTATAAATCATACTTGTGCTTGTTTATAGAGACATTAGACATGTTGAATCTTTGACTAGCCACAGACTGAGGTTATTGTTCGACGTGTACATTATGACTGAAATCTGGCAACCCTGTTTAAAGCTACCTGTTTGCAGGTAATAGGAGTTAGAGTGGATAGTTTCTACTCCACACAATGTCGCGTATAGTATCAGCGTATATTTTCCAGGTAGTTTGTGAGCATGGAGGAAGTTTGGATTTTAAAACTTTGGATCAGATCTTACAGAAACATTTCACGGTGTTAGATGAAGTGCTTCGAGAAGCTTTCTGTGATGTGGACAGGCTGTTGGTGGTGGAAGGCCATGAAAAAAGATCAGACAATAAAGTCTCCAGTGCTGACACTGTGATCATCACTAAAACACCACTGAGAGTTTGTCAGATGCCCCATGGCCAGTGTGCTGGCTGCCAAACTCTGCACCTTTGCAGGTATTTGGTTTGCGGGAACTGCAGGTACAGGTGAGTAAATAGTCTGTCAGAAATAGGGGTACAGTAGGAGTCCATTCTGTCCCCCAAGGTACAGTCTACACTAATGTACCCCTTGGACCTCAAGGTAACCAAATGTACCTTTTTAGGGCCAAAAAGGGACATACAGTTGTGTTCAAAATAATAGCAGTGTGTTTAAAAATGTGAGTAAAGCTCAAAATCCTTATAATAGTTTTTATTTCCATGCATTGGGAACACTGCACATTATATTCTACATCAAAACATGAAGAAAAATGTATCAATATTTTAATTACTTTACAGAAAATGAAGAAAAATGAACATTGGGCTGTTCAAAAAAATAGCAGTGTCTGCATTTTTCATTACAAACTCCAAATATTTACTGTATAAACTGAAAAAATCTTAAGGATTTAGTATTCCTGTGAATCAGTAAACTAATATTTAGTTGTATAACCACGGTTTCTGAGAACTTCTGGCACCTGTGAACAGGTATTCCAGAGGACTCCCTAAAGTGAATGACGCATGAAATGGAATGACGAATGACAGGTAGTAAATTTGAACAATAAATGGTCCCTTGTCATTCAGATTCTTACAAATGGAATAACGATTGAAATCTTTAGTTTTAGACCTCCCTAGGATAAGATAAGTGGGTGCTTGGTGGGATATCAGCTTTTACAAATGGAATGACAGGGTTTCTATATGTATTGACTTACTTTGAGCTAATGTTGTCAGTGATCTCACCTTTTACAAATGGAATGATAAGGTTTCTAGGTGGAATGACATACTTTGAGGCAATGTTATCAGTGTTATCAAATTAACAAATGGAATGACATTGTTTCTAGGGTTAGGGTTAGGTTATAGGTGATATCACTGATAACATTGCCTCAAAGTATGTCATTCCACCTAAAAACACTGTCATTCCATTTGTAAAAGGGGATATCACTGATAACATTAGCTTAAAGTATGTCATTCCACCTGGAAATGCTGTCATTCCATTTGTAAAAGGTGATATCACTGATAACATAACCTAAAAGTATGTCATTCCACTTAGAAACAATGTCATTCCATTTCATGAGCTGAAAGCATGTCATTCCACCTACATTTCAATCGTTATTCCATTTATAAGAATCTGAATGACAAGGGACCATTTATTGTTCAAATCACTAGCTGTCATTCCATTTCATGCGTCATTCACTTTAGGGAGTCCCGTATTCCAGCCCAGGATGATTTGACAACATTCCACAATTCCTCTGCATTTCTTGGTTTTGCTTCAGAAACAGCATTTTTGATGTCACCCCACAAGTTTTCTATCGGATTAAGATCCAGGGATTGGGCTGGCCACTCCATAACTTTCATTTTGTTGGTCTTGAACCCTGATGCTGCTCACTTACTGGTGTGTTTGGGGTCGTTGTCTTGTTGAAACACCCATTTCAAGGGCATTTCCTCTTCAGCATAAGGCAACATGACCTCCTCAAGTATTTTGATATATGCAAACTGATCCATGATCCCTGGTATGCGATAAATGGGCCCAACACCACAGTAAGAGAAACATTCCCATATCATGATGCTTGCACCACCATGCTTCACTGTCTTCAGAGTGTACTGTGGCTTGAATTCAGTGTTTGGGGGTCGTCTGAAAAACTGTCTGCGGCCCTTGGACCCAAAAAGAACAATTTTACTTTCATCAGTCCACAAAATGTTTTTCCATTTCTCTTTAGGCCAGTCGATGTGTTCTTTGGCAAATTGTATCCTCTTCAGCACGTCTTTTTTTTAACAGTGGAACTTTGCGGGAGCTTCTTGCCAATAGATTAGCTTCACACAGGCGTCTTCTAATTGTCACAGTACTCACAGGTAACTTCAGACCGTCTTTGATCACCCTGGAGCTGATCATTGGCTGAGTCTTTGCCATTCTGGCTATTCTTCGATCCATTTGAATGGTAGTCTTCTGTTTTCTTCCACGTCTCTCTGGCTTTGCTGTCCATTTTAAAGCACTGGAGATCATTTTAGCCGAGCAGCCCATCATTTTCTGCACTTCTTTACAGTATACGTTTTACCCACTGGCGGCTCGTTAATAGGGGCGATTTGGGCGACGCACTCCCAAACAGGGAGGGAGATTTTTTTTTTAATCTACTCCTACTACCATGGCAACAGTAATGTCATTGTCCAATCAGGCTAAGGTCGCGCCTGGTGTAGCCACGCCCTTTTGGGGCGATTTCTGTCAGGTTCAGATTTGCCCCAAAATCTCCCATTGACACTAATGGTACGTACGTTTTTTTTCGAAAATCATGCTCCCAATGCATTTTCTATTAGGTTTTATGTGCTCGCACAAGCAGCGTGCTTACGTCATACGCCTGTTGCGCCACGCAAGCGTTGCCAGATTGGGGGGTTTTAAGTGCATTTTGGCAGGTTTTGAACATAATTTTGGGCTGGAAAACGCAACTTGCGTGGGAAATGTGTGAACATTCTATGAAGAAGATGGCGGCGAGTGTTGAGTGCAACAATACGATAGCGTCTCTGAAAGAAGTTCTCTTTAGTCATCGTACCAATGAGGAGAAAACGGCAATCAAACAGCTAGGACCTCCTAGACCGAATTTAAACATCAAGCAAGTGTCTACGAAGGGGGAGAAGACCTACTCAAGAGGTTTTAACAAGAACTGGTACCACCAGAAAACTTGGCTAGCTGGCTGTAATGTAGTCAATGCTCTTTTTTGCTACCCTTGCGTTCTCTTCCACCCTGGAAGTAGCACAGCAGACGGTACAGTGATATCTGATATTTGAATTTACTAGGCAAAAGTTGTTTTTGTGTGTGTGTGTGTGTGTGTGTGTGTGTGTGTGTGTGTTACCAATGGCAGTTTAACATTGCCATGCTTGGAATATTTCAGTAGCCTCAAGTTCTCTCTGACTTGGTGTAAATTAAGCATATTTTCAGTTTTTATATATTGTACAGTATGTGTTCATTGGAGCCAGCAGCACCTTACCTTTTTTCCAACTTGTTAAGCCAAGTTGCACTGACTACAAAACCTTGTGTAACCTTGTGTGTATATAGCTAAATAACTAAAGCCTTTTGTGTTCATTGACATGCTTGTAATACTTTAAATTTCCTTTTAAGGCATGGCTTTCTGGAGGAATTCTTGGGGAAAAAAAACTGCAGAATTTATTTAGAATTATTATTTGTTGTTAAAATGGTGCAATTCCATATAAAAAACACATAATTAAGCTGCACATGTTTGTTTGATGGTTATGCTTTTCTTCATCTTTTTCAAAACTTAAATAAACACTTGTTTTGGATTTATATCCTGCCACTTTAATTGCATTCTTTAGAATGAAGAAATTAGAATATGTTTATAATTAAGAATTTGTGTCTACTTATTATAGAATACTGGAATAATATGAGAAAATAAATGAGTAATGTAATATTAATTGATTGTGATGCCAAATGTTTTGCTTTGAAGGCTTCACAATGAATCTTCCTTAGTTTTAGCCTGGCAAGCCAGACTAAATGTGAATATTTGCCACTCGTAGGCAAAAATATTTTTGGCCGCTAGGCGGGTGGGTCTAGTTTACTAGGCTACCTTAGTTTGCCACCTTTAACTTGTTTAGTGTTGCCACCTAGTGGAGAGAAGAGATATTGTCTATATTGATGTCTGAATTTACCAGGCAAAAACAAGTTCGGCCAATTGATTTGCTACCTAGGTCAATTTACTTCAGTCCTGTGGACATTTACGGTCCATGTAGACATAACAGGGGAAAATTGCCCCCCCTGAAAAAAAATTCAGGAGCCGCCACTGGTTTTACCTCTCCAATCAACGTTTTAATCCAAGCACGCTGTTCTTCTGAACAATGTCTGGAACGACCCATGTTTCTCAGGTTTTCAGAGAGAAATGGATGTACAACATGTGCTGGCTTCATCCTTAAATTAGGGCCACCTGATTGACATCTGTTTTTTCACAGAATGAATGATCTCACTAATTAAACTCCACACTGCTATTATTTTGAACACGTCCCTTTCACTTAATTATTCGATTACACAGACTCAGGAGCATGCATATCATGAATGTTGGGTCTGTTTGTTTTCTATGACTCTACTACACCTACTGGTAAATTATTTGCCATGTGGTAATATAATTTGTACCAAAAACAGTGATTGATCTGGTTAATCGTGTTGGACTGCTATTATTTTGAACACAAGTGTATATGTTCCCAAGCAGTATATAAAGGGTACAAATCAGTATACCGGGTGGCACGGTGGTGTAGTGGTTAGCGCTGTCGCCTCACAGCAAGAAGGTCCTGGGTTCGAGCCCCGGGGCCGGCGAGGGCCTTTCTGTGTGGAGTTTGCATGCTCTCCCCGTGTCCGCGTGGGTTTCCTCCGGGTGCTCCGGTTTCCCCCACAGTCCAAAGACATGCAGGTTAGGTTAACTGGTGACTCTAAAATTGACCGTAGGTGTGAATGTGAGTGTGAATGGTTGCCTGTGTCTATGTGTCAGCCCTGCGATGACCTGGCGACTTGTCCAGGGTGTACCCCGCCTTTCGCCCGTAGTCAGCTGGGATAGGCTCCAGCTTGCCTGCGACCCTGTAGAAGGATAAAGCGGCTAGAGATAATGAGATGAGATGAAATCAGTATACCAGTGACAAGCTGTTGTACCCCTACAATAATGTACTTCATTTCTAAGAGTGTAGAAAAGAAATCTGTTAGTAGGCCTGATTTGTTTCAGTCCTGATGTTTTAAGAAACCATCATTTTCTTACAGGGAAAAATGCAAAAACTCCCATGCCTTGGATTCCTCTCATAACTCAGCCCTCCTGATGAAAGTGGGACTCCAGCACCTTAGACAGTCTGCACTTTTCCAGTTATTGCTGCAGAATGACCCCTACCTCCTGCCTGAGGTCAGTGAGAGACACCAAGTCTGTTTATACACAACATCTAAGGGGGCATGGGGGTGTAAGGGTCAGCACAGTCACCTCACAGCAAGCAAGCTCTGAGTTTGAACCTGACGCTCGACCAGTGTAGAGTTTTCAGGTTCTCCTAGTGTCTGTGTGGGCTTCCTCAAGGTGCTCCAGTTTCTTCCCACAGCCCAAAGACATGCAGATTAGGTCAACCGGCTACACTAAATTGCCTATGGCTGTCTGTCTCTCTGAGTTAGCCCCATGATAGACTGGTGACCCAGCCAAGGTGTACCTTGTTTCTTGTAATGTATAAGCAGTATAGAAAATGAATGAATCTGTTTATCTTATCAAATCAACTGGTTATCATATATTTTTTGACTCATGTTGTGCATGGATTTAGGTTTGCACCCACTATAATAAGGGGAATGGAGAACACGGAGGCTGTAGGTATCAGGCATCCTGCACCAACCTGCACATCTGCCAGCACTTCCTCCAGGATAATTGTCAATTTGGTGCTGACTGCAAAAGAGCTCATTCATTTGATGCCACTGCTATGAAAATTCTTCATGGCCGAGGACTCAGCCCAAAAAACATCGACAATTTCCACAAGTTTTACAAAAACAGGTTTTTGATCTGCTCTTATAAAGAAAAACCACCTGGTCCACATTATCTGGCTAAAACAGTTAATCCTGGAACAGGTTAGAATCAGATGGCCTTGAGTTCAAGTCAACATTTCTTCTCTGTTTTTTTTTAGACGCTCATTATAATCTTTTGCCTTTTCAGTATCTTTAGCTGCTGGAGAAAGTCCAAAGCCTGCAAATGAACCTGACCCGAATGAGATTTGCCTTTTCTTCATTCGCAGATGTTGCAGCTTTAAAGGTATTGTACAGATCATGGTGTCTAATAGATACTGTAGGACTTGCTGGACGATAGGCACTTCCTATTTATATTCTGTTTCTCACTTTCCTTGTTATTATTCACTTTGACTTCAGTTTATTTGCAACGATTGTACTAATTAACCTTGAATAGTAAATTGAGTCGAAAATTTTAGTAAATGGAATATTTACCTTAAATTACATGCACCCTGTGAGCACTGAGTGTCCATGTACATGACTGGGCCGGTCTATCCGGATTTAAATTTGAAGAAGCCTTTATTTGTCACGTGTACTACATTATAGTGATTTTTCTTTTTTTTTTTTTGCATATCCCAGCTTGTTAAATGAACTGGGGTCAGTAAACCTTCTGGGGTGGGTTTCCCAAAAGCCTCTTAACGCTAAGAGCAGCTTAACTAGGAGAGAGAGTGTTCGTTGTGATGCTCGTGCTACCATTTAATGATGATTTTTGTGCTACGATGCTTTTGGGAAACCCACCCCTGATCAGTAACCCAGAGCCACAAAAGGCTAATTTTGGTTGTTTTTGGTCTGCTATGATTTAGCCTGTAAACATATGGGTTTTGACAGCTTGTATATGACCACAACAGTCATCATTTATATCCATCCTTCCGTTATCTGTAGCTGCTTATCCTGTACAGGGTTGCAGGCAAGCTGGAGCCTATCCCAGCTGACTATGGGCGAGAGGTGGGGTACAAGTCACCAGGTCACTGCAGGGCTGACGCACAGAGACAAACAACCATTCACACTCACATTCACACCTACGGTCAATTTAGAGTCACCAGTTAACCTAACCTGCATGTCTTTGGACTGTGGGGGAAACCGGAGCACCCGGAGGAAACCCACGCGGACACGGGGAGAACATGCAGACTCCGCACAGAAAGGCCGTCATTGGCCGCTGGGCTCGAACCCAGAACCTTCTTGCTGTGAGGCGACAGTGCTAACCACTACACGTGCCACTCCTCATCATTTATGTCTTTGAAAAAAGATATTAAAAACCTTCACTCTGGCTAAAATTTAGGCATTCCGTTAATGTCAGCAAACATTTCTTGGTAACAGTTTAGTATAAGCACCATAAATTAACATATGGTACTACCCAACTAATGCGTTCATACAGATAAATTAATGCATTCACTAGGGTTAGGGGGGTTAGTACCAAAAATACACAAGTACCAAAATTGTCTGAACTTACATTATAGCCTAACTTTTGGTTAACATCCCTGCATAATATAAATTATATTTATTAATAGGATTATTGCGGGCGGCACGGTGGTGTAGTGGTTAGCGCTGTCGCCTCACAATAAGAAGGTCCGGGTTCGAGCCCCGTGGCCGGCGAGGGCCTTTCTGTGTGGAGTTTGCATGTTCTCCCCGTGTCCGCGTGGGTTTCCTCCGGGTGCTCCGGTTTCCCCCACAGTCCAAAGACATGCAGGTTAGGTTAACTGGTGACTCTAAATTGACCGTAGGTGTGAATGGTTGTCTGTGTCTGTGTGTCAGCCCTGTGATGACCTGGCGACTTGTCCAGGGTGTACTCCGCCTTTCGCCCGTAGTCAGCTGGGATAGGCTCCAGCTTGCCTGCGACCCTGTGGAACAGGATAAAGCGGCTAGAGATAATGAGATGAGATGAGGATTATTGCACATCATGACATTAATTAACAAGATGTCAATACTTAACTATGATGATTATTAATGATTATTCCTATATGATTCATACATTTCCTCATGTGCTAGTAATTATTATATGCACTAATTTAGCATTTTTGAAGCATTAGAACTAATATATGCTTATTTCTGGATCTTATATTTCTGGTAAGGTGTTACAACATTTCCATATCTTATAAATACACATATTTGTGCTATCTGGGTAATCTACTAACACACACAAATAAAATTACACTTCCAGTCTTGAATTCCTGCTCGTGGTAAATCAGGGATGTCAGTGACTGTGTGAACCTGTTTAGTAAATTGCAGAGGTTTAGTCTTTCTGTGGATTCATTAATTATTCACGAGAACCTCATGTTCTACTCATAGATCAATACTAATAGACATCTCAGGTCTTGGATTAACTCGGGTCATCTTTCTTTAATTTCATAACAATACAAATTTAAAACAGGACCCAAATTTTCTTACTTTCATCCCAGTCGCTTCACACGCTTGAGAATAGAGTAAATGATCAGAGATGGAGGGAATGTTAGACAGACTAAAATGTTTCATATTTATAGCAATAATCTCATTCATCTCATCTCATTATCTCTAGCTGCTTTATCCTGTTCTACAGGGTCACAGGCAAGCTGGAGCCTATCCCAGCTGACTACGGGCGAAAGGCGGGGTACACCCTGGACAAGTCACCAGGTCATCACAGGGCTGACACATAGACACAGACAACCATTCACACTCACATTCACAGTCAGTTTAGAGCCACCAGTTAGCCTAACCTGCATGTCTTTAGGGAAACCGGAGCACCCGGAGGAAACCCACACAGAAAGGCCCTCGTTGGATACTGGGCTCGAACCCAGAACCTTCTTGCTGTGAGGTGACAGTGCTAACCACTACACCACCATAGCTTATTTTATTTTTCAAAATAATATCTATAATTAAGTAACATAACCACTACCAATACAACTTGATCTATCAAGTACGTATGTATAATATTTTCTACATTGATTAGAGAAAATGTTCATGCATACAGTATTGTTTCACCTTCTGGTTCATTAACCCTACTATATTACATTACATTGCATTATATTATGTTGTATGACTTTTTTGTTTGTTTGTTTTTTAACGGTTTAGAGAAGTGTGTCCGTGTTCATTACCACTTGCCATATAAATGGCAAGTTTTAGATAAAAATGGACAGACATGGAAAGACTTCCCGAATGGAGAAGCAATTGAGAGAGCCTTTTGTAATCCAGCTAATGAAGTAAGGTAAACACTGATCTTTTATTTTGAAATAATTGAACACATTTACAGTAAGTGTAAAAAGCCTTAAAGTGTAAAAATATTAAAAGTAAATGGTGAAATTAAACTTTTAGTCCAGGGCCTGAGATTGTTAACTTCATCTCCATGACATGTGGAGGGAAAAAGGTTCGCCGTCTGTCCACAGCATCATCTGTTACAAAACCCCCTAACTTCATCCTGACCACTGAGTGGCTCTGGTACTGGAAAAATGAAAAAGAAGAATGGGTCGAATATGGACAGGAGGTCAGTGACTTTCCTTTCAGTCTGTAACTGGGACTGAGTAGTATTTAATAACATGCTTTTCAATAATTGCACTTAACTCTATATAATCTCATTGTCTACAGGTGGATACAGAGCTGACCACTCCTCTCACCTCCCAGACACTAGAGAACATTTACCAGTCGGATCCGCAGAGTCAAATCCCTGTCAGTTCTGAGAAACATATGGACATGCTGTACTTGAGCGGTAAGCCAAACAGGACATCCTCTCTATTCTGTCCTTCTTGCATATATATTATATGGACACAAGTGTTTCACTGGGAAATACGTCACTCGTATTTTTCATACAAGCTACATCCGGGATATCGAGAACAGCAGCCATGACATATTTCTCAATATGTCGCTCATGACGAAATCGATGAATTGTTTTGATAAATTTGGGTACTTTTTGTTTGTGAATGTGTCGATATAATAAAAAGAAAATCACACACTAGCTTGAAGATATGAAGTGTATCTTCTCATGTTGAAAAACTCGCATTCATGCGAAATGCATCGCAGATCTGAGTGACATATTTCCTGAAATTTAAACCCGATGATGTCACTCCTAGTGTTTTCCCGCTGATTAGATGCATATTGTCAAAATGGCAAACCGGTTTAAGATTAAAATTCTTTTGATTAACTTGTGTACAGAGGTGGACAAAGTACCCAACTTCATAACTTAAGTCAAAGTACAGATCCCACTGGTCAAATGTTACTCTGATACAAGTGAAAGTTGTACAGTCAAAGTTTTATTTTAACTTAAGTACTGAAATGTTTGCTTTTAAAAATACTTAAGTATTAGAAGTACAACCCCGATTCCAAAAAAGTTGGGACAAAGTACAAATTATAAATAAAAAATGGAATGCAATAATTTACAAATCTCAAAAACTGATATTGTATTCACAATAGAACATAGACAACATATCAAATGTCGAAAGTGAGACATTTTGAAATTTCATGCCAAATATTGGCTCATTTGAAATTTCATGACAGCAACACATCTCAAAAAAGTTGGGACAGGGGCAATAAGAGGCTGGAAAAGTTAAAGGTACAAAAAAGGAACAGCTGGAGGACCAAATTGCAACTCATTAGGTCAACTGGCAATAGATCATTAACATGACTGGGTATAAAAAGAGCATCTTGGAGTGGCAGCGGCTCTCAGAAGTAAAGATGGGAAGAGGATCACCAATCCCCCTAATTCTGCGCCGACAAATAGTGGAGCAATATCAGAAAGGAGTTCGACAGTGTAAAATTGCAAAGGGTTTGAACATATCATCATCTACAGTGCATAATATCATCAAAAGATTCAGAGAATCTGGAAGAATCTCTGTGTGTAAGGGTCAAGGCCAGAAAACGATACTGGGTGCCCGTGATCTTCGGGCCCTTAGACGGCACTGCATCACATACAGGCATGCTTCTGTATTGGAAATCACAAAATGAGCTCAGGAATATTTCCAGAGAACATTATCTGTGAACACAATTCACCGTGCTATCCGCCGTTGCCAGCTAAAACTCTATAGTTCAAAGAAGAAGCCGTATCTAAACATGATCCAGAAGCGCAGACGTCTTCTCTGGGCCAAGGCTCATTTAAAATGGACTGTGGCAAAGTGGAAAACTGTTCTGTGGTCAGACAAATCAAAAAGTGAAGTTCTTTATGGAAATCAGGGACGCCGTGTCATTCGGACTAAAGAGGAGAAGGACAACCCAAGTTGTTATCACCACTCAGTTCAGAAGCCTGCATCTCTGATGGTATGGGGTTGCATTAGTGCGTGTGGCATGGGCAGCTTACACATCTGGAAGGACACCATCAATGCTGAAAGGTATATCCAGGTTCTAGAGCAACATATGCTCCCATCCAGATGACGTCTCTTTCAGGGAAGACCTTGCATTTTCCAACATGACAATGCCAAACCACATACTGCATCAATGACAGCATCATGGCTGCGTAGAAGAAGGGTCCGGGTACTGAACTGGCCAGCCTGCAGTCCAGATCTTTCACCCATAGAAAACATTTGGCGCATCATAAAACGGAAGATACGACAAAAAAGACCCAAGACAGTTGAGCAACTAGAATCCTACATTAGACAAGAATGGGTTAACATTCCTATCCCTAAACTTGAGCAACTTGTCTCCTCAGTCCCCAGACGTTTACAGACTGTTGTAAAGAGAAAAGGGGATGTCTCACAGTGGTAAACATGGCCTTGTCCCAACTTTTTTGAGATGTGTTGTTGTCATGAAATTTAAAATCACCTAATTTTTCTCTTTAAATGATACATTTTCTCAGTTTAAACATTTGATATGTCATCTATGTTCTATTCTGAATAAAATATGGAATTTTGAAACTTCCACATCCTTGCATTCCGTTTTTATTTACAATTTGTACTTTGTCCCAACTTTTTTGGAATCGGGGTTGTACATTTTCTGTCAACGCATTGTTGTATTATTGCCACAACGATTACAAAACCTAATGCCTCTGAAGCAACTGACTGGATTTAGTGATTCGCTTGTAGAACCTGTAGAATAAACACCTGGTAGAACGTTACAAAATGAAACACAATTTGCAACCAAGCAGAATCATCAATAAGATGCTAGCTAGTTTTTCTCTTTGGCTACTGGTAAAAAATACGTAGTAGCTATAGTAATTATGCAAGGTCACAAAAGCTACAATGTTAATGTTACCAAAGACAGAAATGTGAATTCACAAAATGAACGCACGCTGTGCCATCATGGTGGTTTAACGTTAAGCTAGCTAGTCAGTGAAACTCCACCTGACATGCTAGCAAACTCTTTTCAAACTCAAAATCATATTGGGTAGCAAACACTACTAGAAAAGAAAGATTTCTCCATTCTGTTTATTTGGCAAGATTATGCTAAAACATTTCTGAAAGGACTTCAGATAAGTTAACGTAATTCATGTTAGCGTAACTCCGTTTTTAAATGCTAACTAACTGTCCAAGTTAACTGGCTATGTGTTAACGTTAGCTATGGACAAGGCTACGGCAACTTGACGGACAAATCCATAGAAAGTCATTTGACGAACCAGACTGCATAGCTATTGCAACATTATCGCTAGCTTTGAAAGCACAGACAACCTCATTGCAAGCTTTCTCTTGGAATAAAATGTTTACATACAGTACATTTTACATATGCTTCTGCAGGTTGGACGGCAAGTTTTTGGAGGCCATGATGTGGTTCGTTTTAGGCAAACAAAGCAAACATTTAAAATGAAATTAATCTTTAATCCTTTCCCCAGAGCATTCCCCAGAAGAACCGCCTCCTTCCATTCCGCCATCAACTGATCATGTTCAAATAAGGCTGCTGAGAAATAATTGAACTTGATTTTATACCAGTCCATGGACATGACGTGACCCGAGTGATTACTGACAGACTGTCTCGGTGTCAATTGTGAAAAAAACAATCACATTTTAGAAAAGAAAAGAAAAAAAATCCAATTTCAAATCTGCTTCATAGTAACGAGTAACGAGGACCCTGATAGAAATGTAGTGGAGTAAAAAAGTATGATATTTGTCTTTCAAATGTAGTAAAGTTAAAGTCATAAGTTTCCAAAAAAAAATTAATACTCAAGTAAAGTATAGATACTCAAAAAGTGTACTTAAGTACAGTACTCAAGTAAGTATACTTCGTTACTGTCCACCTCTGCTTGTGTATTTTCTTTTTGTGGATGTGTCTATATAATATAAAGAATATTAAATGGTGGTGTAAAGATATGAAGTTTATCTTCTCGTGTTGAAAAATATATCACTCGTTCACGTCTCTCACTTGTGATGTATACATTCACCACTTGAAAATAAACTTCATATCTTCGCCCAACTGTGTAATACCCTCTGTATATGCTCCGTTTTTATTGTGGTATATTTTATTTGCAGGCATGTATCAGCAAAACATTCTGTACCAAACAAAAAGAGAGATTCGGAGGAGGCCACGATTTGTTTCTGCTCTCGAGGTTGAGAGCAAGCTGAAAAGGTATCAGGCTAAAACTGGCTGAGTCACTGTTGTGTTGATACATACAGTATTCATAGATGCTCAACTTTAGCCTCGAAGTAATGATTTGATGCCTTATCACAAGAAGAAGGCATACCTAAGATTAGCACAATCGTTGTTTTGTAAAGGCATTTGCCCTGGGGTTAGAACCAGGGCTTTGAACCGGTTCAAGGAACGAAAACGAAAACCGGGAACTTTTTCTATTTCACATGGAACAGAAATGAAACCAGAAACTTTATTATTTTTTATATTCCGGAACAGAAACGCTTATTAAAAATAATGGTAACCGGTTAATACCGGTTTTTATTTCGTTCCTCAAAGTTTCTGTAGCCTACAAATAGTCATTCTTCTCCTGCACAAGTTTCTATGACCCGCTGGGGTTCACTTCCTGTGTGACGTTCGCTGACTGAATGGAGAGAGCGGGAAGGTGGACTACTATCACGTCTCCATTACTGAGTGTCTGAGCAAAGAAGAGCCTGAACGTTGCAACCTCCCTATTGGCTGTTTGTAAAAATGTATCAGTTGTTGCCCTTCCCACGGGAATCATCGCGGGCTCGAGAGACGAGACCTGACGAGTTAGTTCGTTGGTAGCAGAACAAAATGTCTGGACACAAATCGGGTTTTCAGAAAAGGAAAGAAAATAAACGGAGGGTCGAAAATACAAAAAAGGAGGCAGAAAATGCAAAACGAGTTTTAAGGTAGGACAAATGGTTACTTTTCTGAGGCAGCCCGCCGTGGCTGCCTGCAGGCTTATTTATTATAGCCCATTTAGTTAAAATAGTTGATATAAAATGTTTATAGTTATGTGATGGTTGTCCTGATTTAGACTGGTTTTTTTTGGGGGGGGGGGTTGCGCGATGTTGCACCCGGGTCCAGATTAGGGCAGAACCGGCCCTGGCTACATTTCAGGTGTAGTTTGTTTTATGTATGTATGTACTTGCATAGATGTGTACTTGGTCTTCCAATATGGCGCCTAACAAAATCTCGCGGCGCGGTGACGTCATGCGGTAGCCCTCTATAGGGCCTGACTAGCCTTTGGTAACACACTAAACGAATTATCTTTCATTTTTGGCACTTTTTCTGTTTGTGTAGATGGGAAGACATACTGAGAATCCAAATCGCCAACATTTGAAATAATAATTGTTTTGAATTATTTCTTGTCTTATTTAATGAAGGTTGTAATAGAATTAGCCTACATTTGGCTTAAGCTGGATGAGACAGAGACATAATTTTATAGCCATTTGTTAAACAGCTGACAGGGAACGTAATTAACCGTTCTGGGAACGAAATTTTTTTTGTTCTAACCGGTTCGGGAACGTCTATTTAATGGTGGAACCCAAAACCGGAAACGTTAAAATTCCGTTTCTGTTCGGAACGAACCAATAGGAAAAAAATTCCGGTTCAAAGCCCTGGTTAGAACTAATGAAGGGTCAGTGTGATCTTGAAGCTGAAAATTGGAATAAATCATTCATCTTTAGTAGACTCTTTATCCTGGTCAGACTTGTGGTGGATCTGGAATATATTCTGGCAACACAGGGAACAAGGTCAAAGTCTATCACAGGGCACTATGCGTGTACATTTACACGCTCATTCACACTACAGGGCAATTTAACATAGCCAATCTACCCACCTGCGTGTTTTTAGACAGTGGGAGGAAACTGGAGAATCCAGAGGAAACCCACACAGACACTGAGAGAGCATGCTGAACCAAGTATACTCTACATAGACAGTAACCTGAGCACATGATCAAACTGGGGACACTGGATCCTCTGTGCTGCCCTGAATAAATAAACTCAATAAGTAATTTCATTAGATGTGTCCGAATTAACTGTTACGCTGAAAGTAGTTGAAGCTTTTCACTGAGCTTAGCAATAGCAAAAAATCTGATAAACCTTGACGTGATGCTTGTGCCTGATTTTGACTCACCTTCTTGTTGATGGCGTCATATGAGTATCCTAAAGATATGCACTTTCCAAAAACAGTTTTTCACCATTTCTTCAGTGGTTAATCCATTTGTATCAAAGAACTGCTGCTGTAATCAAAAATACTGTCCTGTGCTCATCCCAGGACTCTTATTCAGAGTCTGCTCATAATAAACGAGGTGGCACGGTGGTGTAGTGGTTAGCACTGTTGCCTCACAGCGAGAAGGTTCTGGGTTCAAGCCTCACGGCTGACGAGGGCCTTTCTGTGTGGAGTCTCCCTGTGTCTGTGTGGGTTTCCCCCACAGTACAAAGACATGCGGTTAGGCTAACGTGAGGTGGCCTTGGGCTGAAGTGCCCTTGAGCGAGGCACCTAACCCATACATGTCAACCTTTGGTCAATCAAACCTGTATAACCAACCTCCAAAATCCGTATTTCCCTTATAAAATCCATATAAGATGCAAATTAAAATAATTTACCTAAAATTTGAATGATAATTAACAATGATATATCCCAGTTACTTTTTATTCAATATTAATAACAACAAACCTTCAGAATGAATACAAAGCTCCAATGTTTGACAAAAACACAAAGTGTTATCAGCGTAGTTATGAAGGAAATACTTCGTTGTTTGGAGACAGGTTTCACCGAGCGGCTATTATGCGCGAGACTTCATATTAGCCACAAAGTCAGGAAAATCTGTTCGTAAAATTACGTTATAATGACCAAATACAATGAAAAGTATTTTTCCAGTCTCACCTGTGAAAGGTAATCCCATGTGATCTTGTTTGGACGGTAAACCTGTTGGTACAGTTAAACGCAGCACATGAATGAGGCATCTTTATTCTCGGCTACTGTCTAGATGCTATACCAGAGACGGTTGAAGAATCTCCACTTTGCCACATCCAATATGGCGGCGAGGATGACGTATGATTCTACGCAGAAGGCGGCGTCTATGTTTATATGTCTATGACTTCCCGGTTGGCGGGATTCTCGCAATGCGGTGTGCGCATGATCAAAAGTGGAACGAAGTCTCACTACCACAAGATAACGCGTGATTTCATAAGACTCTTTACTGGCTGTCTGTGGTGTACAGTACGTTTGTAAATGTTATGCGCTCTTATCATCGTGGGAATTGATTATAGCTCGAAATAAATATTGAAGTTTTTTTTTTTTTTTTTTTAAAGATATTTTTTTGGGCTTTTTGCACCTTTATTGGATAGGACAGTGTAGAGACAGGAAATGAGCGGGAGAGAGAGACGGGAAGGGATCGGGAAATGACCTCGGGCCGGAATCGAACCCGGGTCGCCCGCATTCATGGTATGGCGCCTTAACCACCTGAGCCACGACGCCCCCTATTGAAGTTTTTTTTAAAGAATCCGTATAACTTTATTTGTACGCCCGTATACTACGTTTATTGAATCAAATCCGTATAAAATACGGACATTCCGTATAGGTTGACATGTATGCTAACCCCTAACTGCTCCCCGGGTGCTGTAGCATGGCTGCTCACTGCTCTGGGTATGTGTGTGTGCTCATCGCTCATTTGTGTGTGTGTGTGCATGCGTGTGCTCACTGATTCAGATGGGTTAAATACAGAGGATGAATTTCACTGTGCTTAAGTGTGCATGTGACAAATAAAGGCTTCTTCTTCTTAAACATTCTTTCAACATGAGTTAACACTGAATCTGGAGAAGACCAAATGTATGCTTATAGGTCATAATCGCAGACTGCAAAGTAAAGTACCCCTAACACTAACTATCTTAGATCATAGAGGTGGACAAAGTACCCAACTTCACTACTTAAGTCAAAGTACAGATCCCACGGGTCAAATGTTACTCCAATACAAGTGAAAGTTGTCCAGTCAAACTTTTACTTAAGTTAAAGTACTGAAGTACTTGCTTTTAAAAATACGTAGGTATTAAAAGTACATTTTCTGTCAATGCATTGCTGTATTATTGCCACAACGCTTACAAAACCTAATGCCTCTGAAGCAACTGACTGGATTTACAAAATGAACGCATGCTGTGCCATCATGGTGGTTTAACGTTAAGCTAGCTAGTCAGTGAAGCACCACCTGACATGCTAGCAAACTCTTTTCAAACTCAAAATCATATTGGGTAGCTAACGCTACTAGAAAAGAAAGATGTCTACATTGATTATTTGGCAAGATTATGCTAAAACATATTTCTGAAAGGACTTTAGATAAGTTAACGTTATTCATGTTAGCGTAACTCTGTTTTTACATGCTAACTAACAGCGTCCAAGTTAACTAGCTATGTGGTAACATTAGCTTTGGACAAGGCTACGGCAACTTGGAGGGCAAATCCATAGAAAGTCATTGGACTAACCAGACTGCACAGCTATTGCAACGTTATCGCTAGCTCTAAAAGCACAGACAACTTCACTGCAAGCTTTCTCTTGGAATAAAACGTTTATATACCTCAATATGCTTCTGCAGGTCGGATGGCGAGTTTTTGTAGGCTGTGATGTGCTTCGTTTTAGGCAAACAAAGCAAACATTTAAAACAAAATGACTCTTTATTCCTTTCAGAAAACTGAAACATGGGTTTTAGCTATAGCCATGAGTGCGTGCATTCTTCAGAAGAACCTCCTCCTTCCATTCTGCCATCAGCTGGTCATGTTAAATAATGCTGCTGAGAAATCATTGGACTTGATTTTATACAGTCTATGGACATACGGTAACATGACCCTAGTGATTACTGATAGACTGTCTCAGTGTCACCTGTGAAAACAAAACACATTTTAGAAAAGAAAATTAAAACAAAAAACCCATCCACTTTCAAAGCTGCTTCATAGTAACGAGTAACGAGGACCTTGATAGAAATGTAGTGGAGTGAAAAGTACGATATTTGTCTTTCAAATGTAGTGAAGTTAAAGTCATAAGTTGCCAAAAAAAATACTCAAGTAAAGTACAGATACTGGGCGGCACGGTGGTGTAGTGGTTAGCGCTGTCGCCTCACAGCAAGAAGGTCCTGGGTTCGAGCCCCGGGGCCGGCAAGGGCCTTTCTGTGTGGAGTTTGCATGTTCTCCCCGTGTCCGCGTGGGTTTCCTCCGGGTGCTCCGGTTTCCCCCACAGTCCAAAGACATGCAGGTTAGGTTAACTGGTGACTCTAAATTGAGCGTAGGTGTGAATGTGAGTGTGAATGGTTGTCTGTGTCTATGTGTCGGCCCTGTGATGACCTGGCGACTTGTCCAGGGTGTACCCCGCCTTTCGCCTGTAGTCAGCTGGGATAGGCTCCAACTTGCCTGCGACCCTGTAGAAGGATAAAGCGGCTAGAGATAATGAGATGAGATGAGTACAGATACTCAAAAAGTGTACTTAAGTACAGTACTCAAGTAAATGTACTTCGTTACTGTCCACCTCTGCTAGATCATAATGTGGACAATGTTAGTAGTTTTAAATATCTAGGAATTTATATATCAGCTGATTTTACGTGGACAAACCATGTTGAATATGTGGCTAGTAAAATTAACAAAGGCTTGGTCTACTTAGACATATCAACCATTTACTGCCTTTCAAATCGTGCCTTCTTTTTTATAACACTTTTAATGCCTTTATTTGAGTATGCGGATATAGTTCGGGGGAGACAGACGTAATGTAACTTTAATAGCTAGTTTACAAGTACTACAAAATAAGGCTGCTAAATTAATTCTAGATAGACGTCTTTATTCTTCTGCCGGGCATGCTCTTGCCATACTTAAGTGGGTATCTCTGGAGAAAAGACGGTTACAGAGAAGATGCGTGTATGTGTACAAGTGTCGAAATGGACTTGCAGAACACAATTTGAATTTGATTAGGCATCAAGATCGACATAGCTATAACACAAGAAATAAGGAAAAACTCAGGCTCCCCAAAATTCAGAGGAACTGGGGAAAGCCAAGGACTGAATTTCATGCAGTCAAAGATTAACCAGGAAATTAGAGAATCAGGGAATGTTCGTATTTTTAAGCGAAACTTAACATTGTTTTTACGTACTAGATAGTCATAATTATCATAATTATTAGCTTTTTCATGCATTTATAGCTCAACACTTTCTTTGCATTTATTAATAGTTTTAATTTATGAGGTCCGGGCGGCACGGTGGTGTAGTGGTTAGCGCTGTCGCCTCACAGCAAGAAGGTCCGGGTTCAAGCCCCGTGGCCGACGAGGGCCTTTCTGTGTGGAGTTTGCATGTTCTCCCCGTGTCTGCGTGGGTTTCCTTCACAGTCCAAAGACATGCAGGTTAGGTTAACTGGTGGCTCTAAATTGACTGTAGGTGTGAATGTGAGTGTGAATGGTTGTCTGTGTCTATGTGTCAGCCCTGTGATGACCTGGTGACTTGTCCAGGGTGTACCCCGCCTTTCGCCCGTAGTCAGCTGGGATAGGCTCCAGCTTGCCTGTGACCCTGTAGAACAGGATAAAGCGGCTAGAGATAATGAGATGAGATGAGGTCCTTTTTGAAAATCATGTATCATGTAAAAGTTTCCTCAATAACGGCACAGTGGTGTAAGTGGTTAGCACGGTTGCCTCACAGCAAGAAGGTTCTGGGTTTGAACACAGCAGCCGGCGAGGGCCTTTCTGTGTGGAGTTTGCATGTTCTGCCTGTGTCTGCATGGGTGCTCCGGTTTCCCCCATAGTTCAAAGACATGCAGGTTAGGTTAATATGGGACGGCCTTGAGCGAGGCACCTAACTCCCAACTGCTCCCCAGGCGCTGTTACCGTAGCATGGCTGCCCACTGCTCTGGGCATGTGTGTGTGCTCATTGCTCATGTGTGTGTTCACTGCTTCAGATGGGTTAAATGCAGAGAGGAAATTTCACAAGTGTGTAATGAATAAAGTTGTTCTTTCTTTCTTTCTTTCTTTCTTTCTTTCTTTCTTTCTTTCTTTCTATTATTATTATTATTATTATCACTCTTAGTACTGTTTGGCTTTACAGTTTTTTTCTTGCCACCGTCACCTCTGACTTGTTTATTTGGGATCTGAATCTAACTGCATCCAGATTTCTGTAAAACTGAATTGTGAATTATATCTATTGTTAAAAGTGTTATATGAATACAAATTCTGTTTAAGGAAACAATGTATTGGAAGACAATAATAGGAAATGACCAAATATCTCTCATATAGAAAGAAAGGGTAATATAAGCACAAGTCTTTTTTTTTTTTTGTGTGTGTGTGTGTGTGTGTGTTCTTCATAGTGAAAGCTCCATCTCCAGCACCGTGGCAATTCCTGCACACTGGGATAGAGGAGCTTTACCCAACTTCTCATACAAGGTACACATTGTGTGTTGTGTTATTTCTGCTATCATTGCAGGCTTTCTGTTGTTGGCTTTTTGTCGATTGCTGTTCCCAACTGCTTCAGTATCCTTAACTCTTTACCCCTTAAAGCAGTCGCTACAGCCACCCTTGTATATGTATATACTGTTCACCCTGAGAACATATTTACAAGAAAAAAAGTCTAAAGACAAGGTTTTGACAAGGCATCATATGTCGTCATTATGGGATATACACGGGGTTGTCATATGTCGTCATTAAGGGGTAAAGAGCTAATTGTGGTTTACTGTTGACAGTCTGTTGTTCATAAAATGCCAACTAAGTTAAATTCGATAAAAATAATAAATAGTAACTTGAACTTTGTTTGTCAGCTGGTTCCCCTGTCTAGGACAGAGGCTGAATTCCTCAAGTTAGAGAAGCTCTTTAAACAGACCATGCCAAAATACAACATTATCAGCATTGAGAGGAGCCAGAACAGCTCTCTATGGAAGGTTTTCCAATGGTAAGGGCAAAGGCTTCCAACTTTGTGTCATGAATTATAATCATGGAAAGTTGTTTTTACAAGGTCACTGCACTCTCAGAATGTTGTTAATTATCATATAATTACTGATAAGATTTAAAAAAAAACAGTGTAAATGGTCAAATGTAGAGCAAAGACATTTACCTTTAACTCGAAATTGTTAGCATACTTAAGAACACCAGTGCTACTGTACTATTTAGGACACAGCCAAAACCTAGAACTTGAATGAATTTTACATTAAATATTTTGATCAATTAATATATATCCAGGGTTTTCCACCATATTTTGATGGACCAGTACAATTTTAAATCTTTGAGCGGTAGGTGATCTTCATGATCTAGCAATCTTTCGGCTATAGTAATATATTTAGTAATATTTAGTGGAATATATTTAGCTGAATATTTAAACAATATTAGCTGGCGTTGAGTGGTATATCAGATATACCACTCAACATTCAGCTAGCATTATACTGAACGAGTCAAAGATGAGTTCGATATCATGTTAGCTGAATGGAATATTTGATATACCACGTCAAAAGCAGCAGTGAAGTCACCTTCCAGCCAGTGTAGCATTCATCAGTAGTGTTAGCAAACGCTAATAAAGTGGTCAAGCCAGTGCTATCGAGAGCAAGTAGCACAGGCTAACGACCAAGAAACTAAGACTTCTGTCTCCAGACTCCTCTTCCATGCTACATGCTCACCACAGTATTTTTCACTCTGACTTAAGTATTCATAGTTACTTTTTAAATCAACATCGATAACTACACGCAACGGAGCGACCTGGCAGCCTGCCGCTAATCCCTTGCAAAATCCTTTGCCCCGTTGCTTTTTTGGTGTCTGGCTAAGTTTTGGCTGAGCTCAAGTCCCAGCTCTAATAGTAACGGTTCGCCACTGCTTGTAAATATGCGTGAAGAATATCTAATGAAGTTTTGGGAGCCTTTCAGATGTGTTCGATGTGTCTTTCTCTTTCCCAGCAAACAAAGAAATGCTTCTGCGCATGCACATCAGAAAACTTTCTCATTGGATATTCACATCAGCTCTGATGTGTGACGTCATGTTGTCTTGACAACCATGCAATATCGTAAACCATATTGAATGCTCATTCTCTGTTGGGTAGAGTGACACAATACACATAGGATAAGTGATATGATAATATTGCGTACTATTGAACCAAATGAATGAAACCCACTAGAAGGGAATAGAACACATGTTTTAATTCTATGGAAAAAGTGTCCTGGATGTATAATAATTAGTCATGTTTAGTGGGCTGTGTGTGTGGGGTGGTGCAGTGGTCAGCACTGTCACCTGACGGCAAGAAGGTTCTGGGTTCGAACCTCAATTGGGGCCTTTCTGTGTGGAGTTTGCCTGTTCTCCCTGTGCCTGCATGAGTTTCCTCCCACAGTCCAAAGATAAGGTCAACTCTAAAGTGCCCATAGGTGTGAATGGTTGTTTGCAATATATTGGAGACCTGCCCAGGGTGGACCCCACCTCCTGCCCCCGTGACCCTGATGGATAAGTGGCATAGATGATGGATGGCTGTGTGTGTGCTGTGGAAAGCCTACATCCTACCATCTTCACTGCTCCTTCCCTGTAGTCTAGTGCCAGATGTCTTGGTGGTTGGGAATATCTGCTTTAAGTCATTGTAACAGACTCTGCATGCAAGTGTGTGTCAGCTTCAGTTCCCACATTTCTATATGCATACTGTGGCTGTATGTTATGAATCTTCTTTTCAGGCAGAAAGAGCAGATGAAGGAGCAGAATGGAGGGAGAGATGTAGATGAGAGACTCTTGTTTCACGGCACGCAGCGGTCTCAAATTGAGGCCATCTGTGAGCAGAGCTTTGACTGGAGGATTTGTGGGGTGAATCACGCATTATATGGAAAAGGTGAGAGCAAATAAATGAAGAAATAATTTATGTTCCTTATAGAACATTATTAATAGTTTTAAATGATTATACAGTGGTGCTTGAAAGTTTGTGAACCCTTTAGAATTTTCTACATTTCTGCATAAATATGACCTAAAACATCATCAGATTTTCACACAAGTCCTAAAAGTAGATAAAGAGAACCCAGTTAAACAAATGAGACAAAAATATTATACTTGGTCATTTATTTATTGAGGAAAATGATCCAATATTACATATCTGTGAGTGGCAAAAGTATGTGAACCTTTGCTTTCAGTATCTGGTGTGACCCCCTTGTGCAGCAATAACGGCAACTAAACGTTTCCGGTAGCTGTTGATCAGTCCTGCACACCGGCTTGGAGGAATTTTAGCCCATTCCTCCGTACAGAACAGCTTCAACTCTGGGATGTTGGTGGGTTTCCTCACATGAACTGCTCGCTTCAGGTCCTTCCACAACATTTCAATTGGATTAAGGTCAGGACTTTGACTTGGCCATTCCAAAACATTAACTTTATTCTTCTTTAACCATTCTTTGGTAGAACAACTTGTGTGCTTAGGGTCGTTGTCTTGCTGCATGACCCACCTTCTCTTGAGATTCAGTTCATGGACAGATGTCCTGACATTTTCCTTTAGAATTCGCTGGTATAATTCAGAATTCATTGTTCCATCAATGATGGCAAGCCGTCCTGGCCCAGATGCAGCAAAACAGGCCCAAACCATGATACTACCACCACCATGTTTCACAGATGGAATAAGGTTCTTATGCTGGAATGCAGTGTTTTCCTTTCTCCAAACATAACGCTTCTCATTTAAACCAAAAAGTTCTATTTTGGTCTCATCCGTCCACAAAACATTTTTCCAATAGCCTTCTGGCTTGTCCACATGATCTTTAGCAAACTGCAGATGAGCAGCAATGTTCTTTTTGGAGAGCAGTGGCTCTCTCCTTGCAACCCTGCCATGCACACCATTGTTGTTCAGTGTTCTCCTGATGGTGGACTCATGAACATTAACATTAGCCAGTGTGAGAGAGGCCTTCAGTTGCTTAGAGGCTCCCCTGGGGTCCTTTGTGACCTCGCCGACTATTCCACGCCTTGCTCTTGGAGTGATCTTTGTTGGTTGACCACTCCTGGGGAGGGTAACAATGGTCTTGAATTTCCTCTGTACACAATCTGTCTGACTGTGGATTGGTGGAGTCCAAACTCTTTAGAGATGGTTTTGTAACCTTTTCCAGCCTGATGAGCATCAACAATGCTCTATCTGAGGTCCTCAGAAATCTCCTTTGTTCATGCCATGATACACTTCCACAAACATGTGTTGTGAAGATCAGACTTTGATAGATCCCTGTTCTTTAAATAAAACAGGGTGCCCACTCACACCTGATTGTCATCCCATTGATTGAAAACACCTGACTCTAATTTCACCTTCAAATTCACTGCTAATCCTAGAGGTTCACATACTTTTGCCACTCACAGATCTGTAATATTGGATCATTTTCCTCAATAAATAAATGACCAAGTATAATATTTTTGTCTCATTTGTTTAACTGGGTTCTCTTTTTCTACTTTTAGGACTTGTGTGAAAATCTGATGATGTTTTAGGTCATATTTATGCAGAAATATAGAAAATTCTAAAGGGTTCACAAACTTTCAAGCACCACTGCATACAGTGGGGCAAAAAAGTATTTAGTCAGCCACCAATTGTGCAAGTTCTCCCACTTAAAAAGATGAGAGGCCTGTAATTTTCATCATAGGTACACTTCAACTATGAGAGACAGAATGGGGGGAAAGAATCCAGGAAATCACATTGTAGGATTTTTAATGAATTAATTGGTAAATTCCTCGGTAAAATAAGTATTTGGTCACCTACAAACAAACAAGATTTCTGGCTCTCGCATACCTGTAACTTCTTAAGAGGCTCCTCTGTCCTCCACTCGTTACCTGTATTAATGGCACCTGTTTGAACTCGTTATCAGTATAAAAGACACCTGTCCACAACCTCAAACAGAAGACTAAATCCTTTTTTGCCCCACTGTATTATAGGCCACTTCCAAAATGTATTGTTTTTCATGGTCATGTATGTAATATGCAGCACCAGTAAATACAAGTATACATTTTAAATCACATTTAATAAGATGGTGCACACAAAGTTTTATTTTTCCTCAACATCAGTGGAGTTTTGTTTTGTTTCTTACTCAGGAAGTTATTTTGCCAGAGATGCCTCCTACTCTGATCAACACTCTCAGTCTACAGACAGCAGCAAAAAGATGTTTGTGGCAAGGGTTTTGGTGGGACACTACACTAATGGCCACAGCACTTTACTCTTTCCTCCTCGTAAAACCATGGGTAAAGGCTTCTATGACAGCTGTGTGGACAACTGCAGCGATCCAAGCATTTTTGTCATCTTTGAGAAGTACCAGATTTACCCTGAATTCATTATAGAATATGCTCCTGAGAAGTCCAAATGTTTCATCTCATCTCATCATCTCTAGCCGCTTTATCCTTCTACAGGGTCGCAGGCAAGCTGGAGCCTATCCCAGCTGACTACGGGTGAAAGGCGGGGTACACCCTGGACAAGTCGCCAGGTCATCACAGGGCTGACACAGAGACACAGACAACCATTCACACTCACATTCACATCTACGGTCAATTTAGAGTCACCAGTTAACCTAACCTGCATGTCTTTGGACTGTGGGGGAAACCGGAGCACCCGGAGGAAACCCACGCGGACACGGGGAGAACATGCAAACTCCGCACAGGAAGGCCCTCGCCGGCCACGGGGCTCGAACCCGGACCTTCTTGCTGTGAGGCGACAGCGCTAACCACTACACCACCGTGCCGCCCGTCCAAATGGTTGACTTCCTAAATATCTGTACAGTATCATATTATATTAGATTTAAAGTACGGAATATACAGTAAAGGACAATGAAGTAAAATAATGAAGGAATTAAAATTAAAATCCTATTCAGTGCACGTTTAGCTGCCCTATTGTAGATGTGAAATGGATGTTAGCGACCAATGTGATTTCATGTGATTTAAGAGCATATGTACAGATGCATTTGTGCTGTAAAGATTTAGGAAGATGAATGACTGACTCAGTGAATATTATACCTTTTTCCTGTTGGGATGATAAGCTTTTGCAAGAAAAACACTTTGGATTGTGTCATAAACTTGGTTTCTGTTGTGAATTTTATTTGCCCTGATGAGTTTACTAAGCAAAAAACAGTTATGCCCTCATTGTACTTTGTCTCCTGGTTATATATGTTTAAAACTTGACTCCAAAATTTTTATTTTAATGCATACGAAAGAGTTTTGGGCTTTTATGTATGCATTTATAGCTAGAGGGTTATTTTTAGAGATCAAAATGAAGATCAATTGGGGATGGTTATTGTATAAGTACAACTTTTTCAGTGTTTGAATTTAATATCAAAATTAAAGATAAATAAAGACATCCATTTCTGTCAAAATTTCTTTAAAGCACTTTGCCACAGCACTCTGGAAAAGTACTGCCTTTCAAATAAATGTGATATTTGCAGTGAACAGCAACATATACATTGTTTGAATAAATAAATCATCTAAATAAAACAACATTTAAAGTATATTTTAGGGTTGCAACTCAAAATGGAGTTAATTCCATATATTTTGGCACCCTTCAAGAGAAGAGAATTGATTGTATAACAATTTATACGTATAACAGATGTATTATAGTTAGACTTACAAAAAAAAATTCTCATAAGTTTTTTTACTTTAAAAAAGATATATTAAGAAGCTTCTTTAAAGGTAGGGGGATATTGAGACACCCCCCCCCCCCCCCCCAATAAATAAATAAATAATTTAGTTAAACCAAAGTGAATATTTATAGTATATTTTAATATAACAAACGGTAACAAAGTGTATAAGGGGGTACTTAAGACTTTTTATTTGATTAATAATATCAAATTAGACACTTGTAAGAGGTTTGCTCAGTAATACATGTATGCAAAAGACTATCATTAGAATATCGCTTGTGATAATGCACAATAAACACTTGTTTTGCAAACTACTGAGCATGAATTAACAACCTAAATTTTTACTTAAATTAAAAACATACTAGACTTATTTGTCCATGCCATAAATTTATTAAATAAAGAAGTAATAAGACCTTTAACCCCTTACAGGTTTGCGTTCTTGAACATAAACTGTTACCCTGATGGGTAAATAATAATAAAAATAACAACTAGCCTATAACAACTTAAAAATAAAAATTGCCTGTTTCATGAACCATAGAATACATATAAGGAAGCCTGTTTCCGCCACCATAACAATGAAATTTCTCATAATTATTACTTAATTTCTCATAATAATGACATACTTTTCCTCATAATTATGACTTTGTATCTCATGTTATGAGAGCTTATCTTATAATTGTGACTTTCTCTCTCACAGTCATGAGTTCCTATCTCATAATAATGATTTAGGATCTTATAATTATGCTATATCACAATAATGCAGTATGAGAAAGTGTCTCATAATTATGACTTGCTATCTCATAATAATGAAATATGAGAAAGTTTCACATAATTATGACTTGGTACCTCATTTTAATGAAATATGAGCAAATGTCTCATAATTATGACTTGCTATCTCAATAATTAAATATGGAGACATTTTCATAATAATGATTTACTATCTCAATTATGACTTGCTATCTCATAATAATGAAATGTAAGGAAGTGTCTCATAATTGGTAAATATAAGGAAGTGTAATATAGTAATAAATATAAGGACCTGTCTGCATTTCGTTGCCTTGTACCTGTGACATGTGCAATGACAATAAAGTTGAATCTAATCTAATCTAATTATGACTTTGCTATCTAATAATAATTAAATATGAGAAAATTTCTCATAATTATGACTTGCTATCTCAATAATTAAATATGGGGACTTTTTCAGAATAATGATTTACTATCTCATAATTATGACTTGCTATCTCATAATAATGAAATATGAGAAAGTGTTTCACAATTATCACTTTGCTATCTAATAATAATGAAATGTGGGAAAGTTTCTCATAATTATGACTTGCTATCTCAATAAGTAAATATGAGGATGTTTTTCATAATAATGATTTACTATCTCATAATTATGACTTGGTATCTCATAATGCAATATGAGAGTGTCTCATAATTACAGTATGACTTGCAATCTCAATAATTAAATATGAGGATGTTTTTCATAATGATTTACTATATCATACTTATGACTTGCTATCTCATAATAATGAAATATGAGAAAGTGTCTCATAATTACAGTATGACTTGCTATTTCAATAATTAAATATGAGGATGTTTTTCATAATAATGATTTACTATCTCATAATTACGACTTGGTATCTCAATGAAATATGAGAAAGTGTCTCATAATTACAGTATGACTCAATAATTATATATGAGGATGTTTGTCATAATAATTATTTACTATCTCATAATAATGAAATATGAGAAAGTGTCTCATAATTACAGTATGATTTGCTATCTCAATAATGATATATGAGGATGTTTTTCATAACGATATACAACCCCGATTCCAAAAAAGTGTTTACACCACTTACAACATGGCTATTTTGACTACCACACTTTCCCAGTGTTGTAAAATTACAACAAATATACAACATGCTCTAATTTACATTTGAGGCATGTATTTCACAATAACCACATACACTATATTGCCAAAAGTATTTGCTCACCCATCCAAATTATCGGAATCAGGTGTTCCAATCACTTCCATGGCCACAGGTGTATAAAATCAAGCACCTCGGCATGCAGACTGTTTTTACAGTTTGGAGCTGGCCCCTTCCTCTTCCAACATGACTGTGCACAAAGCAAGGTCCATAAAGACATGGATGACAGAGTCTGGTGTGGATGAACTTGACTGGCCTGCACAGAGTCCTGACCTCAACCCGATAGAACACCTTTGGGATGAATTAGAGCGGAGACTGAGAGCCAGGCCTTCTCGTCCAACATTAGTGTGTGACCTCACAAATGCGCTTCTGGAAGAATGGTCAAAAATTCCCATAAACACACTCCTAAACCTTGTGGACAGCCTTCCCAGAAGAGTTGAAGCTGTTCTAGCTGCAAAGGGTGGACTGACGTCATATTGAACCCTATGGATTAGGAATGGGATGTCACTTAAGCGGGCGGCACAGTGGTGTAGTGGTTAGCACTGTTGCCTCACAGCAAGAAGGTCCGGGTTCGAGCCCCGTGGCCGGCAAGGGCTTTTCTGTGTGGAGTTTGCATGTTCTCCCCGTGTCCGCGTGGGTTTCCTCCGGGTGCTCCGGTTTCCCCCACAGTCCAAAGACATGCAGGTTAGGTTAACTGGTGACTCTAAATTGAGCGTAGGTGTGAATGTGAATGGTTGTCTGTGTCTATGTGTCAGCCCTGTGATGACCTGGCGACTTGTCCAGGGTGTACCCCGCCTTTCGCCCGTAGTCAGCTGGGATAGGCTCCAGCTTGCCTGCGACCCTGTAGAACAGGATAAAGCAGCTAGAGATAATGAGATGTCACTTAAGCTCATATGTGAGTCAAGGCAGGCGAGCTAATACTTTTGGCAATATAGTGTATGTACATGTTCTAGTCAGTGTAATGATCACCAAAAAAAATATTAAAGGCATTTTACTTACTTAAATCTGACAAATCCAGTCCAATGAAACAAAGTGGTGTTGCTCAGCCAAAGTTTTGCAGCTTGTGAAAGTTCAGGAACTGTGGGCCGGACTTGTATACAAATGTATGTACAAATCCAATACCATCGTGAGACTGAACCATAGGACTCAATGACTATGTTAATGTGAAAAAAACCCCCAAACATTTATAATTTTTTTAGAAAAAATAAAAATATTGTAATTCTGCAACGTTGGGTCTTACCTCAAGTTCACTAAAACAGGGCTTTTCAAAGTGTGGGGCGCGCCTCCCCTAGGGGGCGCCAGAGTTCTTCGGGGGGGGGGGGGGGGGGTGCAAAGTGAGGAAAAATAAACCAGAATAAGTTACTATTGCGGGCGGCACGGTGGTGTAGTGGTTAGCGCTGTCGCCTCACAGCAAGAAGGTCCTGGGTTCGAGCCCCAGGGCCGGCGAGGGCCTTTCTGTGTGGAGTTTGCATGTTCTCCCCGTGTCCGCGTGGGTTTCCTCCGGGTGCTCCGGTTTCCCCCACAGTCCAAAGACATGCAGGTTAGGTTAACTGGTGACTCTAAATTGACCGTAGGTGTGAATGTGAGTGTGAATGGTTGTCTGTGTCTATGTGTCAGCCCTGTGATGACCTGGCGACTTGTCCAGGGTGTACCCCGCCTTTCACCCGTAGTCAGCTGGGATAGGCTCCAGCTTGCCTGCGACCCTGTGGAAGGATAAAGCGGCTAGAGATAATGAATGAATGATGAAAGTTACTATTGCGGACATTTAGCGAACTTCAGCTAGCCTTTGCCAGAGACAAAATGGATCAATTTTTAGTACCTAAAGCTACAGTGAGTGAGGAGACAGAGTCTGGGCCAAGTAAAAAAAAGAAGGAAGTATGACCACGATTATTTAAAGTTTGGATTTTCATGGACTGGATCTGAAGATGCTCCACTGCCACAGTGTGTTGTCTGCCAAGAGGTGCTAGCTAACGATGCTATGAGATGTTTAAAATGTGTAAAACAAGATGTTTTTTTTTTAAAGCACAGATGTTTAAAATGTGTAAAACAAGATGTTTTTTAAAAAAAAGCACAGATGTTTAAAATGTGTAAAACAAGATGTTTTTTAAAAAAAGCACAGATGTTTAAATGTGTAAAAAAGATGATTTCAAAAAGCACACGTTTAAAATGTGTAAAAAAAGATGTTTTAAAAAGCACAGATGTTTTAAATGTGTAAAAAATATGTTTTCAAAAAGCACACGTTTAAAAATGTGTGAAAAAATGTTTTCAAAAAGCACAGATTTTAAAATGTGTAAAAAAAGATGTTTTCAAAAAGCTCATGTTTTAAATGTGTAAAAAAGATGTTTTAAAAAAGCACAGATATTTTAAATGTGTAAAAAAGATGTTTTCAAAAAGCACACGTTTAAAATGTGTGAAAAAAGATGTTTTCAAAAAGCACAGATATTTAAAATGTGTAAAAAAGGATGTTTTAAAAAAGCTCATATGTTTTAAATGTGTAAAAAAAGATGTTTTCAAAAAGCACAGATGTTTAAAATGTGTAAAAAAAAGATGTTTTCAAAAAGCTCATGTTTTAAATGTGTAAAAAAAAGATGTTTTAAAAAAGCTCATATGTTTAAAATGTGTAAAAAATGATGTTTTCAAAAAGCTCATATGTTTTAAATGTGTAAAAAAAGATGTTTTAAAAAAGCACAGATGTTTTAAATGTGTAAAAAAAGATGTTTTCAAAAAGCTCATATGTTTTAAATGTGTAAAAAAAGATGTTTTCAAAAAGCACAGATGTTTTAAATGTGTAAAAAAAAGATGTTTTCAAAAAGCTCATATGTTTTAAATGTGTAAAAAAAGATGTTTTCAAAAAGCACAGATGTTTAAAATGTGTAAAAAAAAGATGTTTTCAAAAAGCTCATATGTTTTAAATGTGTAAAAAAAAGATGTTTTAAAAAAGCTCATATGTTTTAAATGTGTAAAAAAAGATGTTTTCAAAAAGCTCATATGTTTTAAATGTGTAAAAAAAGATGTTTTAAAAAAGCACAGATGTTTTAAATGTGTAAAAAAAGATGTTTTCAAAAAGCTCATATGTTTTAAATGTGTAAAAAAAGATGTTTTCAAAAAGCACAGATGTTTTAAATGTGTAAAAAAAAGATGTTTTCAAAAAGCTCATATGTTTTAAATGTGTAAAAAAAGATGTTTTCAAAAAGCACAGATGTTTAAAATGTGTAAAAAAAAGATGTTTTCAAAAAGCTCATATGTTTTAAATGTGTAAAAAAAAGATGTTTTCAAAAAGCTCATATGTTTTAAATGTGTAAAAAAAGATGTTTTCAAAAAGCTCATATGTTTTAAATGTGTAAAAAAAGATGTTTTAAAAAAGCACAGATGTTTTAAATGTGTAAAAAAAGATGTTTTCAAAAAGCTCATATGTTTTAAATGTGTAAAAAAAAGATGTTTTCAAAAAGCACAGATGTTTTAAATGTGTAAAAAAAAGATGTTTTCAAAAAGCACAGATGTTTTAAATGTGTAAAAAAAAGATGTTTTCAAAAAGCTCATATGTTTTAAATGTGTAAAAAAAGATGTTTTCAAAAAGCACAAATATTTAAAATGTGTAAAAGAAAAAAATAAAAATGTGTACAACAACCATTTTTAAAAATACGAATGGAACATTAAGTATAGCAACAACAAAAATTGTGTGTGTGTGTGTGTGTGTGTGTGGGGGGGGGGGGGGGGGGGGGCGCTGTTGTTTATTTGCTCTCTGAGGGGGGGCTGACTCTCCCACCCACAGGGTAGCGTCTGCAGCCCAATTCTATTTAATATAATGATTAATGATGTTTTTAACAATATTGACTCCAGAATCAGTAGAGCACTTTATGCAGATGATGGCGCACTGTGGGTGAGAGGCCGAAATTCTGATAGTCTGAGGAACAGAATGCAAATAGCTATAAACGAGGTTGAAAGATGGTCACATGAGTGGGGGTTTCATTTATCTGTTGAAAAGACACAAGTTATATGTTTCTCAAAGAAAAGGGTTAACCCTACAGTGGACCTCAGGTTGTATGGGCAGCCACTCAAGCAAACGGATAATTTAAGATACCTTGGTGTATGGTTCGATATCAAACTTTCTTTTAAAATTCATATTCAAAAGGTCATAGACAAATGTATAAAGGGAATTAATATTCTGAAATGCTTAGCAGGGAATGACTGGGGGGCATCAAGCACATCCTTGAAAAGAATTTACAGTGCCCTAATCCGACCAGTATTGGATTATGGATGTATAGCATATAATTCAGCAGCCAAGTCTTCCTTGTTAGAGCTAAACAAGATACAAGCCAAAGCCCTCCGTATATGCTGTGGTGCCAGGGGTGGTTCTAGCCATTTTGGGGCCCTAGGCGAAATACAGACATAGGGCCCTCAAAAGTCAGTCTTGAAACACACATACAGAATAATGGTCATCCCTACTTGGCACATGCCATATCTCCTTGCTGTAAATTCAGAAAAAAAAGATAGCAAACTGCCACTAACAATGTGCCCCAAATAAGCTCCACAGTGAAACAGGTTTGAGATTACTCCAGCATTTGCCAAAATTCTGACAGTGTTTATTGCTCAGATCAAACCAGAAAGAGAGAGAGCGACAAGGCAAACAACAGAAGAGGAGACAGTAGAGAGAGAGAGAGAGAGACAATTTTAAGAGTCAATCTCCATATTTTAATACAACCCCGATTCCAAAAAAGTTGGGACAAAGTACAAATTGTAAATAAAAACGGAATGCAATGATGTGGAAGTTTCAAAATTCCATATTTTATCCAGAATAGAACATAGATGACATATCAAATGTTTGAACTGAGAAAATTTATCATTTAAAGAGAAAAATTAGGTGATTTTAAATTTCATGACAACAACACATCTCAAAAAAGTTGGGACAAGGCCATGTTTACCACTGTGAGACATCCCCTTTTCTCTTTACAACAGTCTGTAAACGTCTGGGGACTGAGGAGACAAGTTGCTCAAGTTTAGGGAGAGGAATGTTAACCCATTCTTGTCTAATGTAGGATTCTAGTTGCTCAACTGTCTTAGGTCTTTTTTGTCGTATCTTCCGTTTTATGATGCGCCAAATGTTTTCTATGGGTGAAAGATCTGGACTGCAGGCTGGCCAGTTCAGTACCCGGACCCTTCTTCTACGCAGCCATGATGCTGTAATTGATGCAGTATGTGGTTTGGCATTGTCATGTTGGAAAATGCAAGGTCTTCCCTGAAAGAGACGTCGTCTGGATGGGAGCATTATGTTGCTCTAGAACCTGGATATACCTTTCAGCATTGATGGTGTCTTTCCAGATGTGTAAGCTGCCCATGCCACATGCACTAATGCAACTCCATACCATCAGAGATGCAGGCTTCTGAACTGAGCGCTGATAACAACTTGGGTCGTCCTTCTCCTCTTTAGTCCGAATGACACGGCGTCCCTGATTTCCATAAAGAACTTCACATTTTGATTCATCTGACCACAGAACAGTTTTCCACTTTGCCACAGTCCATTTTAAATGAGCCTTGGCCCAGAGAAGACGTCTGCGCTTCTGGATCGTGTTTAGATACGGCTTCTTCTTTGAACTATAGAGTTTTAGCTGGCAACAGCGGATAGCACGGTGAATTGTGTTCACAGATAATGTTCTCTGGAAATATTCCTGAGCCCATTTTGTGATTTCCAATACAGAAGCATGCCTGTATGTGATGCAGTGCCGTCTAAGGGCCCGAAGATCACGGGCACCCAGTATGGTTTTCCGGCCTTGACCCTTACGCACAGAGATTCTTCCAGATTCTCTGAATCTTTTGATGATATTATGCACTGTAGATGATGATATGTTCAAACTCTTTGCAATTTTACACTGTCGAACTCCTTTCTGATATTGCTTCACTATTTGTCGGCGCAGAATTCGGGGGATTGGTGATCCTCTTCCCATCTTTACTTCTGAGAGCCGCTGCCACTCCAAGATGCTCTTTTTATACCGTCATGTTAATGACCTATTGCCAATTGACCTAATGAGTTGCAATTTGGTCCTCCAGCTGTTCCTTTTTTGTACCTTTAACTTTTCCAGCCTCTTATTGCCCCTGTCCCAACTTTTTTGAGATGTGTTGCTGTCATGAAATTTCAAATGAGCCAATATTTGGCATGAAATTTCAAAATGTCTCACTTTCGACATTTGATATGTTGTCTATGTTCTATTGTGAATACAATATCAGGTTTTGAGATTTGTAAATTATTGCATTCCGTTTTTATTTACAATTTGTACTTTGTCCCAACTTTTTTGGAATCGGGGTTGTAAAACAAGGATATCTGAAATCCAATTATTATTTTTACTCCACAGATACATATTACCAGATATAAAATGATCTTATTCTTATCAGAAGTAGAACACAAATGGATACATATTACCAGATACACATTACCAGAGATACAAAATGACCTTACTGTTATCAGAACTACAACACAAATGGATATTACTCTATCGAAACCTCTACATTTCAATGGGATAAGACTGATGCCAAGATAAATGTACGAGAGAAAGAGAGAGAGTTTGTGTGTGTGAGAGAGAGTGAGTGAGAGAGAGAGAGAGAGAGAGAGAGAGAGAGAGAGAGAGACATTTAGTGACAGGCAATACAGTGGTTGAGAGACAGATACAGAGGGATTGTGAGTTTGTAAAGGATGCAGCCAGTACATTATTGAAATGTTCTTAATCTTCAAAATTCCATTGTTCATGTATTCCATCACCATTCCATAATGGGGTGTAGGTGGGTGGGTGAGTGTGTGTGTGTGTGAGAGAGAGAGATAGTGTTTGTGTGTGTGCGAGAGAGAGAGGGGGTAGAGAAAGAGAGAGGTATGAGTTTTTAAAAGGTTGCAGCCAGTACATTACTGAAAAGTCCTTCATCTCCAAATGTCCATTGTTCATCATAATCATATGAGAAAGAAAGTCCTACTTGTTGCTGGCTTCTCCAAAGTCTTCATAGAAAGGTGGTGAAAGCTTCCACCTCTTCTACCTCCTCCACACGAACACATTCCTCAACAGAGTCAACAGTGGAAGTTGAGGCTGTAGCAGACTCAGGCGATTTGAAAAATGTAGTTAGTTTCAGAAGTGCAGCTGCATTCTTTTTGCTTTGTGCCCTTTTTTTCATTTAGCGCAACCACTCTCATAACTGTGCTTCATCTTGTTTACAGTTCCCTCTGCTTTGGTTTGAATTTCCGTTGCGCACCTGTCTACGTCATCAGATCATGGACTAGTCCAATGTAAAACAACCAGGGTGTGTGTGTGTGTGCTGGGACAAATACTATATACACATGAATTCGATATTCTGATGCTATTTTGGTGTGTTTTTCCATTTATATCGTTGACTACTTAATATCAGAGACAAATTAAGATTACATATATATTGTTTGGTGTTTACCGTGATGGGGCTGACTGTTAGGGCCCCCCAAATTTTGGGGGCCCTATGCAACCGCCTTGGTTTGCTTAATGGTAAGTCCGCCCCTGTGTGGTGCCTTCAGGACCTCTCCAGTCCCAGCACTTCAGGTGGAAGCAGGGGAGATGCCACTGGACCTCAGCCGACTGAAATTATCAGTGTCACACTGGCTAAACCTACAGGGTCATGAAGATAATCACCCAACCAAACAGGTACTAAGGGAATGCTGGGAGTATGGTCGACCCGTACGCAGTTTTGGGTGGGATGGTAATCAGCAGGCAGATCAATTGGGGATCAGTGACATTCCTCTTTGCAAAACAATTACAAGGTCAATCATTCCCCCTTGGTTATTTTATTTCCCTATTGTAAATTTGGAAACTAAGGAGATTGCAAAATCCAGAGGTTTTTATCAGAATGTACAGCAGTATTTAGAAGTAATGTATAATGACACGACACAGATATATACAGATGCTTCTAAAAACGAAACTGGTAAGACAGGAGCAGCAGTATTCATCCCCAGCTACAATATAAGTGTTGGGAAAAGGACGTCAGATCACTTGTCAATTTTTTCAGCAGAAATGATGGCTATTATACTGGCCCTGCAGTGGGTGGAGGACGTGAAGCCTAGTAAAGCAGTTATTTGCTCAGATTCTATGTCTTCCTTAAATAGTATCCAGAGTGGAAAATCTACATGCCGACAAGACTTCTTAGATGAAATTAATCACCTCATATTTAAGATAAATAAACATAAAACTTTTATTCAGTTCACATGGGTTCCAGCTCATAAGGGGGTTGAGGGTAATGAGAGAGTGGATAAAATGGCCAAAGAGGCCATCAAGGCAAATGAGGTTGAGTTAGAAGTCCCATTAAGCAAGGCAGAAATTAAAGTAGTAATTAAAGACAACATCAACAAAATGTGGCAGGAGAGACGGAATACAGAGGAGAAAGGACGGCATCTATATAATTTACAAAAGGAGGTGGTGATTAGAAGGGGTGGTGAACTGAAACGACAGGAGGAGGTTTGGTTGACTAGGCTGAGGATAGGACACACAAGTCTAAATAATGGGTTGTATACAATAGGGAAACATCATTCTGGGGCCTGTGCACACTGTGGAGAAGTAGAAAAGGTTGAGCATGTTCTTATACACTGTACACAGTATTCCAGTGAAAGAGAGAAGATGGGATGGGCATTGAGAGAACCTGTAACTATAGACAACTTATTAAGTCAGCCATTCACACAATCAGCAGTAACAGCTCGAACATAGTATTTAAAAGACACTCAACTAGCAAACAGAATTTAGGGTTTTTTTAAAATTATAATCAGGGCGGCACGGTGGTGTAGTGGTTAGTGCTGTCGCCTCACAGCAAGAAGGTCCGGGTTCGAGCCCCGGGGCCGGCGAGGGCCTTTCTGTGTGGAGTTTGCATGTTGTCCCCGTGTCCGCGTGGGTTTCCTCCGGGTGCTCCAGTTTCCCCCACAGTCCAAAGACATGCAGGTTAGGTTAACTGGTGACTCTAAATTGAGCGTAGGTGTGAATGTGAGTGTGAATGGTTGTCTATGTGTCAGCCCTGTGATGACCTGGCGACTTGTCCAGGGTGTACCCCGCCTTTCACCCGTAGTCAGCTGGGATAGGCTCCAGCTTGCCTGCGACCCTGTAGAACAGGATAAAGCGGCTAGAGATGATGAGATGAGATGAGATGAGATCCCTTGAGATCACACCTCAGCCCGGTAGATGGCGGTAATACACATCGATTGTTAACCGCCAATAAATCGACAGAAGAAGAAGAAGACTCTCCCACACTTTGAAAAGCCCTGGCCTAAAAGCTACCTTGCTGTGTCAGAGTTTTAATTCAGAACTTTATACGGGCTTCTATTAAAAACAAAAGCCAAAACCAAACTGCCTTATGTTTCCTGAACCACAGGATGTAGACCTTTAACAATCAACAGGAACAGAACTAGACTCTTTAAATAGAGTGCACTAGCGAGGGTGGCAGTAGTGCACTTCTGTCGAGTAGCTGGCAGAGTTTGGAACTGTGCTCCTGAGAACGCTTCCGCCAGCGAGCGGCAGAACAACGCGGAACTGACTTTCTCACTTTCGTTTTCTTCAAACCGAGAGTGAGGGAGGAGCTTCACTCCGTGAGGAAATGGCGGCTGTTGTGTCTTACCACGTCCTGAGAGTGCTGTGTGATAACCAGTGCTGTCTGCAGTTGCAGCAGTTGGAAGCTGTTTTACGGCACAGTTTGACGGTAGATGAGCGGCTCCTGCGGCGCGCGCTGCTGGACAGCCAGCACTTCCGGGTTGTTGATGATGATGATGATGATTCGGCCGCGCGCGCGCTCGGTCCCGGTGCTTTGATCATTGCGGTAACGCCGCTGCGGCTGTGTAAAGACCCGGGCAAGTGTGAACACTGCGAGGAGCTGCACTTGTGCCGGTATCACGTGTGTGGGAGTTGTAGATTCGGGTAAGAGTATATTTTACACCTGACTGTCTGAGCAAAGTCCTGAGTGCACACTGAGTGCTGATCTGAGGCCAGCTGACTAACATAAACACTGCAGGAGATTCAGCTGATTCAGCATTCTGGGTGGCATTTCAGCTGTTATACTGTTATATTATATATATTGAGTTGGCCCATAGGGGGCGGCACGGTGGTGTAGTGGTTAGGACTGTCGCCTCACAGCAAGAAGCAGGGGCGCAGATAGGAATTTTGAACTGGGGGGGACTGAGCTGTCAGCAAATGATTCCATTTTGTGTGTATATATATATATATACACACACACACTACCGTTCAAAAGTTTGAAAGTTTGGGGTCACTTTGAAATGTCCTTATTTTTGAAAGAAAAGCACTGTTCTTTTCAATTATCACTTTAAACTAATCAGAAATCCACTCTACACATTGCTAATGTGGTAAATGACTATTCCAGCTGCAAATGTGTGGTTTTTGGTGCAATATCTCCATAGGTGTATAGAGGCCCATTTCCAGCAACTCTCACTCCAGTGTTCTAATGGTACAATGGGTTTGCTCATTGCCTCAGAAGGCTAATGGATGATTAGAAAACCCTTGTACAATCATGTTAGCACAGCTGAAAACAGTTGAGCTCTTTAGAGAAGCTATAAAACTGACCTTCCTTTAGCAGATTGAGTTTCTGGAGCATCACATTTGTGGGCTCGATTAAATGCTCAGAAAAATGTCTTGACTATATTTTCTATTCATTTTACAACTTATGGTGGGAAATAAAAGTGTGACTTTTCATGGAAAACACAAAATTGTCTGGGTGACCCCAAACTTTTGAACGGTAGTGTGTATACATGTTATTTTACCTCCGTCACTGCCATCACCAGGAACTACCTGCAGGCCAGGACAATGATAACATTTTAACATAGCCTATGGAAATCCAAAGTTTACACATTATCATCACGCACAGAAACTGCAAAGCTAGTTTTAAAACCGCTAAGTTCCAACTGTTAACCATAGCGAGAGGCTGGGCTACGTGTGTGTGTGTAAAGTGTAAACCAGTGCATCCTGACTTTCTAACTATGCCTTTGTGTTGCGTGAGCGGCAGTCAGTCAACAACTCTTCGCAAAGTTTCCTTATGAAACATTATGCTCGCTGAAATTATGGCAGGGAACGCCAGATTAAACATTAAAACTGCCTTCTGAGCACTGTATCTACAGGCTGCCACCGAAAGAAGGAGGCTACCAGAAAGGCATCTCTACTCCGTACGATTTTACTTTCACTACGACATTACTTTGAACAGACTATCAAAAAATTGCAAGGTGATATGATAAAGTAAGGCACAGTTTACTTGGTCTTTTTTTTTTTTTGAAAAAACGATGCAATCGTTTTCTGCCTTTTGGCACCCTTCATCATGCCGTGTTGGGGTCCTGAACTAGGAGGAGCTGTCCCCGATATGCCTGTCAAACTTGTTGTGGGTAACCATAGCAACCAAGCTCGAGCTCACAACCTGTGCAGTCTGCGCAGTTGCAACTATTTATGTACTGCTGTGCACCTCAATAAACCGAATGGTAATTAGTCTTTTGATTTTTCCGTGAGGTTTGCCTGATGCAAAAAGAGACAGCATAGACATTTTTTTCCTCCCTATAAGTGGGGGGGACCGCACAAGGTGAATTTAAATCTGGGTGGGACGAATCCCCCCCCGTCCCCCCCTCTATCTGCGCCCGTGGCAAGAAGGTCCGGGTTCGAGCCCCGTGGCCGGCGAGGGCCTTTCTGTGCGGAGTTTGCATGTTCTCCCCCTGTCTGCGTGGGTTTCCTCTGGGTGCTCCGGTTTCCCCCACAGTCCAAAGACATGCAGGTTAGGTTAACTGGTGACTCTAAATTGAGCGTAGGTGTGAATGTGAGTGTGAATGGTTGTCTGTGTCTATGTGTCAGCCCTGTGATGACCTGGCGACTTGTCCAGGGTGTACCCCGCCTTTCGCCCGTAGTCAGCTGGGATAGGCTCCAGCTTGCCCGCAACCCTGTAGAACAGGATAAGCAGCTACAGATAATGGATGGATGGAGTTGGTCCGTGGAGCAGCACGGTGGTGTAGTGGTTAGCACTGTCGCCTCACAGCAAGAAGGTCCTGGGTTCAAGCCCAGCCTTTCTGTGCGGAGTTTGCATGTTGTCCACGTGGGTTTCCTCCGGGTGCTCCGGTTTCCCCCACAGTCCAAAGACATGCAGATTAGGTTAACTGGTGACTCTAAATTGACCGTAGGTGTGAATGGTTGTCTGTGGCTATGTGTCAGCCCTGTGATGACCTGGCGACTCGTCCAGGGTGTACCCCGCCTTTCGCCCGTAGTCAGCTGGGATAGGCTCCAGCTTGCCTGCGACCCTGTCGAACAGGATAAAGCGGCTAGAGATAATGAGATGAGATTGAGTTGGCCCATAGGGGGCGGCATGGTGGTGTACTGGTTAGCACTGTCACCGCACAGCAAGAAGGTTCTGGGTTCGAGCCCAGCCTCTCTGTGTGGAGTTTGCATGTTCTCCCCGTGTCTGTCCGGGTTTCCTCCGGGTGCCCCGGTTTCCCCCACGGTCCAAAGACATGCAGGTTAGGTTAATTGGTGGCTCTAAATTGACCGTAGGTGCGAATGTGAGTGTGGATGGTTGTCTGTGTCTATGTGGTGTACCCCGCCTCTTGCCCGTAGTCAGCTGGGATAGGCTCCAGCTTGCCTGCGACCCTGTAGGACAGGATAAGCAGCTACAGATAATGGATGGATGGAGTTGGTCCGTGGGGCAACACAGTGGTGTAGTGGTTAGCACTGTTGCTTCACAGCAAGAAGGTCCTGGTTCGAGCCCAGCCTTTCTGTGCAGAGTTTGCATGTTCTTCCTGCATCTGTGTGGGTTTCCTCTGGGTGCTCCGGTTTCCCCCACAGACATGCAGGTTAGGCTAATTGGTGGCTCTAAATTGACTGCGAGTGTGAATGGTTGTCTGTGTCTGTGTCAGCCCTGCGATGACCTGGCGACTTGTCCAGGGTGTACCCCGCCTTTCGCCCGTAGAGCTTGAGCTTGCCTGTGACCCTGTAGGACAGGATAAGTGGCTACAGATAATGGATGGAGTTGGTCCATTGCGTAATCTCTGTTGTGTCTTGGTGCTTCAATTAGGCCGGTTGTTGTCACTGCCGAACCATGTTTGGTTGACTTGGCCAGAATTGCAGCAGTAGAGTGGCCAGTTGCTTTCTGCACACTCATTCACAATTTAGAGGAGCCAGTTAGCCTAACTGCATGTCTTTGGACTGAGGAAACCGGACCACCCGGATGAAACCCACGCAGAACATGCAAACTCCACACGGAAAGGCCCCATCGGCTACTGGGCTCGAACCTAGGACCTTCTTGCTGTGAGGCAGCAGTGCTCATCACATTGCATTACATTACATTAATGGCATTTACAGTGGTGCTTGAAAGTTTGTGAACTGTTTAGAATTTTCTATATTTCTGCATAAATATGACCTAAAACATCAGATTTTCACGCAAGTCCTAAAAGTAGATAAAGAGAACCCAGTTAAACTAATGAGATAGAAATATTACACTTTGTCATTTATTTATTAAGGAAAATGATCCAATATTACATATCTGTGAGTGGCAAAAGTATGTGAACCTTTGCTTTCAGTATCTGCTGTGACCCCCTTGTGCAGCAATAACTGGAACTAAACGTTTCCGGAAACTGTTGATCAGTCCTGCACACCGGCTTGGAGGAATTTTAGCCCATTCCTCCGTACAGAACAGCTTCAACTCTGGGATGTTGGTGGGTTTCCTCACATGGACTGCTCGCTTCAGGACCTTCCACAACATTTCAATTGGATTAAGGTCAGGACTTTGATTTGGCCATTCCAAAACATTAACTTTATTCTTCTTTAACCATTCTTTGGTAGAACGACTTGTGTGCTTAGGGTCGTTGTCTTGCTGCATGACCCACCTTCTCTTGAGATTCAGTTCATGGACAGATGTCCTGACATTTTCCTTTAGAATTGGCTGGTATAATTCAGAATTCATTGTTCCATCAATGATGGCAAGCCGTCCTGGCCCAGATGCAGCAAAACAGGCCCAAACCATGATACTACCACCACCATGTTTCACAGATGGGATAAGGTTCTTATGCTGGAATGCAGTGTTTTCCTTTCTCCAAACATAACGCTTCTCATTTAAACCAACAAGTTCTATTTTGGTCTCATCCGACTACAAAACATTTTTCCAATAGCCTTCTGGCTTGTCCACGAGATCTTTAGCAAACTGCAGATGGGCAGCAATGTTCTTTTTGGAGAGCAGTGTCTTTCTCCTTGCAACCCTACCATGCACACCATTGTTGTTCAGTGTTCTCCTGATGGTGGACTCATGAACACATCCAATGTGAGAGAGGCCTTCAGTTGCTTAGAAGTTACCCTGGGGTCCTTTGTGACCTCACCGACCATTACACACCTTGCTCTTGGAGTGATCTTTGTTGGTCGACCACTCCTGGGGAGGGTAACAATGGTCTTGCATTTCCTCCATTTGTACACAATCTGTCTGACTGTGGATTGGTGGAGTCCAAACTCTTTAGAGATGGTTTTGTAACCTTTTCCAACCTGATGAGCATCAACAACGCTTTTTCTGACGTCCTCAGAAATCCCCTTTGTTCGTGCCATGATACATTTCCACAAACGTGTGTTGTGAAGATCAGACTTTGATAGATCCCTGTTCTTTAAATAAAACAGGGTGCCCACTCACACCTGATTGTCATCCTATTGATTGAAAACACCTGACTCTAATTTCACCTTCAAATTAACTGCTAATCCTAGAGGTTCACATACTTTTGCCACTCACAGATATGTAATATTGGATCATTTTCCTCAATAAATAAATGACCAAGTATAATATTTTTGTCTCATTTGTTTAACTGGGTTCTCTTTATCTACTTTTAGGACTTGTGTGAAAATCTGATGATGTTTTCGGTCATATTTATGCAGAAATATAGAAAATTCTCAGGGGTTCACAAATTTTCAAGCACCACTGTAGCAGATGATGTACAACATACTCGCCATGGCTTGAATTACATCAGAGCCAGTGGGAGCTGAGCTTCCATAGAGGGAGGACTGGCTCTCATGAAAGCAGTAAAATCATATATCTATAGGGGTCTCTAAAAATGCAGCATCATTATATTTTAATCACAAATAAAGCTCATTTTCCTTCAATATACTGAGTAATATTTACATTAAAGAGAGACAAATAGCCTGAAATAGTAATAAGAATAAACATGTTTTCCAAAAGAATGCATTACAGCTAGGTGCATGTTCTCGTGAATGCAGCACCACCACATCACTATGCGTGCAAACTGTCCTATTGAGAGCTCATGAATGTTAACACACACACACACACACACACACACAAGTTAATGCTTTCAGAAGAAGAACCACTTGAGCTTGGTTTCATTCGTTGGTTAATTTTTCAAGAAAAATATCACGACCATTGCCTGCTGAAAACGGACCACTTTGGTCTATTTTGTCTGCGTGATGGTAAGAGAACAGCTTTTACTTTCTACTAGTAGAATGCATTCTCCTTCTGTTTAAAGTATAGGCTATAGGAAAATAGCAAAAACGATATGTAAAAAAAAAAAAAGACGACTCGGTGTACGCAAGTATAGCTCGTGGAAAGTGCACCTGTTAGGCTATATATATATATATATATATATATATATATATATACCCGCCACAATTATGCACCGTTCCTTTTTTTGTAATTTTTTTTTAAGAGACCCCCACAATGATGAATTCGTAATTTGAACCCTGATACCTGCTATAGCCTGGGGAGCAGTTGGGGGTTAGGTGCCTTGCTTCAGCCATTCCTGCTGGTTCAGGGAATTAAACCAGAGTCCTTTTGGTCCCAAAGCTGCTTCCATAACCATTAGGGAACCATGGCTTCCCTACCAACCACTGCACCAACGTGCGACCAATTAGGCCAATACTGGGTCAGAAAAATTAAGTAAAAAGTAAGGTACTAAATCTGAAATATCCAGGAAGTTTAAAAAAAAAAAACTTTGTTGTGTACATATTCATGCATAGGGATACATTTATTCGGGATCAATTTATTAGTTCATATGTTTAAAATCTTTATTTTTCTGTCAAACTGCTTTGCGACAATGTCTACCGTTAAAATCGCTATACAAATAAATTGACTTGACATGGCATTCCTGGTATGTACGGTAATGATGTACATTTTAACAGCATTGTGAAATACTGGCAGGCTGACAGCTGAATATCCCATTTGGTTGGAGGACAGAAACCTGTGATTTGCCTTTATGTATCTAAAATCAGGGACTTTCTAATGAGTTTTGGTTGTATCAAAAAGAAATGGGCGTAATGATAATGCAGTGAAGGAATCCAAACCTGTTTATTGGCGAGAACACACCTGATTACTCAGCGCCCTAATTTCAGACACTACATGAAGGCCTGGGGCGGCACGGTGGTGTAGTGGTTAGCGCTGTCGCCTCACAGCAAGAAGGTCCTGGGTTCGAGCCCCGGGGCCGGCGAGGGCCTTTCTGTGTGGAGTTTGCATGTTCTCCCCGTGTCCGCGTGGGTTTCCTCCGGGTGCTCCGGTTTCCTCCACAGTCCAAAGACATGCAGGTTAGGTTAACTGGTGACTCTAAATTGACCGTAGGTGTGAATGTGAGTGTGAATGGTTGTCTGTGTCTATGTGACAGCCCTGTGATGACCTGGCGACTTGTCCAGGGTGTACCCCGCCTTTCACCCGTAGTCAGCTGGGATAGGCTCCAGCTTGCCTGCGACCCTGTAGAAGGATAAAGCAGCTAGAGATAATGAGATGAGATGAGACATGAAGGCCTTTAGACAATAATAGTAAAATCAAATATGATACACCTCCGGATTTAGCACAGTCCCATCTCACACCCAGAATTGCATGATCTAATTGTAAATTGTGAATATTTGAAAATAAATATCAATTTTTTTTTCAAGTTATTTTATTAATTCATGGAGTATTTGTAGTTCTGATGATGTATGCATAATATGTTTATCTCTGATGGTTGATGAGCATAATCTCTTCTCTATCAACACCAGGGACAAATGCAAAAACCCTCATGATATAAAATCTGCACACAATTCTGCTGTTCTGAGAAAGAAGAATCTTTATCTCCTTGAAGAATCACAATTGTTTCAACTTCTGCTACAGAACGATCCTGCTCTTGTTCCAGAGGTTAGATTAGCTTGTGTGTAGCTCATCCATTATACACAAATAAATTCATCACCACTGTAACACACTGTAACTTTGTATACACTTATCAGTTTCACTGATGATTATGATCATGTGCTGTTTTTTTTTTTTTTTCCTCCCAGATTTGTTCCCACTATAATAAGGGAAACGGAGAACACGGAAGCTGTAAATATCAGACTAAATGCACCAGCCTGCATGTCTGCCAGCACTTCCTACAGGATGACTGTAAATTTGGAACTGCTTGCAAGCGGGCTCATACTTTTGATGCAGTTGCCAAGAAAATTCTGAATGGCAGAGGTTTCAGTCCGGAAAATGTACGCACCCTTCAGAAAACATACAAAAACAAGTTTCTTCTCAGCAGTCAAACTGAAAAGTCCATCTCCAGAGGAGCAGAGAAAGGTTTGGCCATCTTTGATGTGATTATTTTTTTAATCATCATGGCCATGGTTTATCATTATCATGTTTTTATGATTGTTTTTAAAACGGGTTGATCACATGATGGTGAACAAAGAAATACAAAACTAGCAGCTTATTCTTTCCTACATTGTATACTGTTGACCTTGACCCAAAAAATCCACACGTTTTGGTGATTCACTTTTGGTTATGTAAGAAATACAATATAACAGGCATGCTGTGAAAGGAAAATAATTAATGATAGGATGGAATGTTGCCATTACCACTCTGAAGTTGGTTATTTTCCAATAACAGCATGTCTCAACGGGCTTAGTTCTTCTCATACCTCAGCATTTTACCAATTATTAAAATGTTAAATTGAATGATTTTTAGCTTAATGATTGACACACACCATTTATAGTTAGATTGAGGAAGATCCACCAAACAAGATGGTTCTTATTAAGTCTGAAGTTGAATTTGTTCAAGGTTATTTACCATGCGCACAAATTGTCAGTGAGATTTGTACATTGAAGAGCTGGTTCTGAGGCACAGGTACTGTACAGCTGCGCAATACAAAAAATACACATCATGAAGAGAGGGAAAGGGATTGTTTACAAATATATATATTTGTCTTGCAAAAGTGTTTGTCCTGTTTTGTTGCATTACAAGCTGGAATTCAGGCTTTCGTCTAAACGGGGGAACAGGGGCGCTGCGCCCTCTTACTCTCGGCGTGCGCCCCCTTACCGACTCCGTGAAAACATCCCAGCAACACTGTGACAATGTGTCTGATCATCAAATACGTTATAATTGCTCCAAAAATATTCCAATCATAGTAGATACACCGCCAGACGGTGCAAAAACAATCCGAATTGGCGTTTTCCAGACTGAGGCGCCATGTTGTTTAGTTGTTTACTTGTCGCGGCTGCTCTCGCGAGATTTGACATGGGTTACATACAAGGTCAGCTGACTTGTAGAGCGAGATTTCTCGAGACTGAATGACCTTTCACCCACCGGCGCGGGAGCTTTTGACAGAAGTAGTTCGCGAGTTGTTTTTGTTGACACTTGGGCATTTAAAGATGTCATCCCGCGGCACAAAACGGAAGAAAGCCAAAGACTGTCCGGGGCAGAAGAAGATTACTTCTTTCTTTTTCAATGTTGACAGACAATTTGTTACAATTTCCCTCTCAGATAGCCTCAGAATGTCCCATTGGAGCATTTTTCAAAGGCTTTGCACGGTGGGGGGACAACCGGTACCATCCCCCCCCCCCCCCCCCCCCCCCCCCCCCCCCCCCCCCGCTTCGCTCCCTCGCCATGGTGAGCGTCCTCATACTAAATTTTTCTAGAAAAAACCCTGGGAATTAAAATGGATTTTTGGAGGGTTAGCACCGTTTGATTTACACAACATGCCTACAACTTTTAAAGTTCAAAATTGTTGTTTTTATTATGGCACAAACAATAATTAAGATGAAAAAAACAGAAATCTGGAGTGTGCATAGGTATTCACCCCCTTTCATATGAAACCCCTAAATAAGAGCTGTCCATAGGACCACTTTAAGCTATACACTCCACAGAGTGGGGCTTTATGGAAGAGTGGCCAGAAAAAAAGCCATTGCTTAAAGAAAAAAAATTAGAAAACCCATTTGGAGTTTGCCCAACAGCATGTGGCCGACTCCCCAAACACATGGAAGAAGATTGTCTGGTCAGATGAGACTAAAATTGAACTTTTTGCCCGTCATGGGAAACACAATGTGTGGTGCAAACCCAACACTTCCCATCACCCTGAGAACACCATTCCTACAGTGAAACATGGTGGTGGCACCAGGACTGAAGGAAAGATGGATGGCACTAAATACAGGGCAATTCTGGAGGAAAACCTGTTTGAGTCAGCCAGAGGTTTGAGACTGGGACAAAGGTTCATGGTCCAGCAGGACAATGACCCTAAACATGCTGCTAAAGCTGCACTGGAGTGGTTTAAAGGGAAACATTTAAATGTCTTGGAACGGCCTAATCAAAGCCCAGACCTCAATCCAATTGAGAATCTGTGGCATAACTTGAAGATTGCTGTCCACCAACACAACCCATCTAACTTGAAGGAGTTGGAGCAGTTTTGCCTTGAGGAATGGGCAAAAATCCCAGGGGCTAGATGTGCTAAGCTAATAGAAACATACCCCAAGAGACTTGCAGCTGTAATTGCAGCATAAGGTGGCTCTACAAAGTATTGACTTTGGGGGTGAATACCTATGCACACTCCAGACTTCTGTTTTTTTTTTTAAATCTTAATTATTGTTTGTGTCACAAAAAAAAATTGCACTTTTAAAGTTGTAGGTATGTTGTGTAAATCAAATGGTGCCAATGCCCCAAAAATCCATTTTAATTCCAGCTTGTAATGTGACAAAACATGTCACTATAGACCCCTTCGCATGTTTGTAAACAAACCGACCGTTGCCAGGATGCGCACGCAGCCTGGACTCCGAAACAATGGCGCTGCCCATAGACCGGCATTATGAGCTGTCAGATTATGCCAAACAATTGTCGTTACAAGATTGAGAATGCTACATAAATAAGTTAACTCTAACAAGTGGACATCGCCTACCAGATCCGCATTTAATTAAAGAGTGGACGGACGATGTTAGTAAGTTCCCTGGTATACAATGGCCAGATATATACTCGTACCTTATTGACCAGACTTCAGTGTACACCCACGAAAAACTTCGTGCCTACAAGTCTTTAGACGCATATGATTGTGCGGGCATGTACAACTTGATTAACAATGGGACATTCATATTCATTTTGTTTTAATCAAATTATGCCAGTGATGTGATGGCAATGTGGCTTTAGCTACAACAGCAAATCCCAACACTAAACAGCAATTTGCAGGAGGGAATGGCATGAAAGGAATGATAGTGTAAAGAGTGCAGCTAAGAGAAATCAGAGCTGCGTAAAAAGCGAGAGGCAGAGAGCAGAAATGAAACTGAACGGGGCGGGAGCTAGGTTAGAGCAGTCAACGTAAGTTGGCATTTAGAGTGAGGGCACACAATTTTACCTTTCCATCCTTGCTTTAAAATTGTGATTTTCGGCATACACAAATAATGATGGCACAAAATCTGGACTGCTTGAGTCAAGTGAGACCTCTCCTACAAACAAAATTGCATGCAAAGCTAAGTTAACATGCTAACAATATTCATTACATTGTGTAACTATGACCCAGTTAATCAGACAAACGTTACCAAAGTATTTTGCTACATCAATAAACGAAGACTAGAACGAATAAAAAAGAAAGATTTAATAAATAGCCTGATCTTACCTGTGATGAAGCGGGCGCCGCAAACCCGCGCATTTTTGATGGTGCTTTCATCCCAGTCTACACGTTTGATGGCTTGTAGTCATAGACGTCAGTGACTTTTTTTTTTTGGGAATGGGTGAGATCCTGCTGGAATTCTGTACATTTTAACCCCATCACTGCTACGATTCTGACACCCGACAACACAACAACTAGGCATCGCTGAGTCTTTTTTGAGTCCAGGCTGCGCGCGCAATTTCCTCTTGCGTATGAATGACGTTTACTGCGAAGGGGTCTATATGTGAATACAAAAGGTAGCAAAATAAATAGTAGCTGTGTGCAGTTGTAGTGTCTGAGTCGTCCTCTATAGACATATGAGAGGATAAAAAGCAGATGAAGCAGCAGTACAAAGTAGCATTTCAACATTTAACATGTAAGATGCAGTCGTATGTGCAGTGTTCAATAAATATGATCAATATTTAAATTTTTTTTTGCCGAAGGCGAGGGGAATAACGGTGAATAATAACGGAGACGAAGTTGAGGTTATTATTCACTGATATTCACTGAGCCTGAGGCGGATAATTGTTTTCGTATAAATACACAGGTGATTTTATTTAAAAAAATCGTATTAAAAAAATTATTTCAAACTTCAAAAGTGGCATGCAAATGTAATAATGGTGCTTGTGTCACTTATCTAGTTTTAGACCAAACTTCGTAGTATCTTTCATGCGTTTAGGAACAGCATTTTCTTACATAATTTGTAATTCATCTTCACTTACCGTGACGAAGTGATTGGCCGCCGTTTTGCCGAGTTACTCGAGGTGATTATCAAGAAATAGTCCGAATTTCACAACCGATCAGCACGCAATTTTCTATAATCACCTGCATATTTATACTAAATCCATATCTTGAACACTGACAGTATTTAGTCCTTAGTGGCAGTAAAGTGGTAATAGTGCCCTTAAGAAATATTGCAACATGCCCAAAACTGACAGAAACAAGAGAAGAGATTGTCCTTGAGCTGTCAGTGAGGTGACTGAGTGTTGGAGCTAGTGGAGGCGTGAGTGATAGAGTGGAAGAAGGAGTAGTGACTGGATTATCATTTATTCAGGATCCCGATGGCCTGCAGGTAGAAACTGTTCTTCAGCCTGGTTCTGTACTGAATGTCGCGGTACTGTCTGCCTGATGGTAGTCTGCGAAACAGTCCATGTGCTGGGTGATTGTGGTCTGTGCTGGGTGATTGTGGTCTGTGATGATTTTGAAAGCCTTTCTTGGACATTGCCATTGTGGAGGGAGCAGCTGCCAAACCAGACAGTCTTGCACCCAGTCAGGATGCTGTCTATGGTGTATTTGTAGAAGTTGGTCAGGATTTTGGGGCAGGAGCCTCAAAAGTTGCTGAGTGTGCTTAGCAACACAGTCGTTAGCGAACAGGGAGTACAGGAGGAGGCTGAGAACACATCCCTGTGGAGTTCCTGTGTTCAGAGATAGTGTCAAGGACACGTAGTCACTGATTTTCACCAGTTGGGGTCAGCTCATTTGAAAGTCCAAATTCCACAGAAGAATGTTCAATCCCAAATAAGCTTTGCAATGAGTTTGGCTGGAATGATGGTGTTAAAAGAATGAGCTGTAGTTGATGAATAGCATTCCCATTCTTATCCAGGTGTGTGAGAGCACTGTGCATCGCCAGACCAATGGCATCGTCCATTGATTTGTTTTCATGGTATGCCAATTGGAGAAGATCCATGGTGGCTGGAAGAGAGGAACAGATGTAGAGGTCATTCAGTGATAGTCATTTGGCTGCAGACATCTTAGTGATAGCAGTGGTGGTTTTCTTGAAGCATGTGGGAATCACAGACCGTTTTAGAGAGAAATTAAAGATCTCACTTATAGCAGCTATAAAGAGTCATGTCCATAGAAGCCTCTTTCTTGAAGTTTGTAACATGAAAAAACACAGCGTGTCGTCTTCTGCTTCCTCTTCTTCTTTTGGCTTCTTCTTTCCACAACGTTTAATGTCCCTCCATCTCCCCCTGTCCTCTGTATCATTTTCTGTAGCATCAACTGTCCTCATGTCCTCCTTCACCACATCCACAAATCTCATCTTTGGTCTTCCTCTTTTCCTTCTCCCCAGCAACTCCACCTCCAGCATTCTTTTCCCAATATACCCTGGATCTCTCCTCTGTACATGTCCAAGCCATCTCAATCTCGCCTCTTTCGCTTTGTCTCCAAGCCGTCCTACATGCTCTTCTTTTTCGTTTAACATCCTTTTGTTCCCATATTTCATGGGGTTGGATGAGCTATGAGCGTTCTCCATCTCAGTCTGTTATAGACCGTCTCTTCTTCGAGGTTAAGTTCCCTCAGATCTTCCTCTATACACTTCCATGTTTTCAGGGGCCTTCCTCGGGGGCGCCTTCCATCAGTTACAGCTTCTGCTGCTCTCCATACCACACTACTCTCTTCTTTTCTTTTGATATGCCCAAACCATCTCAAATGTTGTCTTCTCATTAAATTCTGTATGCTTTCTACTTGACATCTTTCTATCACTTCCTCACTTGATATTCCCTCTTCCCAGTGTATATTTGCCATATATTGGAGCATCCGGCAATCACATCTCTTCACCATGTTTTCAAGGTTCCTAGTCATCGGCCATGTCTCTGCTCCGTATATAAGTACAGGCCTAATGCATGCTCAGTACGTTTGTACTCTACTTTTTAGGGGAATTCCTTGATTCGTCAAAAGACTAAGCACTGTCCCTCTAATATTCTTGTTTCTAATCCTGTCCAACTTTGTCACTCCCAATGAAAATCTCAACATCTTCAACTCCGCTACCTCCAGTTCAGCTTCCTGTCTTTTTGTCAGTGCTGCTGTCTTGCACACTTCCCCTTTCACTCTGGCTGGCAACCTTCTGTCACAAATCTCTCCTGACCCTCTGCTCCATCCATTCCAACCTGCTTGCACTCTCTTCACTTCTCTTCCACACTCGCCATTACTTTGGACAGTTGACCCCAGATATTTGAACTTATCTGCTTTGACCACCTCTGTTCCTCGTAGTTGTACCATTCCACTGTCCTCACCTTCATTCATGCACATGTATTCTGTCTTGCTCCTACTGACTTTCTCTAGTGCATATTTCCATGTCTCGAAGTTTTCTTCCACCTGTTCTCACTACAGATCACAATATCATCTGCAAACATCATTGTCCATGGGACCTCTTGCCTGCTGTCATCTATCAACCTGTCCATTATCATTGCAAACAGGAAAGGGCTTAGGGCCGAGCCCCGGTGCAGTCTAACGTCCACCTTAAATGCCTCCGTCATTCCCACTGCACATCTCACTGCTGTCATGCTGTCCTCATACATATCCAGCACCAATCTCACATACTTCTCCGCCACTCCTGATTTCCTCATGCAGTACTACAACTCCTCTCTCGGCACCCTGTCATATGGCTTCTCTAAATCCACAAACACATAATACAGCTCCTTCTGGCCATCTCTATACTTTTCCATCAACATTCTCAAAGCAAATATTGCATCTCTGGTACTCTTTTTCCTGGCATGAAACCATATTGCTGCTCACATATATCTCTACCTCTCCTCTTAGCCTAGCTTCCACTACTCTTTCTCATAACTTCATGCTGGGGCTGGTCAACTTTATGCCTTTATAGTTACTGCAGCACTGGACATCACTCTTGTTCTTGAATTTTGGTACCAGTATACTACTTCTCCACTCCTCGTCATGTTATGAAGAAACCAGAAAAACCTTCTGTCCTGAAGACTTTCCTGTGGTTGCCTGATTATTACCTCTGCCAAATTTGTTGGAGGAAGTTACAGTATGTTTACACCTCTGTTTGTTTGGCTTTTCCCAATGTAACTCAGTCATGAATGGATTTTAATGAAATTCTGAGGAAAGGTGGGCCATGGGCCAAGGAATCCTGATTTAAACAGCGCTGTGGTATAAAGAAATTTATAACAAAAATTCTATACGCTATCACAAAAATTGGCGGCACGGTGGTGTAATGGTTAGGACTGTTGCCTCACAGCAAGAAGGTTCTGGGTTCGAGCCCAGTGATCAACAGGGGCCTTTCTGTGTGAAGTTTGCATGTTCTCCCCGTGTCCGCGTGGGTTTCCTCCGGGAGCTCCGGTTTCTCCCACAGTCCAAAGACATGCAGGTTAGGTTAACTGGTGGCTCTAAATTGTCCATAGGTGTAAATGTGTGTGTGAATAGTTGAGAGGAGAAAACCTGTATAATAATCCAGTAGAAGGCAATGGGAAGCCACTTCTGTAATGTATCCTAGAGACTTTGATGGCTGAAGCCATCAGATCGGCCACGTCACTATAGTGATATGTCAAAATGGTTGGATGGATAACAAAAATTCACCCACGAAGTAGGGATCGACCGATATGTTTTTTCAGGGCTGATACCGATACCGATTATTATGGAATTGGGATGCCGATAACCGATATGTGCAACCGATAAATGTAAACATTATAAGTCACATGAAATTAAACATAGCACACACTGACACAGACCTTCATATCCATGAAATGTATGTTTAATTGTAAAATTGAACATGAAATTTTGTGCAGGGAGATGCCAGCAGCATTTGTACAATAAAGTCAAACATTAGTTAGAATAAAATGAGAAATAAAATAATAATAAAATAAATATTCACCAATAAAAAAAATAAATCACTCCCTACTATATTACAGCTCACCATTTTCTGTGGAAAATAAATGAAAATACACTCTGGATTCTTTTACACTAAGAACTAAGTAAGACTTACCAACTTCAAGTAGTTTTTAAATAACAAATCAAGTGTAGGGAGCTGCCTGCAGCATTTTTTAAAAAGTAAAATCAAACATAAAGTAGGCTATCACTCCCTATTAGGAGCGGCTGCTCCTTTAAGAGTATATCGCTTTCCGAATCAGAAGCGCTAGCGAGGAGAATCACTTGCGCAAGAATTATAAATACTAGTCACACCTGGCTTGTTTAAATGTTCAAATAGCGCTTTATAAAGTTACCTAACATACAAGTGCAGTGCGCTTTCTGAGCACGAGTCACGCCATGAAGTTTACTCATCACCATAACAAATAGCCCAGTAGGCTTGCGCTAGCCTACAGAACACAAACATTACGTTTTATTTTATCTTCCCTTGACCACCTCTCTGTATGGCTGTCATTCTACTGTTCGAGTAGAACTACTGACACATTCACAACGTTTCCAGACGGGGATTTAAAAATGACTGCAGCCTACGTTATGCTGTTTCAGCAAGACTAGTTGGTTGTAGGCTAATTCAGGTGCTTCCTTCCGTAGGCTAAGTTTGCCTGGCTACACAGATGCAAATGGACAATTTTAACGAGTAGTAGATGAAGAATGTAAACATATAATGATGTTGTGCTTTTGCAACTTGTGTGTTTGTGACTTATTGCGGCAAAAGCAGCGTGTCCTTACCTTGATACAGGCGCCTTGAAACAGTTCAGAGTGTTTAGCTGCGCGTGTTGATTGGCTATATCTCTTGTGCCAAACAAATCAGATATTGTGGTGGGCGGGACCGTGTTCTTGAACTCAGAGAGGCGAGTGCAGGAAAGGACGTGCAGTGACAGTCGCGTTAGGAACGAAATGGCTGCAAAAAGGCATGTTATCGGCATATCGGTGGAAATTATGGCCGATACCGATAACCCTAAAAATGCAGAATATCGGCCCGATATATCGGCCAGGCCGATTATCGGTCGACCCCTACCACAAAGTACATTTTATCCTCTCTTGTTCCAGGCACATGTAGTATTAAACCCTATCTTAGTTTATCCTAAGTTAGTTTCACCAGAGTGGAAGCTAATGAGCAGATGTACAGAGTACAAGGTCATTCGCAGAGTACAGTGGTGCTTGAAAGTTTGTGAACCCTTTAGGATTTTCTATATACGGTATATGACCTAAAACATCATCAGATTTTCACACAAGTCCTAAAAGTAGATAAAGAGAACCCACTTAAACGAGACAAAAATATTATACTTGGTCATTTATTTATTGAGGAAAATGATCCAATATTACATATCTGTGAGTGGCAAAAGTATGTGAACCTTTGCTTTCAGTATCTGGTGTGACCCCCTTGTGCAGCAATAACTGCAACTAAACGTTTCCAGTAACTGTTGATCAGTCCTGCACACTGGCTTGGAGGAATTTTAGCCCATTCCTCTGTGCAGAACAGCTTCAACTCTGGGATGTTGGTGGGTTTCCTCACATGAGCTGCTCGCTTCAGGTCCTTCCACAACATTTCAATTGGATTAAGGTCAAGACTTTGACTTGGCTATTGCAAAACATTAACTTTTTTTTATTTTTCTTTAACCATTCTTTGGTAGAACGACTTGTGTGCTTAGGGTCGTTGTCTGGCCCAAACCATGATACTACCACCACCATGTTTCACAGATGGGATAAGGTTCTTATGCTGGAATGCAGTGTTTTTCCTTTCTCCAAACATAACACTTTTCTCATTCAAGCCAAAAAGTTCTATTTTGGTCTCATCCGTCCACAAAACATTTTTCCAATAGCCTTCTGGCTTGTCCACGCGATCTTTAGCAAACTGCAGATGAGCAGCAATGTTCTTTTTCGAGAGCAGTGGCTTTCTCCTTGCAACCCTGCCATGCACACCATTGTTGTTCAGTGTTCTCCTGATGGTGGACTCATGAACATGAACATTAGCCAATGTGAGAGAGGCCTTCAGTTGCTTAGAAGTTACCTTGGGGTCCTTTGTGACCTCGTCGGCTATTACACGCCTTGCTCTTGGAGTGACCTTTGTTGGTCGACCACTCCTGGGGAGGGAAACAATGGTCTTGAATTTCTTCCATTTGTACACAATCTGTCTGACTGTGGATTGGTGGAGTCCAAACTCTTTAGAGATGGTTTTGTAGCCTTTTCCAGCCTGATGAGCATCAACAATGCTTTTTCTGAGGTCCTCAGAAATCTCCTTTGCTCATGCCATGATACACTTCCACAAACATGTGTTGTGACGATCAGACTTTGATAGATCCCTGTTCTTTAAATAAAACAGGGTGCCCACTCACACCTGATTGTCATCCCATTGATTGAAAATACCTGACTCTAATTTCACCTTCAAATTAACTGCTAATCCTAGAGGTTCACATACTTTTGCCCCTCACAGATATGTAATATTGGATCATTATCCTCAATAAATAAATGACGAAGTATAATATTTTTGTCTCATTTGTTTAACTGGGTTCTCTTTATCTACTTTTAGGACTTGTGTGAAAATCTGATGTTTTAGGTCATATTTATGCAGAAATACAGAAAATTCTCAAGGGTTCACAAACTTTCAAGCACCACTGTACAGCAATGCAAACAGTGCTTTCACAGCCTAGTTTCTAACAGTGTCTCTTCTTTGCCAGATGAACAAGTGAAGAAAAGGCATCACTCTAGCAGCTCAGTGAGTGAGGCAGACAGGAATGAAATCTGCCTCTTCTTCGTGCGCAAGGGATGCAGTTTCAAAGGTATCAACCCTTAACAATTCACTAAGTGTCTCAAAAATCAAAATATTACTTCATACTCAGGCGTTCAGTTCCAAATTTATCACAGCTGCAGGTCAGATTACACTTATAAATCTTTTACTTCATTGAAATTTGACCATAATCTAGAAATCTGGTAACTGTCCATTAAACTGATCTTGTTTTTAATGATCACGGGACCAATTTTTTTTTTTTTTTTTTATCTCTCTGTTAGAGAAATGTGTCCGTGTTCATCATGATCTGCCTTATAAATGGGAGATTCTGGATAAAGATGGAGTAACATGGAAACACTTGCCCAATGAAGATGATGTTGAGAGGGCCTACTGTAATCCAGCTAATGACAAAAGGTATTTCATATAACTATTAGGGTGCATCAGTTGCCCCCTAAAAATGAAAAGTTCCTCCGATCGTGATGCATTTTTGTTTTTATGTTCCTTTTAGTAAGAGAACACACCGGGTGAAATTTTTTGACAAAATTCAAAAGTTTAATGGTGGCACCAGCCAGGAGCTCAAAGTTTTGGAAAAAGCTGCTATTTTATGACTTTTGTGACAAAATTTCGATCACTTTTCATGAAACATTATGGCACCTTATAGAGTATACCAAATATCTTTAGAGACACATTTTTAGTACATATTCTAAATATAATTATCAAGCACAGTTTGAGTTTTAGCTGTTCATTGAATCATTGTTCAACTACTTTTAAACAATACAAATGTATTATGAATCACATTAATGCTTCTCAACCCCTTGCAAAGGTTCTTAACATGATCTCTGGGTCACAAGAAATCAATAAATGGAGTCCAACATTGTGATTCAAACCTTATGCGAAAACATAAAATAAGCGTTTTTTGGCAAAAAATGAACCTCATGGTGCCACCATTAGACTTTTGAATATGGTCAAAACATTTTACAGGATGTCTTTATTGGTGAAAAGGAACACCCAAACAAAAATGCATCAGATTTTATGAAAGTGAGGGCAACTGATGCACCCTAATAATTATATGTGCTGCACGTCACATCTGCAACATTTAAGTTATTCCATGAAATCGAGTCGTACATGAGCTGACTGCGGCTATAAGTCATGTACGATGAGATTGAGTGGAATAACTGTTTTATTCTATCCACATTCACTGGATTTTGAGAAACAGAGCATTTTTACTTTCATTTTTTTGCAAATTTGATAACTTGTATACAAAACAGCCGACAAAGTCATTTCCACTTAGAATGGAAGCAAACCGGCGAAATGACAGGAACAATTTGTGAAAAATGCTATAATAATAATAATAATAATAATAATAATAATTCTTGAAAAATTAAAAATGATGTTATTACCATCAAGTACTTTCATTCCATTGCTTTTTTTTTTGTATTTTTGGGGGTTTTGTTTTCAAGTAGTTTTTATTTCGTCCTTGGTTGGTTCAGCAACACACTGCCATTTTGTTTTTCTCTACTCACGGTATATGAGCTGACAGCCTAGTCGTAGAGTAGCCAATCAGAGCACGTACAGTGCCTTGAAAAAGTATTCATACGCCTTGAACTTTTTCACATTTTTCCACCTTACAACCACGAACTTAAAAGTTTTTAATTGATATTTTGGGTGATAGACCAACACAGAGTAGCACATAATTGTGAAGTGAAACGAAAATGATAAATGGTCTTCAAAATTTTAAACAAATAAAAATCTGAAAAATGTGGTGTGCATTAGTATTCAGGCCCCCCCCCGTACTCTGATACCTCTAAATACAATCCAGTGCAATCAATTGCCTTCAGAAGTCATCTACCGGTAATTAGTTAATAGAGTCCTACTGTGTGTAATTTACTCTCAGCATAAATACACTTGTTCTGTGAAGGCCTCAGTGGTTTGTTAGAGAACACTGAAGAACAAACAGCATCATGAAGACCAAAGAACTCACCAGACAGGTCAGGGATAAAGTTCTGGAGAAGTTTAAAGCAGGGTTAGGTTATTAAAAAAAAATCCCAAGCTCTGAACATCTCAAGAAGCACTGTTCAATCCATCATTCAAAAATGGAAAAAGTATGGCACAACTGCAAACCTACCAAGACATGGCCGTCCACCTAAACTGACAGAGTGAGCAAGGAGAGCACTGGTCAGAGAAGCAGCCAAGAGGCCCATGATCACTCTGGAGGAGCTGCAGAAATCCACAGCTCAGGTGGGAGAATCTGTGCACAGGACAACTATAAGTCGTACACTCCACAAATCTGGCCCTTTGGGAAGAGTAGCAAGAAGAAAGCCATTGTTGAAAGACAGGCGTAAGAAGTCCCGTTTGCCAGAAGCCATGTAGGGGACACAGCAAACATGTGGAAGAAGGTGCTTTGGTCAGATGAGACCAAAGTTGAACTTTTTGTCCTAAATGCAAAGCGCTATGTGTGACGGAAAACTAACACTGCTCATCACCCTGCACACACCATCCCCACTGTGAAACATGGTGGTGGCAGCATCATGCTATGGGGATGCTTTTCTTCAGCAGGGACAGGGAAGCTGGTCAGAGTTGATGGGAAGATGGATGGAGCTAAATACAGGGCAATCCTGGAAGAAAACCTGTTGGAGGCTGCAAAAGACTTGAGACTGGGAAGGAGATTCACCTTCCAGCAAGACAGTGACCCTAAACATACAGCCGGAGCTACAGAGGAATGGTTTAGATCAAAGAATATTCATGTGTTAGAATGGCCCAGTCAAAGTCCAGACCTAAATCCCATTGAGCATCTGTGGCAAGACTTGAAAATCGCTGTTCACAGACGCTCTCCATCCAATCTGGCTGAGCTTGAGCTATTTTGCAAAGAAGAATGGGCAAAAATTTCAGTGTCTAGATGTGCAAAGCTGGTAGAGACATACCACAAAAGACTTGCAGCTGTAATTGCAGCAAAAGGTGGCTCTACAAAGTATTGACGCAGGGGGGCTGAATACTAATGCACACCACATTTTTCAGATTTTTATTTGTTTAAAATTTTGAAGACCATTTTATCATTTTCGTTTCACTTCACAATTATGTGCTACTCTGTGTTGGTCTATCACATAAAATCTCAATTAAAAACTTTTAAGTTCGTGGTTGTAAGGTGGAAAAATGTGAAAAAGTTCAAGGGGTATGAATAGTTTTTCAAGGCACTGTATTTGCTCATATCCAGTGACTGTGGATAGAATAAAATCACGTATTCTCCTTTCACCTGAAAATATGCCGTAGGGTACCGTTGTATAATATGAGCTGAGCCAGGACATTGATCGGATGGTCAAACTTGGTCACACAGATGTCCTGATTGATGTCTCTGGCCAGAATCGTTTCTCTACTTGCAAAAGCAGAAAGCTACTAGTGAATGCCACTCATTTGCTGCAGATTTATATCAATCAAATTCAAGGGCAGCACAGTGGCGCTTCACAGTTCCAGGTTCCCTGGTTCAATCCTGAGCTCCGGTTACAGTCTTTCTGGAGTTTGGTGCATGTTCTGCCCAAGTCCATATGGGTGTCTTCAGGTTCTCTTGTTTCTTCCTACCTGCAAAAAATACCAGTATGTGGATTGGATATGCTAAATTGCACCTAGGCGTGTGTGTGTGTGTGAGATGCGGACTTGCATCCTACTCAGGGTGTGTTCATTGTTCCCTGGATAGGCTTACTGAAGATGAATAAATTTATTCAATTTAGATTAATTTTTACTTATTTACCCATTGTGGAATTGTTCTTTTTGTGATAGAAGCATGAAATTTGGCACACTAGCTTAAGTTGATGTATATAATAATTTGAGGTATGGGGGCATTTGATTCATTGTGGTTGCAAGAAAGGGTGTTCGGGTCGATATAAATGTATGGCTAATCTTCAGTGTACAGCGTTATGCTTCTGTAGTGGGGATTGTAATCAGTAATGACGAGAGGTATTTTTTCAATATTTTGCTATAACATGATCATAATCCATATTAACAGCTAAAACTTTGAACTGCAAAAATGCTCTTCTGGCAGCCTTATTTACTTAATACTGTACCCCTATGTCATGTGACTTGTCATGTGACTAACCATGTGATACCCGTGAGACCAAGAAATTATCTCAGTGTCTGAAATCACTCCCTACTCACTATATAGGGCACTGTATAGTGAGGACGCCATTTTGTAGTGCTGTCCGAAACCTTAGTGAGGATTATTTACACCCTACAGTAGTGCTTGAAAGTTTGTGAATCTTTTAGAATTTTCTATATTTCTGAATAAATATGACCTAAAACATCATCAGATTTTCACACAAGTCCTAAAAATAGATAAAGAGAACCCAGTTAAACAAATGAGACAAAAATATTATACTTGGTCATTTATTTATTGAGGAAAATGATCCAATATTACATATCTGTGAGTGGCAAAAGTATGTGAACCTTTGCTTTCAGTATCTGGTGTGACCCCCTTGTGCAGCAATAACTGCAACTAAACGTTTCCAGTAACTGTTGATCAGTCCTGCACACCGGCTTGGAGGAATTTTAGCCCATTCCTCCATACAGAACAGCTTCAACTCTGGGATGTTGGTGGGTTTCCTCACATGAACTGCTCACTTCAGGTCCTTCCACAACATTTCGATTGGATTAAGGTCAGGACTTTGACTTGGCCATTCCAAAACATTAACTTTATTCTTCTTTAAGCATTCTTTGGTAGAACGACTTGTGTGCTTAGGGTCGTTGTCTTGCTGCATGACCCACCTTCTCTTGAGATTCAGTTCATGGACAGATGTCCTGACATTTTCCTTTTGAATTGGCTGGTATAATTCAGAATTCATTGTTCCATCAATGATGGCAAGCTGTCCTGGCCCAGATGCAGCAAAACAGGCCCAAACCATGATACTACCACCACCATGTTTCACAGATGGGATAAGGTTCTTATGCTGGAATGCAGTGTTTTCCTTTCTCCAAACATAACGCTTCTCATTGAAACCAAAAAGTTCTATTTTGGTGTCATCTGTCCACAGAACATTTTTCCAATAGCCTTCACGATGTTCATGTGATCTTTAGCAAACTGCAGACGAGCAGCAATTTCTTTTTGGAGAGCAGTGGCTTTCTCCTTGCAACCCTACCATGCATACCATTGTTGTTCAGTGTTCTCCTGATGGTGGACTCATGAACATTAACATTAGCCAGTGTGAGAGAGGCCTTCAGTTGCTTAGAAGTTACCCTGGGGTCCTTTGTGACCTCGCCGACTATTATACGCCTTGCTCTTGGAGTGATCTTTGTTGGTCGACCACTCCTGGGGAGGGTAACAATGGTCTTGAATTTCCTCCGTTTGTACACAATCTGTCTGACTGTGGATTGGTGGAGTCCAAACTCTTTAGAGATGGTTTTGTAACCTTTTCCAGCCTGATGAACATCAACAACGCTTTTTCTGAGGTCCTCAGAAATCTCCTTTGTTCGTGCCATGATACACTTCCACAAGCATGTGTTGTGAAGATCAGAATTTGATAGATCCCTGTTCTTTAAATAAAACAGGGTGCCCACTCACACCTGATTGTCATCCCATTGATTGAAAACACCTGACTCTAATTTCACCTTCAAATTAACTGATAATCCTAGAGGTTCACATACTTTTGCCACTCACAGATATGTAATATTCGATCATTTTCCTCAATAAATAAATGACCGAGTATAATATTTTTGTCTCATTTGTTTAACTGGGTTCTCTTTATCTACTTTTAGGACTTGTGTGAAAATCTGATGATGTTTTAGGTCATATTTATTCAGAAATATAGAAAATTCTAAAGGGTTCACAAACTTTCAAGCACCACTGTATATAGTGCACTCAAAGTATCCCACAATGCATCAAGAAAAGTAGTGTACAACAATGGTCTCTAACCAAAGCAATACATCCCATTATGCATTGCAGTCGCACTGAAAGAAATCAAATTAAAAGTCTCAAATTTGATTTAATAAAAGGCAGCGACAAAGAAGAAAGTATTCAGCCTTGATTTAAAAAAAAAAACAAAACTGAAAGATGCAGGTACTTTGTATTGATTAATGTGGGAAATGCACTCAGTATAATATGGATTTATCACAAAAATACGTGCATGTATTTATTATTTTGAAAACCCACCAGCCGACTGATCTGGCACGTTTTAATTGTGCGACAGTAATGATGTAAATACTGGCGTGACGGACTAGTATAGTAATTCCCTATATAGGGAGTAGTGAATGAGTGAGTGATTTCGGACACAAGGTCTATTTGTGAGGTAGACATTCAATCAACGTGTCTTTTTTTTTTTTTTTGTAAGCAATCTTATAAAAATACCTTCAAAACAAAAGAAAACTCATTTAGCCTCGTTTTCATGTTGGCTCGATTTTGCACATCCGTATTCCAGGGTTTAGAAGCCGAATTTGAAATGCCCCCATATCTAGAATTATTATATCTAGCAACTTGAGCTAGTGTGCCAAATGTCGTGCTTCTATCACAAAGTGAACAATTTCTCACCTTAACAGCCCGACTACTATGGGGATTTGTCCATTCAGCCACAAGGGTATTAGTGAGATCAGGCACTGATGTTGGGTGAGGAGGCCTGGCACACAGTCAGGGCTCCAGTTCATCACAAAGGTGTTTAGTGAGGTTGAGGTCAGGGCTCTGTGCGGGCAACTCAAGCGCTTCTATTCCAACCTTGGCAAAATACATCTCGACAGACCACACTTTGTGCACAGTGTCATTGTCATGCTCGAATAGGTTTGAGTCTCTTTGTTCTAGTAAAGGTTCCAGTAATGCTAGAGCATACAAAGACCTTCTAGTGTGCTTTCAATTTTGTAGCAACAGTTTGGTGAAGAAACACATATGGGTGTGATGGTCAGCTGTCCACATACTTTTGGTCATATAGTGTAGCTCGATTGAAAAATATAGTATGTTGAAATAACAGATATGTGACAATGAGGAAAAGCACATTGTTGGTCCTTTTAAGATCAAGGAAGGATGAGAAGAGATGGGGCATTTCCTGCCACAGACCAGAAAGCAATGATTACCGAAGAGAACCACTGAGGCTACGTTTACATTAGACCGTATCTGTCTCGTTTTCTTCGCGGATGCACTGTCCGTTTACATTAAACCGCCTGGAAACGCCAGGAAACGGGAATCCGCCAGCGTCCACGTATTCAATCCAGATCGTGTCAGCTCCGGTGCTGTGTAAACATTGAGAATACGCGGATACGCTGTGCTGAGCTCTAGCTGGCGTCTCATTGGACAATGTCACTGTGACATCCACCTTCCTGATTCGCTGGCGTTGGTCATGTGACGCGACTGCTGAAAAACGGCGCGGACTTCCGCCTTGTATCACCTTTCATTAAAGAGTATAAAAGTATGAAAATACTGCAAATACTGATGCAAATACTGCCCATTGTGTAGTTATGATTGTCTTTAGGCTTGCCATCCTTCCACTTGCAAGTAGTAAGTGATATGCGCTGGGATCACACACACAGCGGCTCAGTCCCGAATCGTGGCTTGTGCACTTCACTCGCGCGCTCTGTGAGCTGCGCAGGGCCGGAGTGCGCACCCTCCAGAGGGCACTCGCTGTTCAGGGCGGAGTGATTTGGAGCGCAGGATGCCTGCGGAACCGAGCGTATCCGTGTATTGGCGTTGCTGTGTGCACGCAAATCGTGTATTGGCAATGCTGTGTGCACGCTAATCGTTTTAAAAACGTTAATCTGATGATCTGCTGATATGGTCTAATGTAAACATGGGCTGAGATACAGGCGTCATTAATATTCTAATCAGCTAAAACTAAAACACGAGCCAGGTTGCTACTTGCTACGGAAGCCGAGAGAGGCCCTTATTATAATCCTTTTTTTATTCACCTTGTTATCTCGAGATAGTGACATAATTAATTCAGGATCTCTAGAAAACAACACAACTAATTCGAGATCTCGAGAAAACAAAACAATTATTCCGTGATCTCGAGAAAACAAAATTATTTCATGATCTTGAGTAAACAGCTGAGAAATGGTTCATTCAGGTGCGCCAAGAGACTTGTGATATGCTGACTTTGGGGCTATTTCTCATTCTGTATAGACGCAACTTTGGTCATTAGGATGTCTGGAATAATCGATCACCTAATAAGGCAATATTTTGATCAGGGGTTGACACAGGGAGAGATTGCATTAAGTCTTTTAATAAGGGATAATTTCAAAATTAGTCCGCGGCACCTCCGCAGAAGACTGGCCCGGCTTTGTCTCTACCGACGGAGATACAGTGATCCAGCTGAGATCATGAAATAATTTTTTGTTTTCTTGAGATCTCGAATTAGTTGTGTTGTTTTCTCGAGATCCTGAATTAATTATGTCGTTATCTCGGGATAACAAGGTGAATAAAAAAAGATTATATGAAGGACCTCTCGCGGCTTCCGTAACTTACAGCTTGTCCTGAAAATATATTTTTACTAGCGCGGGAACTCATGATAACGGTATGACTATATTGTGTTTCTGGACTGCAGCTTTGGGCCACCACCTGTGGACTTCACTTCAATGAAGTGTGGAGAGAGACCAGTTCGTCGTCTATCCACAGCGTCCTCCGTTACTAAACCTCCTCACTTCATCCTAACCACTGAATGGCTTTGGTACTGGAAGAACGATCAAGGACGATGGATTGAATATGGCCAGGGGGTCAGTAAAGTTTATTCACAATTATTTAGTACTATACATTTGTAAATATCAATTTAGATAACTATAAGATATATTGATTTTATAATTATTGCACATTTTATTCACAAACAAATATCCATGAGTAAATACCCAGAGTTTCATTTAATGTATATCAGGGCCATTGAATAACTTAGTAATTCTTGTCACACCAGATAATATTAAGAATTTTTTTGTCTGTAGGAAGATGGAAAATCTTTGGCATCAATCACCTCAAAAGCCTTGGAGAACGTGCATCTCTCTGAAATTGAAACTGAAATTGAATTCAGCCTGGGCGGGCATGAATATGTGCTCAACATAAAAGGTCATCATCTTTCAAGACCTATATAAAAAAAAAAATCTTTTTAAAACAAACTGTGTTTTCATTGAGTTCATTCATATAACATTTTCAACTTTCAGATATGTATCAACAAAACATAAAGTACAAAACAAAACGAGAGGTTCGGCGGAGGCCACGATTTGTCTCGGCACAAGATGTTAACGGAACATCAAAAAGGTACAGTTTTCAGATAAACCATGTGATTTGAAGCATTTGAACTCGCATATGTCAAAGAAGGCGGCACGGTGGTGTAGTGGTTAGCATTGTTGCCTCACAGCAAGATGGTTCTGGGTTCAAGCCCAGTGGCTGACAGGGGCCTTTCTGTGTGGAGTTTGCATGTTCTCCGCGTGGGTTTCCTCCGGGTGCTCTGGTTTCCCCCACAGTCCAAAGACATGCAGGTTAGGTTAACTGGTGACTCTAAATTGAGCGTAGGTGTGAATGTGAGTGTGAATGGTTGTCTGTGTCTCTGTGTCAGCCCTGTGATGACCTGGCGACTTGTCCAGGGTGTACCCCGCCTTTCACCCGTAGTCAGCTGGGATAGACTCCAGCTTGCCCGTGACCCTACACAGGATAAACGGTTACGGATAATGGATGAATGTCATTGAATGTCATAATGGTCAGCAATTTATTTATTAAATTTTTGTCAGTGCCATTTTTTTATCGTGCAAAAGTACAAAAAATAGCTCACTATGTTCCAAACACATATTGATGATCCCAGACAAGACCGTCAGTGACGGCGTAGCTCATTCCGGCCAAGTCTAGTCCAGAAGGAATGATCTAAAATGGGCCACCTTGCGGAATAAATGTTGCAAGCTAAATACACTATATACAAGCTATATATAGAAGCTATATACACCCTAGGAATACCGACCTGTTTGCCAGAAAGAATCCAAAACGGTGAGGAATTGACGGAGAAGAAGCGAATTATTATTATTATTATTATTATTATTATTATTTATTTATTTATTTTTTAAAAACTGCTCATTTAAGGCTTAATTAGTCCATAACTTCATTAATAATTGTAATTAAGCAAATCTGGCTAGAAGTTATATGCACCCTAGGTACCCCTACCTTCATGGCAGAAAAATCAAAATCGGTGAAGAATTGAGGGAGAAGAAGTGATTTGTGTGGAAACTGCTTGTTAGGGCTTAATCACGCCATATCTTCATTATTAATTGCAATTATGCAAATTTGCTTAGAAGCTATATGCACCCCAGGCAGACCTACCTTCCTGCCAAAAAGAATAAAAATTGGTGAAGAATTCAGAGAGAAGAAGCGATTTTCGTGAAATGTGGACGACACCAGACGGACAACACATGATGGCATAAGCTCATCATTGATCGGCCGGATGAGCTGACAAGAACTAGCTTCACGTGTGAGATTGGCTGTAAACTATACATAAATATAACAAAAAAAGTTTTTTTTTTTTTTAATTTGTCTTCAGTATCCTGAGTCATTTTTGAGTATTCACAAGGTTTTGTACATTGGAACATTCACACCTACGGTCAACTTAGAGCCACCAACTAACTTAACCTGCATGCCTTTGGGGGAACCCGAGGAAACCTACGCAGACAACATGCAAACTGCACACACAAAGGCCCTCGCCAGCCGCAAACCCAGGACCTTCTTGCTGTGAGGCGACAGTGCTAACCACTCCACCACCGTGCCGGCCTTAAAGTGAAATTCACCTTCAATATTTAACCTGCAATGTCAATCTCCGGATACAATTAAGTGAATGTAATTTTGATGTGTAGCTTAAAAATGCATGAAATGTCAGCCTTTAAGACACATTTACAGTTCAGCAGTTTAATATGTAGAATATGACCATGAACTCAGATAGAAACACTTAAAATAGCTTTTTTTTTTTTTCTCTTTTAAGAAGTCTGCCTTTGAGTTCATTTACACTGAGAAATATTATTTCTAATGATAATGTATATAATTAATTTGGGAGTCTGAAAGCAGGGCGGCACGGTGGTGTAATGGTTAGCACTGTCGCCTCACAGCAAGAAGGTCCGGGTTCGAGCCCCGTGGCCGGCGAGGGCCTTTCTGTGCGGAGTTTGCATGTTCTCCCCGTGTCCACGTGGGTTTCCTCCGGGTGCTCCGGTTTCCCCCACAGTCCAAAGACATGCAGGTTAGGTTAACTGGTGACTCTAAATTGACCGTAGGTGTGAATGTGAGTGTGAATGGTTGTCTGTGTCTATGTGTCAGCCCTGTGATGACCTGGCGACTTGTCCAGGGTGTACCCCGCCTTTCGCCCGTAGTCAGCTGGGATAGGCTCCAGCTTGCCTGCGACCCTGTAGAACAGGATAAAGCGGCTAGAGATGATGAGATGAGTCTGAAAGCATAACAGAATGCCTAATTAGAGTGAAAAAGACTTTGAATTGAACTGCCTTTATTGTCATTGTAAATATATACAGCGGAATTAAAATTGCCTCTCTATGGTGCAAACATAGAAACACAGGACATTGAAGACAAAACAAAAAAGACAAATGAGAATTGTGATACTAGAAATTAAATAAAACACTCTGCATAAAAATAAAGTGCAGGTGCATAGCAGCATTAATTATGAATTAATTAATTCTTATTTGTGCTTGTTGGAGAAAAACCTGTCTCTGAATCTGGAGGTGCGTGTTTTGGCCGACCTATAATATTTTTAAAATGTTATTATTAGCTTAAGTCTTTAAATAATTTAGCTCCTGCATATCTTAGTGATCTATTAAGTCCTTATCAACCCAGTCGCAATCTAAGGTCTGCTGGCCAATGCCTCCTGACCATCCCAAGGTCTAATCAAAGGACCTATGGGGTCAGGGCATCTTCAGTTGCTGCACCAAAGCTCTGGAATGCCCTGCCTGCCGACATAAAGATAAGCAATTCAATAACATCATTCAAATCAAGAGTTAAGACATTTCTTTTTAAGAAAGCTTTTTTGTAGTTTTGTTAAGTATTGTGATAATCTTTTGTTTAATGCTTAAACATAAGATTTTTTTTTTTTAAACTGTATTATTGTGAAGCGCCTTAGGGCAGATAGTGTATATGGCGCTATAAAAATGCTATGTTATTATCTCATCTTATCTCATTATCTCTAGCCGCTTTATCCTGTTCTACAGGGTCGCAGGCAAGCTGGAGCCTATCCCAGCTGACTACGGGCGAAAGGCAGGGTACACCCTGGACAAGTCGCCAGGTCATCACAGGGCTGACACATAGACACAGACAACCATTCACACTCACATTCACACCTACGCTCAATTTAGAGTCACCACTTAACCTAACCTGCATGTCTTTGGACTGTGGGGGAAACTGGAGCACCTGGAGGAAACCCACGCGGACACGGGGAGAACATGCAAACTCCGCACAGAAAGGCCCTTGCCGGCCACGGGACTTGAACCCGGACCTTCTTGCTGTGAGGCAACGGCGCTAACCACTACACCACCGTGCCGCTATATTATTATTATTATTATTATTATTATTATTATTATAGCGCCTGCCATAGGGTAACAGTTCAAAGAGGTGGTGGCTGGGGTGGGTGAAGTCCTTGATGTAGTTCTGCTGAGGTAGCGTGAGGTGGGTGGGCAGAGTGTGGAGCGGGCAGCCTGTTATTTCCCCTACTGACTTCACCACTTTCTGGAGCGCTTTCTTATCTGCAGCAGAGCAGCCTGCATCCCACACTGTTATGCAGTAGGTTAGTAGGCTCTCTGTGCTCACCCGGTACCCTCTGGAAGTCACTTGTGATGGTGTGACTGTAGCTTAATCCAATGTCAGCGAAGTCTTGTTGACTGTAAACACAGTTTGGAAACACACAATTATGACTGTAAACAGGAACAAACAGAAAAAAAAAACCCACACCAAACTAGAGAGCATAGAGCTGCTGCAGTCTCACATGCTGCCATCTTTGGCTTTTTCTCACTAGTTTAGATTTAAATTGTTTCAATAAAGTCTTTTGTAACATTTCTTAGTTCACTAAAATTCAGATTTTTCAATGATAGCATTTTAAAATGGGTCATTTAAACAAAAACACAAGGTTAATGATTGATTAATTAAGGTGAATGATTTGTGTTGCATAGTTAACAGTAAATATTACTACAGTATGATGGGTAATACTTAATTTTTAGTGATGCTCCAGAAACCTCCGGCTCTTCCTCTGTGGATATTCCTGGTCACTGGGATAAATCAGCTCTGCCCAGCTTCTCTTACAAGGTACTAAACTCACTCATACACTGCCCATTAATTAAGCACATTCAGAGTGTACAGACATTTATAGAGCAGTTTCATATTGAGAAAAAGTGCCTTGTGCCTGCCAGGTACATTAACTCTGTTGGTATAACCATTCACTTGTAAAATGATGAAAACACACACTAATACTAGGCATATCAGACGCTCGCTAGCCGTGCTGTGAAAATTCTGCATGCAGACGCTCGTCTAAGTTTCCAAATCTGTCATTGCTTAACTCTTGAATATTTTCTATTGTGAATACTCTCATTAAAAATCTTATAATCTTTGCTTTCCAAAGAAATTTACCTCGTTAAGATCTGTTCAGTACTTTGGGAATAACGGCAGGTTGAAGTTGGTACAACAGAGTTCACTCTCTGCTCGTGGGAAAGTTTTGAGTCACGGGAAAGCGGTCAGACTCTCTCTTCTGATCGGTTTCCGACTGGATTGCTCGTGAATATCAATCAGATAACTTTTATAGGGATGTTCTCTCACTGTTTCTGATGAAGTATTCAGCAAAATTTTCCGTCAGCTAGTTTTGATGTTATGATTCACAGGAGATTTTGAAGTGAGTTTTCATAGCTTTACCTACTTATTTTTTCAAATCACGACTGATTCATGGAAATAAATAACTATTTTAGGATATAACTATAGTTTTTGAGATCTTCGTGGTCGGAATGATTTTTTTTTTTTTTTAAACCCAGAAGTCAGAAACGCGAGTGTCAATTTCAGTTCAATTAATGGGAGTTGTTTATTGGATGTGGCTCACACAGTTTTTTTCAAGGGTCGCCTTGAAAGCTGTGAATATTATCATTAATATTCTTTAATATAAACACTAGTAGGCCCTACTTTTGAGAAATACAAATGCCTACAGAGCACAAAGAGGGGATTAGAAATAATCTTTTATTACTTTTTTTATAGAGTGTACCAATTTAATGTTTACCTAATTAGCATAATTAATACTAATTAAATGCTAATTTGCATCATTTGTTTTTACTACTTTTTCAAACTTCGTATTCACTATACAACCATCTATGTACCTGCCAATTTCCATGTAAATATCTTGAAAAATAAAAAAAAAAGTTAAGAAAAAACATTTGATCTCATTGGTTAATGAGGCCCATTTTGGACCATGTGATCCTCATACAGAATATTACAGCAGTTTTCTAAAAATCAAGCCGTTTTTCAATCTTTGATTTGTAATATCTTAAGAACGGATAAATGCATTTTAATTCTGTAAAAAGTATGTTCTGCATTCAATTCTGAATTCAACGAGACCAGTTTCAAGCAGTTTGGATTGAATTTGAATTTTTACCTGATATGCCTACTAACTAAAGACTTAAACATTTCTGCTAGTTACAGAGAAATTAGAGTACTGGTTAGAAAGATAGTTTCACTATATTAAACAGAATGATAATTAACAAAGCATGTCCCTTCAGATTGTTCTTCTGTCAAAGTCTGCACATGATTATAAAAGTGTATCCACACTGTTCCAACGGACGATGTCCTCAAGCACCATCCACAGCATCAAGAGAGTGCAAAATCCTTCGCTCTGGAGAGTTTTTCAGTGGTACGTGCATTTTTAATTCTGGTACTATGGTCACTGAGTTACAAACTCGCCTACTGGGTATTAGTTTTAACTGCTTTGAATGAATTATTATTAATTTTTTTCCAGGCAAAAAGAACAGATGAAAAAGAGGAACGGAGGGGGGGCTATAGATGAGCGCTACCTCTTCCATGGTACAGATAAGTCTCTAATAGACGCCATCTGTGAGCAAAACTTTGACTGGAGGGTTTGTGGTGTCCATGGATCACTTTATGGCAAAGGTAGCGTACAATTTTAATGGTTATTGTGTGTCAAAAATTCACCTGTATCGTATATCACCATGGCATTGACTTCTCAATTGGTCAGGTTTTTTTTTTAAAATAAATAAAAGCAACTCTGACAGTCATTCTGGCTGCAAGGCACATCACAAGTTGATATTAAAGTGCATGTTCGAATGCATTATCATTTCTACAGTAAAAGCTAACTGACTGGAACACGTATGGCAGACACGCCACATAATCTAAGCTTTGTTGATAGGAACATTGACAAGAAAAAGCATTTTGTTGATTTAACTTTTATAGTCAGAGGTGAAGCTTTACGTTTTCTGCCAAGGGAAGGTCGAAGGATGGAGGATTTTTATCCCCCGCTGGCCAAAAGGCCTGAAGGGGGAATATATCATGGCAATTTCTTTCCTTCTTTCTGTCCGTCCGTCCGTCGCTCCCTCCCTCGAAGGGTACTCACCTTCTGAAATCAACTCCTTTCACAATTTTTGATGGAATTTCACGAAACTTGGTAGGATTCTTTGTTATACGTTGGTACTATGCATATTGTAATTTCGTTAAATTCGGTCACATTTTACCAGAGTTACAGCCCTTGATTAACAAAATTACACTTTGACAATTTCATGAGAGTGTGTTTTCCTTCTGAACTCAACTCCTCTCTCAATTTTTGGAGGAATTTCACCAAACTTGTCAAAAATAATTGTTATGTGTCATTAGTACACATACTCTTATTTTGTTCAATTCGGTCGCATTTTACCAGAGTTGTGGCCCTTGATTAACAACCTTGTACTTTCATAATTTCATGAAGGTGTGCTCACCTTCTGATATCAGCTCCTCTCACAATTTTTAGACGAATTTCTCAAAGCTTGGCAAAAGGCCTTGTTATATGACTGTAATACACATATTGCGATTTAATTTCGTTTGTGAAAATTTTACCAGTTTTGACCCTTAATTAAATAACTTGTACTTTGACAATTTCATGAGGGTGTACGTTATTCTGAAATCAACTCCGCTCATAATTTGTGGAGAAATTTCACCAAACTTGGCAAAAGGCTTTGTTATATGACAGTTAAACGCATATTGAAAATTCGTTTAATTCAGGCAAATTTTACCAGAGTTATGCCCTTGATTACTAACAAACCTGTACTTTAGTAGTTTCATCAAGGTGTGCTTGCTTTCTGAAATCAACTTCCCTCACAATTTTTGGAGGAATTCCATGTAATTTGGCAAAAAGTTTTTAATCACCCACTGGCCGAAAGGTGTGTGAGAGCCCCTTGATGCTGCCCCAACCACTAAAAATGTGGTAGTGGCCTAGTGGTTAGCGTGTCCGCCTCTCAATCGGTAGATCGTGAGTTCTACTCACGGTCGGGTCATACCAAAGACCATCATAAAAATGGTACCTACTGCCGTCTGGCAAGGCACGCTGCAATACAGATGCAAGTGGGGAGTCAAACTCTCGCGGTTACCAGAGGATTAGCCCCTCCACTGTAACCCTAGCTATGTAATAGGTGAGAGGCCGAGGGCTACGGAAATGGAGATTGGTGCTGCCCTATGCTCCACATGGCGTGGGTTTGATTTGACTGGCCGAAAGGCCTGAAAGGGGATTATGTCGTGGCGATGTCCATCCCGGGAAGGGTACTCACCTTGTACATTGTACATTTAAAAAAAATTCCTTTGAAAAAAAAGTTTGTTTCTTACATAGTGTCTTCCCCATCATACTGTAACACATTTTTTTTATTCTTCTTTATAGGAAGTTACTTTGCCAGAGATGCCAAGTACTCAGATAAATACGCTAAATCCAAAGTTGGTCCCAAGATGATGTTTGTTGCACTTGTCCTTGTTGGAGAATTTACAAAAGGATCCAGTAGTTTTCTCCGACCTCCACAGAAGACACAGAAGGCAGGGTTTTATGACAGCTGTGTGGACAATGAACAGAACCCGGCTATTTTTGTCATCTTTGAGAAGTATCAGATCTATCCTGAGTACATCATTGAATACTCTTAAGATCCAGATATGTGCATAGACTGTGAAGAATGTGGTTCACAATGTCTTAAGTACTTTGTTTTTAGAGTTTTACTGCTAAAAACTGGGGTGAGATATTGTTTTTGGTCAAGTTTCTTTGTTTGTGTTTATTTGTTGTTGTTTTTTTTTGTTAGCAACATTACGGGAAAACGTCTGGACCAATCTACATGAAACTTTCAGGATAGATGGGCATTAGTCTCAAATAGAACCTTCATTTTGAGGCTCATCGAGTCAAGGTCACGGTGACCAAAAAGTTAATTAATTAATTAATGCTCTGAGCTCAAACTGCAGGAGCGCTGCCTTGGAAAGACTCCTCCCACAAGCATGCTGATTGGATCACGACCTGCCTTATTTGCACACTTTGTGCTGTCATTGGATGGTTTCTTAGTTCGTTTACACACGCAAAGGAAGTGGTTTTGGCCACGCCCACTTTTAAACCCCATTGATAAAAACTTCCCCATTCTGTTGATTTTATTATTATTAGCTCGCCCGCTAAGGACTAGACTAAAGAAATTGCTTTCAAGACATGTTTACGCTTATTACAGCAGACCTCTCAATAGTAGCCGGTCAGCGGCGGCAAATCACAGTCTGTAGTAGGATTTGCCACCGTCTATTTTTCACTGAGTAGCAAAAAATATTTTTGTTTACATAACTGTACAGGGCAGCACGGTGGTGTAGTGGTTAGCGCTGACGCCTCACAGCAAGAAGGTCTGGGTTCGAGCCCCGTGGCCGGCGAGGGCCTTTCTGTGCGGAGTTTGCATGTTCTCCCCGTGTCCGCGTGGGTTTCCTCCGGGTGCTCCGGTTTCCCCCACAGTCCAAAGACATGCAGGTTAGGTTAACTGGTGACTCTAAACTGAGCGTAGGTGTGAATGTGAGTGTGAATGGTTGTCTGTGTCTATGTGTCAGCCCTGTGATGACCTGGCGACTTGTCCAGGGTGTACCCCGCCTTTCGCCCGTAGTCAGCTGGGATAGGCTCCAGCTTGCCTGCGACCCTGTAGAACAGGATAAAGCGGCTAGAGATAATCAGATGAGATAACTGTACAAAACTGAGCAGCTTGCGATGTGAAACTAAGTTTCATTCAACTAAATAATGGCCAGGGTTCCTGTTGGTGCTCGTCACATTTGTCGCTGACGAACATAATCCATCTGTGACGAAGAGAAAATTACTAGCAGTCGTCACAGTGATGAATGTGCGTCATCATTATCATAAGTCATCTTTTATAGTAATCCCTCCGTTTACTGAAATCCAACCCCAGTGAAGAGACTTTGGGAAGTCAGAGTGTAAACAATGAGCGCGTGCTTGTGATCAATAAAAATCGACTACACATAATGACCACATGAGTGCCAAGCTTTTGACCAATCACAGTGTGTCTTAATTGGCCTGGTGTGGAGGTGTAATCATCTCTGTGTGAACCAAACAATGGTGCTGTCTAAACTGGGGACTTTTTTTTTTGATCGAGATTCTTCCAGCACTGAAGATGATTTTAAGGGCCGAAATAGCCATGGGGGAGGCACAATTAGGGCCCTGACCGTCCCCGAGCACAGCGGGCAGCGTCAGTAATACAGGGGTCGGAAAAAAAATAAAACAAAAAACAATTAACAATTTTTTTTAAAGGCAGTTGGACTCAGTCAAAACCAACCAGAATATTTGGTGAGCCCAATGGTCAAGTCCAAGACAATAGAAAAAACGTCTTGAGACTGGGCTCAAGTCCAAGACTACATCTGAGTATTACAGCCCTACTATTGATGTGTCTCACTACTGATGCATTTTCAACATCTGTCATATAAGATTTAATTCAATTTCAAGGGCGCATTTCTTACTGTCAGTTTTTCTACTTACATACAGTGGTGCTTGAAAATTGGTGAACCCTTTAGAATTGTCTATATTTCCACGTAAATATGACTTAAAATATCAACACGTCATAAAAGTAGATAAAGAAACTTTTAAGCAAACTTAAAACACCACTGTACAATATGTCAGGCAACCAGTCCAGGCTAGACTACTGAAAGCATTTCTAGTTTTTAATAGAATCATTAGGTGACTCATTTTGGATTTTTCGGATCACGGATCCGCCGACGGCAGTTAAATACTACCGCTGAAAAAATAAAGTCTGTGTGTATTTTTATTTGAACTGACGAAACGTACAAAAAGAAATGAGAAACTTTTTGGGTCACATATTTTTCTTGTAACAACATTGTATCCCCAGTACTAGACCCTATTTGTCACAAATAAAAAGGAAAAATTATAAATACAAATGACAACGTGTGTTGTGTATATATCCACTTCCGCCAAGTCAGAAAACGAAATTATTTAGCGTATTCACTTGAATGTTAGATTCGAATGTTGTAAATTCTACGGGGTGATTTAAGACCGCTTTTCGACAGTATAAACCTGGTGCTGATCATGGCTGATGCTGACAGCATGGCTTCCGAGCCATCGACTCAACTCTATGTAAGCATAACATGTGGTAAACAAAAATCTTTTCATTGTCTCACCGACCAAGACGTGGGTGATTTCGTCTCTCAAGCGTTGAAGATAAAGAATGAAAAGATCAAAACGATCTTTGGTTCACAGAAAGAAGGTAGCGATTTAACCAGGGCCATGCTGAACATGCTTGCAGTAACGTTAGTTCGAGATTTTAGCTGCAGGTATCTGACTGTAGAATTAGAAGAGGAAGGTGCCGGAGAGAGTCCTATGAAACCGAGTATCACGAAGGTATCAACCCTTGTTGTGCTAATGAGAGCTCAACGGTCATTTGACCACACCCCTTCAGAGAAGTAAGTACTGGAATACTAGTCCAGTTTTATATTAGAACACACACACACACACACTTGTTGTGTGCCTACTTAGGATTTGCGCAATCTTAAGAATTGTCATTGGGAATGCCAGGCTAGCACTAGGATTTCAAATTGATTAACCACATTACAGTAAATCAAAAGAAGAAATATATTTTTGGCTAATTTGTATTATATCTTTCAAGATTTTCTTTAAGTGGCTGATGGCTAGTGAAAGCCTCATGAGCATATGTATGGTACTTGTACAGGTATACATTGATGGTGTATAGAAAAATAGCTCTGATATATGTGGATCAATGTTTTTGAGATCATACAAGTACATGTATCTGTGGTACAAAATATCTCTCTTGCTGTGTGATTTTAAGAAATGTTGAAAATGATTTTTTGAAGGTGTTTGTTTAAAAAATATAAATATACTATTCATGATAAATATTGATATGTAAGAAAACAGAAATTGGACAATATTTTTCATATTTTAAATGTTCATGATAAATATAACTGCAGTGAATGTCTTTTATATACGAGTCTCTTGAATTTAAATTATTTTATCATCTTAATCCGACATTGAAATTTTGCCAAAAGAAAAAATAGACAAGGACACTTTTATTTTTATTTCAACCGACATTATCAGAAATGTGTTGAAAAAATCTGTGAACCTAAAAATAAAAAACAGGCGGCCTTAAGTGTAGTGAGTCATAACCTGATTGAGGCTCCAGGTTGGTCTGGTATTACTGGTCTGACTCAGTGCTCGTCAGCTCATGAAATTTCTAAATTTACCAACAAGACATTGCACTCAAATTTTAAAGAGGCTGCTAAGCATGAGAAAAGGACAAGAAATGTGGTAGGGAAGAGCAGGGAGACTTGGGACAAGTTTTCAGCTTTAGTAGATTGCGTGAAATTCTTTACAGGTAACATCACGTTCATGTTGCATTAAGGAGTATTTACTATGCCCTGGTATCACATTAGTTTCTTAGCTTGTCACATATACTGGCCTTCAGGCTTCACGTTTTCTGTCATTATTTTTTTGCAGGGAGACATGAGACATTGAGGGGAGACGTGGGGCATTATGTTGGGAGACTTGGGACAAAAATAAAATACCTAGATTAATCCTACAGGTTTAAGTTTTATTTATTATCAAAACTTGTAACACATGAACTGTATGAACTTTATGGTACAGCGATAGAAAAATGTCAGCTTACCCAAAACCTGACTCAACAAAACAGTTCCATTGTCAAGAAGGAATGAAATACACTTAATCTTCATGTAGGTACACACTCACATTTTTAACAAAAAATGTAAACTTTTTATATTTGTAAACCACAAGAAAAACCTGTAACATGAACTGTCCCAAATCTCCCCATCTGGCCATTTTGAAAAAAAAAATCCTTAAATGTTTTTTCCCCCTCAAATTTAAGTTTAATAAATAATACTATATATGGTAACTCTAGGCTATGTACTTGAATTCCAAACAAGTCCCGAATTCACCAAGGTACATTACACCAGTGTTTCTCAACCACTGGGCCAAGAAGCGCCATCTAGTGGGCCACAATTTTTTTTAAAGTGTGAAGCCAAACACTAAATCGTTCAGGATGTCATATACCCCTTTTCCGCCAAATCAGTTCCGGGGCTGGTGCTAGTTCACAACTCGTTTAACTTGTGAGCCAGCTGAGAACATGTCCCAAATCCAGTAGCTGGTTTGCTGTATGCTTTTCAAGTGGAATAATTTTCTGTGGGGAAATTAAGAATAACAAACCTTTATTTTTGTCACATTCCTCCTCTACATTTAACCTGTGTGCGTGCACACACACACACAGTACAGTGCTCATTGTAAATGAGTACACCCCCTTTGAAAAGTAACATTTTAAACAATATCTCAATGAACACAATTTCCAAAATGTTGACAAGACAAAGTTTAATAGAACATCTGTTTAACTTGTAACGTGAAAGTAAGGTTAATAAGATTACACATTTTTTCAGTTTTACTCAAATTAGGGTGGTGCAAAAATGAGTACACTCCACAACAAAAACTACTACATCTAGTACTTTTGTATGGCCTCCATGATTTTTAATGACAGCACCAAGTCTTCTAGGCATGGAATTAACAAGTTGGCGACATTTTGCAACATCAATCTTTTTCCATTCTTCAACAATGACCTCTTTTAGTGACTGGATGGAGAGTGATGCTCAACTTGTCTCTTCAGAATTCCCACTGAATCACTTTCACCCTGTTCTTCAGAAATCCAACAGTGGCCTTAGATGTGTGTTTAGTCATGTTGGAAAAGTGCACAATGATCAAGGGCACGGAGTGATGGTAGCATCTTCTCTTTCAGTATAGAGCAATACATCTGTGAATGCATGACGCCATCAATGAAATGCAGCTCCCCGACACCAGCAGCACTCATGCAGCCCCACATAAGGACACTGCCACCACCATGTTTCACTGTAGGCACCATGCATTTCTCTTTGTGTTCCTCACCTTTGCGACGCCATACAGTTTTGAAGCCATCAGTTCCAAAAACATTTATCTTGGTCTCATCACTCCAGAGTATAGAGTCCCAGTAGTCTTCATCTTTGTCAGCATGGGCCCTGGCAAACTCTAGGCGGGCTTTTTTGTGCCTGGGCTTTAGGAGAGGCTTCTTTCGTGGACGGCATCCATGCATGCCATTCCTCTGCAGTGTACGCCGGATTGTGTCACGGGAAATAGTCACCCCAGTTTGGCTTTCTACTTCTTTAGATAACTGCAGTGAACTTGCATGCCAATTTTCTTCAACCCTTCTCATCAGAAGACGCTCCTGTCGAAGTGTTAACTTCCGTGGACAATCTGGACGTCTCTGTGAGATGGTTGCAGTTCCAGCTTTCTTAAAGTTTTGTACCACTTTTGTTACAGTATTCTGACTGATAAGTAAAGCTTTGCTGATCTTCTTGTAGCCTTCACCTTTGTGGTGTAAAGAAATTATTTTCTTTGGGGAATTCTGAAGAGACAAGTTGAGCATCACTCTCCATCCGGCATCCAGTCACTAAAAGAGGTCATTGTTGAAGAATGGAAAAAGATTGATATTCCAAAATGTCGCTAACTTGTTCATTCCATGCCTAGAAGACTTGGTGCTGTCATTAAAAATCATGGAGGCCATACAAAGTACTAGATGTAGTAGTTTTTGTTGTGGGGTGTACTCATTTTTGCACCACCCTAATTTGACTAAAACTGAAAAAAATGTGTAATCTAAGTTATATTATTAACCTTACTTTCACATTATAAGTTAAACAGATGTTATATTAAACTTTGTCTTGTCAACATTTTGGAAATTGTGTTCACTGAGATATTGTTTAAAATGTTACTTTTCAAAGGGGGTGCACTCATTTGCGCTGAGCACTGTACGTGCATGCAGTGGGCAGAATAAATAAATGTTTGTGGGTAAATTTTATGGATCTGTGGTGCCTGCTGGAAGAGAAGAGCAGGGAGGATTGAGAATCGAGCAGCTGTGGTTTGTTTACACCCGATACTAAAGCTTGTAGCATCTTAGCAATTATCTCAAAGACGTACAAAAAGCCCAGAAACTCCTATTTACCCGGGAAAAACTGATACAGGATTAATCTTGTAGTGTCCTGCTCCCCAGATCTTTAACCCAGCCACATCTAAAAAGTTGTACGGCTCCATGCTCTTCCAGGTTTTCATCTGTGTGTCCATGTAGAACGATGTCCGCAGCACCAGGTAGTCCGAGATGTTGGGGAACTCAACGGATGGATAATTTTCCAATTCATAATGAATAAATGACTTTATTTAAACATAAGTTGATCAGCAGAGCTGGTGGGGTCGTGCATGTACAGATACAAAAGACTAAAAATATACAGAATCTTCAAAAAAACAAACCTTAAAATATGATTTTCACGTTAAGTTAATTAATAGTATGCATAACAATTGCCTTTGTATTTAGTTACAGCTACAAGAGGATCAAAATTTATTCTACTAATGTCAAATTTAACTTGCAAATTTTTCTTTCACAGGAAAAATCCTTCTTTGTCAGTGTGTAAGGCTCTAATCCCATTGAGTGGTTTCTATATCCACTTCTTTTGAGTGGACTTCTTGGTTTTAATAACTTGCTTGTTTGCTGAACACAAACATCGCAATACGTTCTTGTGTTAATGGACCAGACACCACTTTTGGATCATTAATCCCTTTTGACTGAGAATGCCGTGCATGCATGGTTTTATGTTGGCTTCTGGCACATCCATACAGTTTTAAATACAAAACCTACAATTAAAAACAGTTGGTTTTTATTGTATTTATTTAATTCCTGGGCTCCCATCTATAACAGGGAGTGATGCTGCATCCCATTAATACAGTTTACAATAGATTATTAGATTCTAATAGAATAGATGAGCTAAAATAATTGGGGGTCTTTTTTTTTTAATGGACTCCAACTCATTACAAGTATGAACAGGTGGGCCTTAGAGTAGAAAAGGTTGAGAACCCCTACAGTACACCATAGAATGGAGGTGGAGGCGAAGTAGAAAATACAAGTTGTGGTTGATAAAAATATTGAACTACACAAACCTTACTGCACTGTCCAGCTTTGTGGCTCTAAAGGAAGTCGGTTACTCTAAGGGGCAACATCTAACTTCTGATAGAATCTAAAAGCTGACTGGTTGAATTTAATTTATGGGAATACAAACTGTCCCAAGTCCCCCTGCTCTTCCCATTCTGAACACTGAAGAACATAGAATTGATTTATGAAGTTTTCGTGAACTTGTTTTGAGATTCACTAAATTTCATGAATACATTTTTGCCCTTGAAATTGCTATTGTGTCTATTACACAATATGTCTATTACAGCCTTCTCCTAAATTTGTTCGAAAGCAACACACAACCATTCATTTTTTATGCAAGTTTACGACATAAGTTCAGGAACAGCAAGAAGCAACTGGGCATGCAACGGTATATCATGCAATGAGAGATCACAATACAAGTTTGTCAGTTTGAATCATCTCATCTCATTATCTCTAGCTGCTTTATCCTGTTCTACAGGGTCGCAGGCAAGCTGGAGCCTATCCCAGCTGACTACGGGTGAAAGGCGGGGTACACCCTGGACAAGTCGCCAGGTCATCACAGGGCTGACACATAGACACAGACAACCATTCACACTCACACCTACGGTCAATTTAGAGTCACCAGTTAACCTAACCTGCATGTCTTTGGGGGAAACCGGAGCACCCAGACACGGGGAGAACATGCAAACTCCACACAGAAAGGCCCTCGCCGGCCACGGGGCTCGAACCCGGACCTTCTTGCTGTGAGGCGACAGCGCTAACCACTACACCACCGTGCTGCCCAGTTTGAATCGGTGAAATACAAATGAATCACGTTTATTATCAGGCTGCGTAATCTCTTAGTTGTTCCTAACTGTAGTTGCATTGTTTAGACAGCAGTGTAGCTATACAATAACGAACAGGTGTAGAATGCACGTGACTTCATCCTAGGTGGAAGTAATTCGGAAGTTACTCCTAAATCGTGCATAGTATGTGTTATACTGGAGAGCTACCAATATAGACGTTGCATATTGATATGTCGATACTGAAGGTTAAATTCATAAAGTATGAGTGACCTAGAAATATAAGTCCTCTTCCACTGAGGAGATTCTGCTTCATGGATCCGGCAGTTCAGAGATGTTTCCCAGTTTACTGAAGCACAAACATGAGCATATGTCCATATTCAAGAGTGTGATGTAGCGATATGATTGGAAAATGTAATATCAGGAAGCAGAGTTGGCCGAGTGTGATAGAGTAGCTTCAACGGGTGATGGAAAAATTACTGATTAGGATCGCTTTATGGCGGCACGGTGGTGTAGTGGTTAGCGCTGTCGCCTCACAGCAAGAAGGTCCTGGGTTCGAGCCCCGGGGCCGGCGAGGGCCTTTCTGTGTGGAGTTTGCATGTTCTCCCCGTGTCCGCGTGGGTTTCCTCCGGGTGCTCCGGTTTCCCCCACAGTCCAAAGACATGCAGGTTAGGTTAACTGGTGACTCTAAATTGACCGTAGGTGTGAATGTGAGTGTGAATGGCTGTCTGTGTCTATGTGTCAGCCCTGTGATGACCTGGCGACTTGTCCAGGGTGTACCCCGCCTTTCGCCCGTAGTCAGCTGGGATAGGCTCCAGCTTGCCTGCGACCCTGTAGAAGGATAAAGCAGCTACAGATAATGAGATGAGAGAGAGGAGTGCTTTATGAAAAACAGAGAGCAGATGTTCAAGCAAAGATAAGTTTCAAGGATTTAAGTGAAACTAGACAAAACAAGTTGCAAGCATAGCAAACATATCTTTATTATATGTAATTGGTATTTAAGGCAAAGTTGCTGTATTGACAAAATGAAAAATTACAGAACCAAAATGCAAAATGAGTTTGTGTTCCTGGATACACTAAGTTTCTGTTAGAAACTGTCACTATTGGCAACTGCTGGAACAACTACACTCCACGCATGGGGAGAGCTTGTAATACAACACCGCCTTCTGGTGATTGATATAATAATAGAAAACATGGCTATGAATTAGTATTGTTTTAAAACACAAGTTGCATGTCAGTGCAATCTACTATCTTCTGAAGTGAATTTCACATTAAACACTAGTCTGATGAGTCCCACCTTTTGTTTCTCCTGCTATTCTTTGGTATTGATCCCAATATGAGAACATTTTCTCCTTCTGTGTAGATTTACACTGAGGAAAGCAATTTCTGATTCACAAGAAATCACATGTAAAAGAGATTCGAAACATGAGTTGATAGAATTAGGCTGAATGTTCATCAGTAATATCTTTTGTTATTGATGTACTAATCACAGCATGATAGAAGTTTTTATTTTAAAATCAGGCTCACAAAAATCACTGTCTATTTTTATGCTTCACCAAAATTCTCTCTCTTGGTTATTTTGACAAAAACTCCATTCTTGGGTCCGAGGGTGGTATGTGACTTTAATGCAAGAGGAACCTGTAAGACATAAGAACTGGAATGTTAGAGAAGATTTGACCAGGAACATACAGTAGAGAACGCCTTTAGAAATCTGACTCTGAATGGCTGGATGTAGGTTACATTTAAACACAATGCCTTTTGAATACTATAGTAACAGTGTGAAATAAACACACCTCGGTGTCTTCACATGCCTCCACACTAAATGTTTTAAAGATGTTGACCAGCGCCATCCTAATCTCCAGCTGAGCCAGTCTCATACCCACACAGCTGCGAGGCCCTGCTCCGAACGGTAGGTACACGAAAGGGTGTCGACTGGCCTTGGCTTCAGGGGTAAACCTGAGACAGGAGGGATGTATTAGCAGCGTGCAGACATTACAGCTAATTCACTGTAAAGTTCAGATTGCCAAAGCAGGTAACATATTACATAATACACCACTTTTCAGGCAAATAATCAGGTCAGATTTTACCTGCTAAAACAGAAGCAAGTGCAACAGTCAAAGTTTCCAGAAGAGCTGGAGCAGATTCTCCAAGATGCTCAACAAAACCTAACTTCTAATTTCCTTATAAAACTGCACAAATTGTACCTGAGACTAATGATGCATTTAAAAAAAAAAGCAAAGTGTCATCACATCAAATACTGACTTTGTTTATTACTGTTACTGCTCTTTATAGTACACTGCCCGGCCAAAAAAAGTTGCACGCTTGATTATGGTGTGCGTTTGCAGTGGCATCATTTCAGCAACCTTATGCAACATCAAAAAATTTATTTCTGTCCAGGGTTGTATTGACGATGGGAGGGTCGAACCACTCTGTAAAGTCGTCTCCAGGACATCCCAAAGACTTCCAATGGAGTTAAGGTAGAGACTCTGTGATGCCCAGTTCATGTGAAAATGATTCCTCGTGCTCCCTGAACCACTCTCACAATTTGAGCCCTAATTTTATACCCCGTGCCATTAAAGAACAACAAACCCAATGATGGTATAACCTGGTCATTCAGGTCGTCATCTGACTTCATTTTATTGCCCCATAATGTTGCTGAGCCTTGATCTGACCAACTGAAGCGACCCCAGATTATAACACTGCCTCCAGAGGCTTGTACAGTGGCCACTCTGCGTGATGGGTGCATCACTTCATGCGCTTCCCTTCTTACCCTGACACACCTATCACTCAGGAGTAGGGTAAACCTGGACTCATCAGACCACATGACCTTTTCCCATTGCTCCAGAGTCTAATCTTCATGCTCCCTAGCAAATTGAAGCCTTTTCTCCTGATTAGTCTCACTAACAAGCGGTTTTCTTATGGCCACACAGCGGTTTAGTCCCAATCCTGAGAGTTCTTGTCACATTGTGCATGTGGAAATGCTCTTACTGTCACTATTAAACATGGACACGAGTTCTACTGCCAGTTTTTTACAATTTGACTTCACCAAGCATTTAAGTCAGTGTTTCTCAACCACTGGGCTGAAGTGCCATCTAGTGGGCCGTGAAATTTTTTTCAAGTTTGAAACCAAATACTAAATAGTTCAGGATTATCATATGCCTCTTTTCCACCAAATCAGTTCCAGGGCTGGTTCGGGGCCGGTGCTGGCGCTGGTTCACAACCCGTTCAACTCGCGAGCCAGCTGAGAACCAGTTTGCTTTTCCATAGCTCGCGGTGCTAAGGGGAGCCACGTCATTACGTCGCTGTATACGTCAGTTACGTCGCTACGTTTGCATAAACCTTGGCGCGAATATTGAAGCAAAAACAACACGGAAGAAGCAGCAGCAACAACAACAACAATAATAATAATAATGGATGACTTCGTGTTTGTACAGCTGCTGCTTCTCGTCGCTTAAAAATGGCGATCTTTCGCGGTCTTGTTATTGTTGTTGGTCTTAACAACTCCGCCCCCCCGCTGACGTAAGCGGTTCTTTCCTCTGGCCCAGCAGGTGGGGTTTACATTAGACCGTATCAGCGGATCATCAGATTAACGTTTTTAAAACGATTAGTGTGCACACAGCAACGCCAATACACGATTCGCGTGCACACAGCAACACCAATACACGGATACGCTCGGCTCCGCAGGCATCCTGCGCTCCAAATCACTCCGCTCTGAACAGTGAGTGCCCTCTGGAGGGTGCGCACTCCGGCCCTGCGCAGCTCACAGAGCGCGCGAGTGAAGTGCACAAGCAGTGATTCGGGACTAAGCCGCTGTGTGTGCGATCTCAGTGCATATAGGGCATGCACGTCACTTACCACTTGCAAGTGGAAGGATAGCAAGCCTAAAGACAATCATAACTACACAATGGGCAGTATTTGCATCAGTATTTGCAGTATTTTCATACTTTTATACTCTTTAATGAAAGGTGATACAAGGCGGAAGTCCGTGCCGTTTTTCAGCAGTCATGACCAACGCCAGCGAATCAGGAAGGTGGATGTCACAGTGACGTTGTCCAATGACGACGCCAGCTAGAGCTCAGCACAGCGTATCCGCGTATTCTCAATGTTTACACAGCACCGGACCAGACACGATCTGGATTGAATACGTGGACCCTGGCGGATTCCCGTTTCCCGGCGTTTCCAGGCGTTTTAATGTAAACGGACAGTGCATCCGCGAAGAAAACGAGACAGATACGGTCTAATGTAAACTTGGCCTTAGAGTTGGTGCTAGCCTGGAACCGGTTTTTCTTGCCCCAGAGCCAGTTCTTTGTCAGTGGAAACAGAAAACCCGGTTCCAAACTAAGCACTGGCCCCGAACCAGCCCTGGAACTGCTTTGGTAGAAAAGGGGCAACGGTGTCCCAAATCCGGTAGCTGGTTTGCCATACACTTTTCAAGTGGAACAAATACATTTGTGGGTAAATTAAGAAGAACAAGCCTTTTATTTTGTCACATTTAACACGTGTGCGCGCAGAGACAGAGAGAGCGAGTGAGCAGGGGGCTGGATAAATAAATACATTTGTGGGTAAATTATATGGATCTGTGATACTTGCTGGAAGATTGAGAATCGAACGACTGTGGTTTGTTTACACCTGATACTATAAAACTTGTGGTAACCTTCTCAAAGACATGTACATAAAGCCCAGAAACTCCTATTTACCCGGGCAAAAACGATACAGGATTAATCTTGTAGTGTCCTGATCCCCAGATCTTTAACCCAGCCACATATAAAAAGTTGTTCTCCTCCATGCTCTTCCAGGTTTTCATCTGTTTGTCCGTGTAGAACAATGTCTGCAATGCCAGGTAGTCTGAGATGTCAGGGAACTCAACGGATGGATCATTTTCCAACTCATAATAAATGAATTAATAACTTTATTTAAACATGATAAATTGATCAGCAGAGCTGGTGGGGTCGTGTACGTACAGATATAAATCATTCATTACAAAAGACTACAAATATACACAATCTTTAAAACAAACTTAAAATCTGTTGATTATTTGTGAATTATATTCGCATTAAGTTAATTAATAGTATGCATAACTATTGTATTTGTCTCAAAATTTATTCTACTAAAGTCAAATTTAGCTAAATTTTTCTTTCACAGGAAAAATCCTTCATTGTTAGTGTGTAAGGATCTAATCCCATTGAGTGGTTTCTATATTCACTTCTTTTGAGTGGACTTCTTGGTTTTAACAACTTGCTTGTTTGCTGAACACAAACATGGCAATAAGTTCTTGTGTTAATGGACCAGACTCCACTTTTGGATCATTAATCCCTTTTGACTGAGAATGCCGTGCATGCATGGTTTTATGTTGGCTTCTGGCACATCCATACAGTTTTAAATACGATATCTACAATTAAAAATGGTTTGGTTTTATTGTATTTTTTAAATTCCTGGGCTCCCATCTGTAACAGGGAGTGATGTCACATCCCATTAATACACTTTACAATAGATTATTAGATTCTAATAGAATAGATGAGCCAAAATAATTGGGGATCTTTTTCAAAGGACCCAACTCGTTACAAGTATGAATAGGTGGGCCTCAAAGCAGAAATGGTTGAGAACCCCTGATTTAAGTGATCTCAAATCACAGTCAAAATTTCTTCCTTGAAGTTGACAATTCTTCACCCAATTCCAGCCATTTCATAAATCTCCTTAGTTTTTTTTTTTTGCTTGATGCAGATCAATAATTTGACCCTTCTGAAACCCAGTAACATCTTTTCCATGACCACGGGATACATCTTCCCACATGATTTTTTTAAGAAATGAGAAATTACTCACTGCATCAGTTAGGGTTAAAAGAATTGTTGCCAGGTGAAACACATTAATTACTGCAGTAATTATCCAATCAAAAGCTCTTGAGTGTTTGCTTATTTAAATTCAAACAGTGACTTTGTTTGAACATAGAAGACTTTTTTTTTTAAATCATTTATTATTAGTGATTATTTTGAAGACATCTCCCCTTTACAGCATTTCCTAGCAAGTGCCACTTTGTGCCCTCCCCAGTGATTCTCTAGCCATCCATCATCTATACCGCTTACCTGTCAGGGTCGCCGGGAAACTCAAGCCAACCCCACCTGACTTTGGGTAAGAGGTGGGGTACACCCTAGGAAGGTTGGCGCTCTATCTCAGGGCTAACACAGAGACAAACAGCCATACACATTCACAGCCATGAGCAATTTAGAGTAGCCAGTTGACCTAATCTACATGACTTTGGACGGTGGGAGGAAACCCACACTGGCATGAGGAGAATATGCAAACTCCACACAGAAAGGCTCGAGCCAACCGTGAGGTTCGAACCCAAAACCTTATTACTGTGAGGTGACAGTGCTAACCACTGCACTACCTGCACGTGTCCAGAAAAGTCCAACTAAGTAGGTATATGAAATTAACAGACACATAGCAGTTCAGATGCTGCAGCTGGTCTCTCCCTTCCAAGTCTGTCAGTCACTTCATTCCCAAGTGTATCCATGTCTTCTACGGTATAGTAGAATAACATTTTAAAAACTAATTTCTGGTGGAAAAAATGTGCAGATATCAGCACAAGGAAAAGTAACTGATCAAATTAGACAGTGTAGATGGAAAGACAGGTTAGATGAGAAAAGTGACATGGAAGAAAAAGCTGTTTTGTTATTGAAACATATGATGTGTGGTGCTCAAAACTGCGATAATCATCTGATGAAATGACCACCTTCCATTGCTCCAGGGTCCAGTTTCAATACTAACGTGGACAGACGTTAGTATGGGCGCTCTACTGGTCTTGGGCTACACAGTTCCATACATAGCACAGCACAGCACATTTCTCCCGTAACCATCACTAAATTCTCTGTGACATGGACCACTTTAGTCCTTCTGTCACTTCAGACCAGATAGGATGGCCTTTGTTGCCCTCAGGCATTGATGAGCTTTGGGGGTCCAACATCCTGTCACTGGTTCATGGGTTTTTTTCCCTCTGCAAATACCACCGTCAGTAGATACTCATGACTGTTGCCTGGGAGCATCCCACAAGCTTTGCCATTACGGAGATGCCCTGACCCAGTGGTCTGCCACAATGATTTGGCCAAAGTCAAAGTCCAATCAAGCAGGTCTTTATTGTCAACACAGCCATATACAGTGTGCAGTACACAGTGAGAAGAAATAATGTTTCTCCTGGACCCAAGGTGCAAGATGTATGCCATGTATGACCTCCACAGTGCTGACAGGACATAAATAAAGACACTCAGGTTTTCACATCTGCCTGTTTCTCCTACATCAAGCACATTACATATAAAACCAATAAACTTCTCTCTCTCATCTCATTATCTCTAGCCGCTTTATCCTTCTACAGGGTCGCAGGCAAGCTGGAGCCTATCCCAGCTGACTACGGGCGAAAGGCGGGGTACACCCTGGACAAGTCGCCAGGTCATCACAGGGCTGACACATAGACACAGACAACCATTCACACCTACGGTCAAATTAGAGTCACCAGTTAACCTAACCTGCATGTCTTTGGACTGTGGGGGAAACCGGAGCACCCGGAGGAAACCCACGCAGACACGGGGAGAACATGCAAACTCCGCACAGAAAGGCCCTCGCCGGCCACGGGGCTCGAACCCGGACCTTCTTGCTGTGAGGCGACAGCGCTAACCACTACACCACCGTGCCGCCACCAATAAACTTATACAATGAATTTAAAAAAAAAAACAAGAGTGCTCTGAGAGCACACTATCCCCTGCTGGCAACTATGCCATAACTCTGGTAAAATGTGATTAAATTGAACAAAATTGGAATATGTGTATTACCGACATATAACAATTCTTTGTTATATGTCGGTACTATGCTTATTGTATTTTCGTTAAATTCGGTCACATTTTACCAGAGTTACAGCCCTTGATTGATAAAATTATACTTTGACAATGTCATGAGAGTGTTTTCTTCTGAAATCAACTCCTCTCACAGTTTGTGGAGGAATTTCACCAAACTTGTTTCGTGCAATTCCTCCACAAGTTGTGAGAGGAGTTGATTTCAGAAGGTGAGTACCCTTCCCAGGACGGACGGATGGACATCGCCACCACATAATCCCTCTTCGAGCCTTTCGGCCAGCGGGGGATAAAAATTGTGAGGGAAGTTGATTTCAGAAAGCAAGCACACCTTGATGAAATTGCCAAAGTACAAATTTGTTAGTAATCAAGGGCATAACTGGTAAAATTTGCCCAAATTAAAGGAAATTTCAATATGTCTATAACTGTCATATAATAAAGCCTTTTGCCAAGTTTGGTGAAATTCCTCCACAAATTGTGAGAGGAGTCGATTTCAGAAGAACGTACACCCTCATGAAATTGTCAAAGTACAAGTTATTTAATCAAGGGTCAAAACTCTGCTAAAATTTTCACAAACGAAATTAAATCGCCATATACGTATTACCGTCATATAACAAGGCCTTTTGCCAAGCTTCGAGAAATTCGTCTAAAAATTGTGAGAGGAGTTGATGTCAGAAGGCGAGCACACCTTCATGAAATTGTAAAAGTACAAGGTTGTAAATCAAGGGCCACAACTCTGGTAAAATGCGACAGAATTGAACAAAATAACAATATGCGTACTACCGACATATAACAATGCCTTTTGCCAAGTTTGGTGAAATTCCTCCACAAACTGTGAGAGGAGTTGATTTCAGAAGCAAACACACTCTCGTGAAATTGTCAAAGTATAATTTTGTCAATCAAGGGCTGTAACTCTGGTAAAAATGTGATCGAATTTAACGAAAATACAATAAGCGTAGTACCGACATGTAACAAAGAATCCTTCCAAGTTTTGTGAAAGTCCTCCACAAATTGTGAGAGGAACGGATTTTAGAAGGTGAGTACCCTTTCCGGGACGGATGGACGGACATAATCCTCCTTCGGGCCTTTCGGCCAGCAGGGGATTAAAAATTCTTGCTAAATGTGTTATATAATGGACAGCTCTGGATTTAGTGCAACCCTGATTTTCATTTTCTTGCATGGTTCATGTTAAACATTTATATGCATAATTATGCCCATAATGACTATGGATTTTGTGATGAGCATCACTTTTTGAGTAAAAATAGATCCTCAGTACGCCTTCTCTCCGTATGTTTACCATAAGAAGTGTTCTCCGAATTGTCTAAGGACATGATGTGTTTTGTGCATAGGAGCCCAATGACCCTTCGAGCCATCTTGAGATGCCATTGAGAGAAACAGATTAACGGCGTTCTGTAGCGAGTGGGGACTGGTTGGACAGCAGGAGCCTAAGGTCATAAGCTGGTATAAAAAGACTGGCTCTTTTGAGAATACGAAAATGGGGTAAGGGCTCTGAGCTGAGGGACAATGGAGCAGTAGGCTGAATAATGATGAAAACAGAAAGTATATCAAATATATCCATACATCAAATATATAGTTTTAAGCTATTACCTCTGCCAACTTTGTTGGAGGAGATTATGTTTTCGCCTCCGTTTGTTTGCCTGTTCCCAACATAACTCAGAAAGTAGTGAATGAATTTTGATGAAATTCTGAGGAAAGGTGGACCATGGGCTAAGGAATAAATGATCAGATTTTGATGCAAATCTGGATATGTATGTGGAGCCAGGATTTTTTTTTTTTTTGCTATTCCCAAAGTAACTCAAAAAGTAGTGAACGGATTTTGATGAAATTTGGTGTACAGCTTTAGTATTAGACTAGGTTCAAGTGATTTGATCTTGATGTTGATCCAGATCAGGATCTGGATCAATTTTTTGTTATCAAAATAACTCAAAAAGTAGTGGATGAATTTTGATGAAATTCAGTATGTAGCTTTGTCCTAGCCCAGCTTAGAACTGATTAACTTCTGGAAGTGATCCATATCTTCTTGGGGATCCTGGATCCAGAAAACTTTAATAGGGTAAGTATTAGTCAGATTTCACTATAGAGGGATTTCACTGATGTCACCCGAAACCGGAAGTAAACAGACCCTGCGCCATTTTGGAAGACCAACAAACTCGTGATTAGGGGGAAATAACGGCAGCGGTATGTGAACCCACGAGAATAAAGTGGAGTGGCAAACGACTTAAACAAACAAATCTGAGCTGTTTTCTTTATGATTTACTGGCCCAACAGTAGACTTGAAAGAAACCTGTGTGAGACTTGGCAAAAAACTGTGGATATAATGGATAAGTCTGTGCATGATCTGCGGACACTTTGAGGTAAGCAAACGCAAGAAATTCAGATTTAAAACATGCTAAATTGGCCCCAAGTTGATAACTGTATGAGGAGCAAGCCTCCCAGACTTCTACAATTTAATAATAATAATAATTTAGGATGGTTTGGGGCTTGCTCTCCCTCCTATTATATAAATAAAGCATAGTTGTTGTGTAGGCATATATCATAAATACATATGTATAATTTGGATAAATTAACCTAAATTATGGATACCTTAATAGTAACAAAAAGTATTAATTTTTCAACTGAAAAGATATATTATTAAAAGATAAATATCAACAAGATTACCTTGGCCATAACTATGTGTAGGTTATTCTTAACAACAGCTGTAATATCACGACCCAAGCCACTAACAACATAATTGTAAGCCTGTAGCCCTTTGTAGGCTTTCAAGTCATCAGCAGTGTAGGCACTGGGTGTAAACAACAGATAGTTTACAATGTCTGGGTAGCAAACAGATGGCAGAATTGGTGTCCGGTCCTCCTTATGTTTCCATTCTCCCTTGCCGCAAGTCTTATCATATGGGTCAAACCCATCAATCACAGCCAGTTTCTCCACATACCGTGCCCTTTCTGCAGCTGGTAATGTACTCACATAACCAGAATTATCATCCATCGTGTCACTTTACTCTTGCTCGTACTTTGTTTTATATTGTGAGTGCATGTACTTGGTCTTCCAATATGGCGCCTAACAAAATCTCGCGGCGCGGTGACGTCATGCGGTAGCCCTCTATAGGTTGGTGAGCGGCTTTCTACTGATAATAGGGAAAAAAAATGTAAAGTTTGATGATGATCCGGATCCAAAACTCACAAACTGTTAACAGGCATATCAGGTGAAAATTCAAATTCAGTCCAGATTGCTTGAAACTGGTCTCACTGAATTCAGAATTGAATGCAGAACAACATACTTTTTATTGAATTAAAATATGTTTATCCATTCTTAAGATATTGCAAATCAAAAATTGAAAAAATGGCTTAATTTTTAGAAAACTGACACAATATTCTGTTTTTGGATCACATGGTCCAAAATGGGCCTCATTAACCAATGAGAGCTAATGTTTTTTCTTAATAACTTTTTTTATTTTTCAAGATATTTATATGGAAATTGGCAGGCATGTAGATGGTTGTATACTGAATACAAAGTTTGAAAAATTTGTAAAAACAAATTATGCAAACTAGTATGTAATTATTCTTATGTTAATTAGGTAAAAAGTTAAATCGGTGCACTCAATAAAAAAGTAATAAAATATTTCTAATGCACTCGTTGTGCTCTGTAGGCCTTTGTATTTCTTAAAAGTAGGGCCTACTAGTGTTTATATTAAAGAATATAAATGATAATAGTCACAGCTTTCAAGGAAAACCTTGAAAAAACTGTGATCCACATTCAATAAACAATTCCAGTTAACTGAATTGAAATTGACACTCGCGTTTCTGACTTCCTTTTTTTTTTTTTTAAATATCATTCCAACCACTAAGATCTCAATATTGTTCATCAAAACAACTACAATTATATTCTAAAATAGTTATTTATTTACAGTACATGAATCGGTTTGATTTGAAAAAAAAAAAGTAGGTAAAGCTACAAAAACTCACTTCAAAGTCCCCTGTGAATCATAACATCAAAACTAGCTGATGGAAAATTTTGCTGAATACTTCATCAGAAACAGTGAGAGCGAGAGAACATCCCTATGAAAGTTATCTAATTGATATTCACGAGTAATCCAGTCAGAAACCGATCAGAAGAGAGAGAGAGAGAGAGAGAGAGAGAGAGAGCCTGACCGCTTTACCGTGACTCAAAAAACGCCAGCAGTTTCCCGACATCCCATGAGCAGAGAGTGAACTCTGTTGTACCAACTTCAACCTGCCGCTACTCCCAAGGTACTGAACAGATCTTAACGAGGTAAATGTCTTTGGAAAGCAGAGATAAGTTTTTTAATGAGAGTATTCAAGATAGAAAATATTCAGGAGTTAAGCAATGACAGGTTTGGAAACTTAGATGAGCGTCTGCATGCAGAATTTTCATAGCACGGGCAGCAAGCGTCTGATATGCCTACTGTTAATACATGTAAATATTGGTCCATGTACTGTATAACTGAACCCCTATATAATCAGTATGAAACTGTATACTCAGTGGGCATATAGATATATGGATCCACATCCCAGATTAGTAAACATCTGAACAGTTGAATATGTGGCTTGGTGGAGGTATGCATGCTACCGAGTGCCCTTCTAGTTTTAAAGATTTTTAAAAAATTTAAACTAGTTTGGGGGCACATACAACACAGGGTACATTCCTGCCTCATGCCCAGTGTACCCAGCCGAGGCTCAGGATCCACCACAACCCTGACAAGGGCTATGTCATGTCTGTGGAAGTGTGTACATCACCACTGACATCCATCCATCTATTTTGGCATATCACTACAGCGACGTGGCCGCTCTGACAGCTTCAGCCATCAAAGTCTCTAGGGTGCATTACAGTAGTGGTCTCCCGTTGCCTTCTACTGGATTATTATAGAGGTTTTCTCCTCTCAACCATTCACACACACACGCATTCACACCTATGGAGAATTTAGAGCCACCAATTAGCCTAACCTGCATGTCTTTGGACTGTACCCGGAGGAAACCCACGCAGACATGGGGAGAACATGCAAACTCCACACAGAAAGGCCCCTGTTGATCGCTGGGCTCGAACCCAGAACCTTCTTGTGACAGTGCTAACCACTACACCACCGTGCCACCCACCCCGACATCAAAAAAAAAAAGTCAAAGTCCTTCCCACGCCTTACAGTACCTGGTATTCCTAGGCAGTCTCCCACTCAAGTACTAACCAGGCCCAACCTGTATGTGGCGCATCGGGCGGCGCCGATCTCCGTTTCCATAGCCCTCGGTCTCTCGCCTATTACATAGCTAGGGTTACAGTGGGGGGCTAGTCCTCTGGTAACCACGAGAGTTTAACTCCCCATGCACATCTGTATTGCAGCGTGCCTTGCCAGATGGCGGTAGGTACCATTTTTATGATGGTCTTTGGTATGACCCGACCGTGAATAGAACTCACGATCTCCCGATCGAGAGGCGGACACGCTACCACTAGGCCACTAGTCGGTCACCCACCCCTGACATACAGTATGTAAATGAGTTAAAGACCCCGTACCTTTCAGGTATGAATTTCTCTGGCTCGTGCCAATGCTCTGGGTCATAATGCAGGGAGCCTGCTGCGATCTCCAGTGTAGCTCCTTTAGGCAGTGACTGATTATTCACCACACAGTCACGCTCAACTATGCGCATAAATCTGCAATGCAACAAAAGAGTGAAACCAAAAGCACACAAAAGTAAAATTACTGTGAAAACATTTTTAATGTCAATCTATAAATTTCATATGTTTTTGTAGGAAAAAAAAACCCTGCGAAGTAGAGACTTCTGTGAGTGGGTAAATGAGCTTGTGATGTAGTCGTCATACCTAAACGCAGGTGGATACATCCTCAAGGCCTCACACACCACCATGTCTAAATATCTCAGCTCCTGAACATTAGTGTAATCTACTGAGTCCTACAAGAAACAGTGGAAACACAAAATTCATCAGAAATGGCACTGGGTGAAAGAAAATGCATGCATTTGCATTCTAATAGGAGGCTTTTTCCTTTGTTATTTATAGTGTAGTAGTAACAGATATCCAGCAGGGGGAAACCGTGCACCACAATTCAAAGCCCATTTGAAAATAAAGGTAATTTAATGTAAATATCCCATTGACATGAACTCTATCAGTTCACCAAATAATAATTGTTTTAATAATCAAATCTTAATATTTAAATACTGATCCGTTTTATACCTGTGGGCCCATGTTTGCATATCCATTTGACAAGTTGTTTATTCTGTTTTAGTGCCCTTTATACATACATGTAGCACTACAGAGAGAAGTAAGAACGTTCAGTGATGCCAAGGTTTAGCAAATACGGGGTCATGGACTGTTTATGAATGCCTCCAGCCTCCTCTTTCCCCCCGTCACTGCCTGTCAGACAGTGTGTGGCTGTAATAAATGGCCCGGCTGACTGAAATCACTCTGCTTTCTCACTGAAAGCAGAACCCCAGAAGACCAGGCAGGGTGAGGGAGGCTGCCATGCTATGCGCACACACACACACACACACACACACGCTCTACAGACGCCCTCATCGTCTGGCTGGACTGTCACTTCTTGTTGGCAGCTGCACTATTCCAGACCAGAGTGACATGTCCTTAACGAAAGGTTAGGTGGAAAGCCAGAGAGGAAGGAGACATACACTGGGACAGATCTGCCTTTCAATAAGACACACACTGAAAGGCACACTGGGAAAATATGGAGTAAAAGTTGCTCTGAGGGCAATCTCTGAGAGATCTAGTCCAATATGACTGCTGTCACTAATACAGTCACCTAAGGTGTCATCCAAAATTCATCTTTCCATCTGGTATCCAAGATGGTGTGGCCATGTCCAGACGTCACCCTGGCTGCTCTGCTTAGATCATGTTACAATTTAGTTGTTTGGCTTTTAGCTGGAGAACCGAGCATTATAGTGCCAGGCTCACAGCCTCTCACTGAGACCAAGGAGCTAGTTGTGGACTTCAACAACTCGGAAGCATAAATAGGTCTCGGTGGACATGGTGAGCAGCTTTCTTTTAAAATCTCGGTATGCACATCACCAAGGACCTGATGTGGTCCGTATATGTCCATACACAGGCCATTAGTCAGCGTCTTTACTACTTTGCTAGCTGAGGAAATTCAAGGTCTCCCCGGTAAGCTGAAAACTTTCCACACCGGCGCCACAGAAAGCATGATTTGGGAAGCGTTCCATCCAAGACCGTAAAGCCCTTTTAGAGAGTGGTGCGTTCAGCAGAGCACATCTCCAGGTCAGTCCTGCCCTCCCTGTAGGGCATCTACACCAGGCGGTGCAGGATTAAGGCAATAAAAATCATCAAGGAGTCTCCCCACCCTAGCAATGGACTGTTCAGTGTGCTGAAATCAGGCAAGCGTCTCTGTAGCTTGTTAGCCAAGACAGAGAGACTCAGGAGGAGCTTCTACCCTCAGGCTATAGGACACTTAACTCTGACATGCCCGGTAACATTCCTTACACAAGGACAACACTCATTTTCTTCAATTATTATGGTTAATTGCTAATACGAGTCCCCATGCCTTATTTCCTACACAGGGGTTTATGTTTACATCTCGTGGTTGCAGTATTCACCCTCTACTCTCTCTCTACAGCTTCAGCATTTTGCACACATCTTATTTGTATTTATATACACAACTCTTCTAGTGCTACTAATTCGCACATGTGCATACAGGCATATTATGATACTACAGCCACTTTCACTTCTGCTCTTTAATTATCATTTTCCACGATGTCTTATCTTGGTGACTGTTCTTACCCTGGATATAATACTCTTTGCACATTGCCTCTGTCACCTAGTTTCTCGAGAACGTCATCGCTTCCCCCCCCCCCAATTTGTGTCTTGTCCTATTATTAATTTATTTTCTGAAATGATTGCTTTTCTTTTTAAACTAGCACAATCTTGGAGCCAGCCAGACATTCCACTGCTTGTTGTTCCTGTATAACTAAGTACGGTATGTAACAAATACAACTCTTGAATCTTGCTACTCTCATCAAAGAAATCTCAAAGTCCTGTGAGAGAGGGGTCAATTAAGATAAGTAGGAGTTATGCAGGGTGGCACGGTAGTGCAGTGGTGAGCACTGTCGCCTCACAACAAGAAGGTCCTGGGTTCGAGCCCAGGGCCTGTGTGGAGTTTGCATGTGCTCCGGTTTCCCCCGCAGTCCAAAGACATGCAGGTTAGGTTAACTGGTGACTCTAAATTGACCGTAGGTGTGAATGTGAGTGTGAATGGTTGTCTGTGTCTATGTGTCAGCCCTGTGATGACCTGGCGACTTGTCCAGGGTGTACTCCGCCTTTCGCCCGTAGGCAGCTGGGATAGGCTCCAGCTTGCCTGCGACCCTGTAGAACAGGATAAAGCGGCTAGAGATAAAGAGATGAGATTTACTATCTCATAATTATGACTTGGTATCTCATAATAATGAAATATGAGAAAGTGTCTCATAATTATGCCTTAGTATCTCATAATAATGAGACAACTCATAATTTTGAGAAAATGTACTCATTATGAAATAGTAAGTCATTATTAGTATAGGTAATCGTATGGGGCCGAGTAAAATTAAAGATTAATTTCACGAGTGATTTCAAAGTTTTGAAAATTTCAAAACTTCGAAATCACGAGTGAAATTGATCCATAATTTTACGAGGAACCATACGATTACTTGTTTATAATATACAGGGCCAAATTCATACTTCGGAAGCCATTCAAGTTCACAACATTTGTCATTCGCGTTTTCTGGACCAATCAGGGCGCAGGACTATCTTGCACGTTTGAATCAGTTTCTAAAGCATTCCTTGTTTTCGCAAATCTCTCGCTTTTCCCTCGAGGACTTTTCGTGATTCTTGAAAAGTAACATCTTTCAGGATTGATCCCGGGTATTTCTCTTGTCTCAGATGCCGATCCAATGCTGCCTGCATTACTTTAAGAGAGTCTGCTTCGTAGTTTTCCCCATTTTCTTTCCTCACTTCTGCATAAAACTGTGTTAGCCCTGCGATGACCTGGCGACTTGTCCAGGGTGTACCCCGCCTTTTGCCCGTAGTCAGCTGGGATAGGCTCCAGCTGCCTTGCGACCCTGTAGAACAGGATAAAGCGGCTACAGATAATGGATGGATGAGTTACGCATCACTCTCTTTCTGCTTGTATAAACCCTATACAGTAGGATGATCACATTTGACCTGCAAATGTATAATATGAATAAACAAGAAGCCTTTATTTGTCACCATATACACTCAAGCACAGTGAAATTCTTCCTTGGCATTAAACCCATTTAAAGCAGTGAACACACACACACACACACACACACACATACCCAGAGCAGTGGGCAGCTATGCTACAGCACCTGGGGAGCAGTTGAGGGTTAGGTGCCTCGCTCAAAGGCACTTCAGCCATGATACCAAGGGAGGGGAAAGTGCTGTTCATTCACTCAACTCCCCTCATGCTTTTTTATTTTTTTAATTTAATTTAATTGAACCAGCGACCCTTTGGGTCCAAGGCTGCTTTGCTAACCTTCAGGCCATGGCTGCCCCCAGCAGCTTAAGAATGATGCAGCCAAGCATAAACCAGGTCGTCCAGCGTTCCTTAATTTTTTTTTCTTTCCCCCCAACAGGTAGACTTTTTACGGTAAAACCTGAGCTCGTCTGGGATTTGAACCCAGGACCTCTCGCACCCCAAGTGAGAATCATACCCTCAGACCAACAAGCCAAATAGCCCACAAAAGTAGCAAATGCATACAACATGACTGTGGGTCGGGTCAGGTTGGGTCCATCTGTCCGTCCATCCCTCCCTCCCACACACACACTATTGTTAAGCATTACAAGAACTAGATCTCATAATATACTCAATTTTAACAGCTCCAGAATTATTGGCCCCCTTTCTGTCAATCAGCAACATTTCATAAAATGAACACCACATGCCATGAATGATATTTTGAACTTAAACACACGGGGATCTGATACAGTTTCGTATCTGCACATATGACGTTTTCAGTGCTGGACAATTTCTTTGAACTATTCAGTTTTCATAATTATTGGCACCCCACAATTAACAGTTAATGCTAGGCATAAACCCTGAATGTGATGCCAGTCCTTTGCATGGCATCATGCACGAGATTCCACTGGCATGGAAACCCAGAAGGACACAGGAAGAATATGAGAAATTCCTCACAGAGAGGCTCCTGAGCTCAGGACTGAAATCAGGATCATGGAGCCGTGAGGCAGCAACACGAACAGCGGTGCCACTGCCAAGACTGAGATGATTTCAAAGAAAGAACAGGTGACAACTTTTCAGTCTTCAACTTTCCAGTTTTAGTGAATCTGTGCCTGCTGTAACCTCAGATTCCTGTTCTTGTCTGACAGGAGTGGAACCCTTCTGATATAGTAGCCTATCCCCCTGAAAGTTTGGTGTGTGGTGTATTAGGAGATGTTTTTCTGCTCACCAGGGTTGTCGAGTGGTTATTTGGGTCACCATAGTCTTTCTTGAATCAGTCTGGCCCTTCTCCTTTGACCTCTCTCATCAACAAGGCATTTCCTCTTACAGAACTGCTGTTCACTGGAAGCTAGCTAGCTATTTATTTATTGATTGCACCATTCTGTATGAACTTTAGAGACTGTTGTATGGGGAAATCCCAAGAGATCAGCTGTTTCTGAAATACTGAAAACAGCCCTGTCTGGCACCAACAACAATCACTGCGATCACATTTTCCCCCTGTTGAACATTAACTGAAGCTTGTGACTTCTATCTGCATAACTGTATACCACATGATTGGCTGATTGGATAATTGCATGAATCAGCAGCTGTACAGTTGTTCCGAATAAAGTGGCTGGTGAGCATGTATGTGTGTGTATATATACACGTGTGTGTGTGTGTGTGTATATATGCGCACTAACGTTCCCCCAGTGACAGTGGGCATGCATGCCAAGCAGACTCAACATAAAACCAAACATAAAACGGACAGAAAGACAGCTGGCTGCATTCACCGTACAGGGTAAAGCAGAAATATTTCCAGTCTAATAAGTTAGCTGGACTCCATTTGGAATTAGATCGCTGCCCAGAGTGAAGCTACAGCAGAATAACAGAAGTTTGTGAAGCGGCACTAAGCTGCTAATGGAGGACCCAGTCAGGCTGGAGGCTGCACACCACTGAACCGTAAGGTACTACAGGACCAGGGCTTGACAAAGTTGACTATTCATAGGTGTTTTTTTTTTTTTAATTTTAAATCAGTGCTTTACAGGCATATGCACTTGTCCTGTTACTGTATTTATATAAAAGGATATTGATGGATTCATGGGAACTAGCCAGGCTTGGGGGAAGTCATGGCCAACTGGTTACAGAACCAGCTTTAGGACTAAAAGGTTGCTAGTTCAAGTCCCTGAACCAGCAGGACCGGCTCAAGTGCCCTTGAGCAAGGCGCCTAACCCCCAGCTACTCCGGCAAGAGTGGTAGCGTACCTTGTATCTGATTAGCCAGAGAAAAACTGATGATGTGATTATCAGTTCGAGCAAGAACCCAGCCATAACTAACTAAGCCAGACTTGAATCCAGGACTCGGACTCGAGTCCGACTCATGCCCTAACTTTAAGGACTCGTGACTTGACTTGAACTTGGACTCCTGCATTAACTGCATTCGGACTCACAAATTGGAGACGAGGACTCAGATTTTTTTCTTTATTTTTTTGTAACGTGCCATAATAATTTGGCATAAGATATTTATACCTTAACATTAGTGCCACCAGCCTTTTCCTGAATATTCCTGAGAGAAGACATCTTTTTTTTGTGGATTTATTGTCGGCTATGGTATGGGACATACATTTTCACACTACTCAAAGCTATCAATGTGTTTTAGAGTGTGTGTGCACGTGTGTGACAGTTGTGTCATTTGTGTCGGATTCGACTCAGATCAATACTGGACTCGACTCGAAATTTTCTTTCATGAATTGGACTTGAATAGCGGGGACTCAAGACTGGACTCGGACTTGAGGTTTAGTGACTCGACCACATCACTGGAACTAGCGATTGATCTCACATTTCTGTAGACTTGCAGCTCATGAGGGTTTCCCCCGATTCCTCTCTTTGCGTAACAAATAAAGCACTGTAGGAGTCAGACCTAGAATATAAAAAGAAACCTTCAAAGCAATAAATGTTTACATAGCCTGATTTTTTTTTTTAGTGTAAGCATAGCTACAAACCATGCTTTTCAGCATCCTTACGTGATACAGTAAAACAATTTCATCAAGTACAAAAGGAGCACATTTACCCAATTCTTCTGTGTGGTCTCTTTTAAAAGCCCTAACATACAATCAGTAGGACAAAAGGCTTTACAGTGCAACACAAAACCTCAACAAAAATGTGGCGAGCTAAAATAGCTTCTGCATAGTGCCTTCATACATATTGCTAGAGGGAAAAAAGGAAAGGCTTCGCTATGTTCAAAGAGAGGCACCCTGCAAAAATAGCTCATTTTCTTTGCATATTTCTGAGCCCCTTGATATTAATAATGTCAGGCTCCTTTCAGCAAATGAAATTCATTCTGCCTGTGTGTGTATGTGAGGTATAAGCTGGGCTTAGAGCAGAGGCCCTTATCAGCAGCCTGCCTTCTCACATCTGCCTGCCTCTCTTATTTATGCCTAGCCATTCATTCACATCATGAGCCATCAGGGACAACAGACAAACATCCAATTACTCCATGATTTTTTTCCCTTTCTTTTCAGAGGTGAAACCTCATCATTCTGTGTCCGTGTGGGAGTGAGCAACCTCGGTTTTCCTGTCAGACTGGTTGACCATAGTGTATCGGACATCAAACCTTCAGTCACTATTCCATCATTAGCCTTGCATGCATATTTATCCTGCATCGCCACATTTAAATACAGACCCTTAAGTGTTACTGAAAACAGTCAGGCAGCGAGCACCAGGCTGCCAGCAGGTGCCCTTCCTGATCACCTACATGCCATAGGGTTTCCATAGAAACTGTTATTTATGGTTGTTGATGGTGATGGAGGCATATGTGCACAAACAAGACAAGCCTCAAGGGTGCTGTTAATGCACAAATGCAGTCAGTGTCAATGTGCATTGTTTTCTAACAGCACAGAAAGCAGTCAGGCTTTCTCTCTTTCTGAATGAAAAAAAAAAGGACTCAAGAGAAAGTCAGTGCAGCCATACGAGACATGTGCGCCATCGCTGATGAACTGACCATGCAACCAGCAGCTCCTTTTCAATAAGTGTAAGGAGAGAGAAGAAATAATTACTATAATGCAGTTAGATTGTAAAATAAGTCATGATCTTTCACTTCAGAATAATGAGAGACTCGAGAAATATATCAGTCACGTCGAGGTCAGACACCTTAACTCTTGAACCCATGCCCTTGCCTCTCATTAGTCTCCTTGGTGGCTGTACTTCCATGGCCAAATTGCTAATTAGCAAGCTTAATTGGAATGACTATCACCGTCTTTGACTGTATCCTTATCAACACGAGACAGCCCTGGTCGAAAGACTGACAGCTAGCTGGATGACTGATACAACACTGTCCAATGCTCAAGTCAGACAAGGCCAAAACAGTGAGGAAAAAAAAAAAACAATTAGAAATTGCTAATTAAAATCCCATGGCATGAAAATCAGTGTTCAGTTTTGTTTGAATTGCAGACACAATAGCGCTCATGCTAACTCTTCTCAAGATGACAATAACAGGAAACACACATTTTTGAGAGACGTAGACCGAAGGAACAGCTAAAGCATGTGACTGACAGGATTCAAGCTGAGATCTGAACAAAAACATAACATCCAGAAATGGAGAACATCTATAACGGCGCTGCATGGAGCACAGCCAGAACAGATGTGTAAGGAGTAAAGAATAAAACATGATCCTGTGCACTCTTGTAGGAAAATAATGAAGGTATGTGATACCCTGAAACAGATTATTTTCCAATCACTGCACATCCCAAGGTGTTTTATTCCTCTGACACAACAGCAGTTTGCTAATTAAATATCAGCATGTTGTACTTATGTTATGTTAACATCTACAGAACAAGTTCCTGTCATCTCTTACATTATAGCAGCTATAAACAATCGTTCCTTTACCAGCTTTTCTTTTCACTTCTTTCTTTTGAAGTTAACAAGACAAAAACACAGTTTGTCCTGTTAAAGAGAAACCTTTCAAACAAAGTGCTCTGTTCTGAAACCTTTGCCGTGCCAGAAACCTTAAAGTCAAACAAAACCCAAAAATAAACGCTGTTTACTGATCATTTTAAGTGCCCTGATGTGCCCTCTGCACGTTTAAAGCTAGACGGCCTTCCGATTTCATAAAATCAGTGAAATTTAGTTCTCTCTGAAATTTAGTCATTGTGATACAAGTTTATTTCTGTAATATCGCACAAAATATCAGGTCATTCTGTGGCTGGGAAGTTATTTAATTTGAGCCGATTCCTGAGCAAATAATGTGCATGAAATCGCTCGCTTCACACAGTCAAGCAGACAGAGGAAGTCCGTGTGCGCATGCGCAGATTTACTTTGACCGTGCATTGACGGTTACATCATTCTGTTGCTAAACGAACAGCTGATCACACCGAGGTTCTCGCCGACCACTGATATTTATTAGTTTGGTCCTGCGTTTCCTTTCCTTCGCAACATAACGTCTTTTCTTCTCGCTTTCCATTACTGTAGTCGGTCTTTCACGTTTCATTCGCACACACACACCCTCCGTTTTCTCTCCTGTTTCAAATTTGTATCCCACAATGCCTTGCGTGAGTGGGGAAAGCCCACCACGTGATGCATGACGTAGTATCTTGAATTGGGTCATGGTGAAGCAGGAAAAAATAGCGGAGAATTTAGGGCCATGTGGCCTTAAATTCATTAATTGTTCTATTTAAAAAAAAAACTAATAAAATTGGACGTCTGTGATTCGAATTCAGTAGCTTTTGGTCCACGAAACAAAAGTAATTTGGTGTCAGGGAACATTCTTTTTATGACCTACACTTGAAAAATCTGAAAGGCAGTATAGCTTTAAATGAAAAATAAAACTTTATGACATCAATTTATCCATTTTAAAAGTTATCATATTGCTAAAAAACAGGCACCTCGAAGCAACCATTTGCACTGAAACTGGATATCCGCCTGTGATGTAACCAGATCACTAGTGCACCGTTTACCTTCCTCACATGGAGCCATCAAATAAAGGCTTGTAATTCTTAAAAAAAATAATTAAAAAAAAAATAATAATAATAATAAATTGTCCCCGGGTGCCACTGCTCTCATGTGTATGCGTGTGTTTTCACTACTTCAGATGGGTTGAATGCAAAGAAAGAATTTCACTGTGCTGTAATGTATATGTGACAAATAAACGCTTCTATTTCTAAAAATCTAATCACAGACATTTTCTGTAAATGTGATTTTTACTGGGAATAAAATACACAAAATCAACAGACTTCAGTTTTATGGAGTCTGAAGCTTACTTGGCTAGATAACACATCTGCAGTACTGACACAGGTACTAGTAAACAATGTCCGTTGTCATACCAATGCGATTCTTGCCGTCTGAAAAGATCATTTTCCTCAGTGAATAAAAACAAACAAAAGTATGACACACAAAAATACAAGGAAAATTTGAATTCTTTTGAAAAAAAACACAAAAACAAAAAACCACTGATTAGCCAATGATGGAGTGTTTATAAGCAGTAAAAGATTCCCAAAGGCTATATATATATGTGTGTGTGTGTGTGTGTGTGTGTGTGTGTGTGTGTGTGTTCACTGCTTCAATGATCAGGCTTATTTTTACACCAAAACATCTGACACTTGGGCATCTTCAGAGGTCTTTACAACAATTTAGAAGTGATATATCCATTAGATCTCAGCCTCGGTAAGTCATGTACCATGTAAGTGATGTCACATTTTCGGATTCTCTTCCATAATTTGTACTGAGTGCGTGATATTTGAACATCGGAGAGAGTAAGAGGTCAGAGCCCAGCGACATTGTTTTTCTTTTAAAATAAAATCTGTACACAGTACACAGGTACAAATACGAACAAGTGAGCACTCGAACATGTCTTGTGTGGATATCTACCAGTATAAAGGAGGTTATTTTTGGGTTTTGTTAATCTTTAAAGTTACAGCTATATTTCTAACTGTTATAAAGTGCTGAGATTTCAATCTCCTTCTAAACATGTGAAATTAATACCGTCACACCGAAATCTTTAGTACGATAGAAAACATATTAAAACAAACGTCTTATCATAAACCTCTCAGCCTGAACACCTGTCCATGCTGCTGTTATAGACAATCACTAATCAGACCTTCTGACCAATCAGAATTGAGAATTCAGACATTAAGAAAGTATTTGAGCTATCCTGTGCATCAGTGTAACAAGGAAAGAAGGAATGAGAGAGATGCATCAGGTTGCAAGCATTATGTAGTTAGATCAATAAAGCTAATCTATAATTTTTTCTCAACTTCTGAGTTCAGCAACCTTATTAGAAGATCTCTAGGTAAAGATTACTCTATCTTCTAATAAGGTTCTATCTTATTAGAGTCAGAAATCATGGGCTAGACCAAGGGTATTGCTGCAGAGCCGAGAATTACAGTTTCAATCACACTGAGGAATGTGCAAATATATACACATAGCGTTCACCTGCCAGGAAGTACGTGCATTATGAACAGTGCTTTTCGATCACGCAGCATAAGATTCAGCCTTTGAGATCACCCTTACGCACAAGAAAATAAATACGTACTTTCCGAAACACCAGAGGGTAAAGCAAAAAATAACAACCACATGAGCTGGTCACAAATATAACATGATTTTTTGCAATAACACTCCCAAGGAACACTTCTGGGAATCAGTCAGACCGAGAAGAGACAGGTTTGTGTTTAAAGGGAAAAAAAAAAAAGCTGCATTACGGTACATGGTTTACTCTGGTTTATTTCAGCTGTATGTTTAGAGAAGATTTAGTGAGGTTTATATTAAAATGGATGAACTCGGGGTGGTTGAAGAAGATCTCTTCTCGATCCAATTCCCATGCTCCTCAACATCTTGAGCCTCATCTTGTATAATCCTTCCAGAAATCATTCCGTTCTCTGTAGTCCTGCATCTAGCTTTGACCAGTTTCAGCTCCTCCAATGTGTCGGAGTCTCATCACGGTCTTCACATGGCCCCTCTGTGCGTCAGGGATAGCGCCATTAAAGCAGCCAGGGTAGGCTCTGCGTTCGGCACTTACTGCTACCGTGAGCATCTTTTATTCAATTTAGCTTGATGTGCCTGAGAATAAAGCTGTAATGGAAATTCAAATGACAGGTCATAAGGCTCCCTGTAGTCAAAGCAAGTATGCAGGTTTTGCCATAATGATAATAACATATTGCTGGTGAGCACTATGAAAATGACTATTACAGTCAGGGCAACTAACATTTGCCAGACTTCTAATAAAACTGCTTGCCTTCAGTTAACAAACATTGCAAAGCTGCGATAAACAATATGGATTCAAAACCTGTGCTTTCCTGTGACAGTACGTACCAGAGATATTCAGCTAAATGTTGAAAAGCCCACGAACATAAAATTCCTTGCTTACAAACATGTCGTAAAGAGTTACATGTGGGACAAGAGTTACCTTTTAACGCTTAACCAATTTTAAGATTTTTAAGTTATGTTGTTACACTGGCACTTCATACTGCCAATTTTGACTAGCACTACTACACGACTGATTCTGAACAAATAAGAGACCTCTTTTGAACTTTTTGTACTGTTTCAAGTGAAGAATAAAAGCGTATTTCTTAAGTCAGCCATCTTTAAATATTCAGTTTCGGTTATTGGCTATCTTTTATTAACCACCCATGCCATCACTTCGTTAACCAGACCAGAGAGGGTAAATAATAATAATTTTTTTGTGTGTGAGATTATGTATTTGTTATTTACATCAAATTTGTCACTCATTGTTACACTCAAATTAGGTCTGATATCATAAAAAAACCCTGCAATAATATACAAGTATTACGGGGGCGTCGTGGCTCAGGTGGATAAGGCGCCATACCATGAATCCAGGGACCCGGGTTCGATTCCGACCTGAGGTCATTTCCCGATCCCTCCCCGTCTCTCTCTCCCACTCATTTCCTGTCTCTACACTGTCCTATCCAATAAAGGTGAAAAAAGCCCAAAAAATATCTTTTAAAAAATATATATATATACAAGTATTACAAAAAATATACATGATGATAACTAAACTAAAGAATATAGGTTAAATTAATAAAAGATATATATATATATATATATATATATATATATATATATATATATATATATATATATATTTATTTATTTATTTAAAGGAACTGGAATAAAATGTGAAACTGAATCATTAAATTTTAGCAGCCCAAGAACAAGTGCCATCAGGAGATGACATATTATTCCCCCCCCCCCATGAAACCTCACTCCAAATTTTCCTCAGTTGAATTGGTTGCCATGGAAATACGGAAAAAATAAAAATCACAGAAATCCCAAAATGTCAAAAGGCACAACTGCTTGAGTCACTTAACATAACTGTCAGGTTGCGTGAAAAAAAATTCCTAACAGTTTTTGAGTTACGTTCCGGAAACTAAAATGTTTTCAGACAGACGGAGAGAGCGATAGCTATATCCCTCCGCATTCTATGCCGGGGGATAACAAGCAATAAGAACCAGTGTTATCAAGGCAAAAGACTAATAAAACACAGGAAGAGAGCAAGTGTCGGTTGTGTGGAAAGGTAGACGAAACAGTGAATCACATTGTAAGTGAATGTAACATGCTCGCTCAAAAAAAAAAAAGAGGCATGATTGGGTAGGAAGAAAAATTCATTGGGAACTGTGCCGAAGGTATAAAGTACCTGTAACAGAAAGATGTCATGAACACAAACTGGAAACAGGAACAGAAAATGGCAGCTGTAAGTTACTGTGGGATTTCAACATCCAGACTGATCGTGCCATAGAAGCCAGACGACCTGATACCATATTGATCAGAAAAAAGGAATGTAAAATAATAAACTTTGCCATACCATACGACAGGAGAGTAAATGAAAAAGAGATGGAAAAAATAGAGAAGTACCATACCAAGACCTAGCAAGAGAACTACAAAAGCTATGGAATAGGAGAACAAACAAAAGTCATTCCAATCGTAATAGGAGCACTCAGTACAACACCAAGACAATTATTGAAGAGATTAGATGACCTGGGTATAAGAACAAGAATTGTTGAGTTGCAGAAAACTGTTATCATCCACTCTGCAAGGATCCTCCGTAAAGTCCTTGAAATTTGAGGACTCTTGTTGTTACTGAATTTCATGAAATTATTACCACTGACAAAAACAGTGAGCGACACAAAACATAATAATAATAATAATAATGCATGGTGGTGTAGTGGTTAGCACTGTCGCCTCACAGCAAGAAGGTTCTGGGTTCGAGCTCAATGGCCAACGGGGGCCTTTCTGTGTGGAGTTTGGATGTTCTCCCCGTGTCTGTGTGGGTTTCCTCCGGGTGCTCCGGTTTCCTCCACAGTCCAAAGACGTGCAGTTAGGTTAACATGGGGCGGCCTTGGGCTGAAGTGCACTTGAGCGAGGCACCTAACCCCTAACTGCTCTCTCTGGGTGCTGTTAGCATGGCTACCCACTGATCTGGGTTTGTGTGTGTGTGTGTGTATACTCATTGCTCAAGTGTATGTGCACATGTGTGTGTTCACTGCTTCAGATGGGTTAAATGCAGAGAGGAATTTCACAAGTGTACGTGTGGTGATGTTGTTGTTCTTCATAATAATAATAATAATAATAATAATAATAATTTTAAGATTGTCATAATCTTGTCAGTAAGATGGTATTGAGAAACTGTATGAACTCACAATCACCATACATTGCTTTTATGTTATTTTCGAGATGCAATATTTAGATTTTCTTTTTTGATGATTTACAGTAAATAGGTTTGTTTTATTTACATTTCGAAGCATTTTTGATTGCAAAATTGATATAGTCCCATCAAGCACAGTGAATATTGCTAGGACTTTTAAGAGTGTGTCACAATCTAGTCACTAAGCTGATACTGAGATAAGTATGAACTCTCAAACATAAGTATAGTACACAGAGAGCAGTGGCGGCTGGTAGTCTTTCAAACAGGGGAGGCTGGTCGGTTACAATATTTCCAGATTTTAAAAGAAAAAACACATCAATTTTGCCCATACTCTTGCCTCTGATCTGGCTGATTGTTGGCAGCATCACAAACTGTGAAATAACAGGTTCTTTTGGCCCATTAGCCTACTGTCCAATATACATGATGGTGGTGTTGGGGGGGGGGGTATATTTTAACATTTTATATTTTAAAATTGTGGCATGTTGTTTAAAAATTTACCTCGGCTGTGTTTTTGTTTAAAAATGTTTTCCAAATTGTAGCTGTGTTTAATTCATATCCAGAAAAATATATATTCCAATATAATATACTCAGCATAAACATTTTAAATAGATTCTATATTTTTGGTCCATCCATGACATATTACTAAAGTAGCCTATTTACTGTTGTTGATGTGGGTCACTTGCTGTTAGCCAATTCACTTTCTCGTACCAGGAGAGCTGAAAGGAACGAGTATTATTCCCTACCTTTTTCACCAAGTCAGTTTGAGGCATTGGTCTACCCTGCTCTTTAATTTTATCCTCGAAAGGAAGACTGGCAAATGGCTTTGCCAAAATTAAATCAGCAATGCTTGGCATCCGTGCGCAGCTTTCTTGCTAGCTGACTAGCCCCCTCAAGTTCAAGTTCAGTCACTCAAATAAACGAAATTTCTGGAACTAAGATAGCAAACTTGACAACACTATATTTACACTTTATTTACAATGAAAATATATACAAACTAAAAAAGCTGGTAGAAACCGTATGTAATGAATGAAATCCAAATGTAAGCCGATCTCTTACAATACACCACAGCACTAGCGAATCCGCATGGGACTGAACTGATGTTGCCAGATACTGCTGACGTTATCCAGCCCAAAATATGTTCAAAACCCGCCAATATGCACTTAAAACCGCTCAATTGGGTGGTAAATCTCCCAATCTGGCAACACTGTCCGCTGCCTGTCTATAGTTGAAACGAGCTGTCAATCAAAGAAAATATCCGGCCGCTTTCACCAATCACCAGTCTCCTCGCGGAAACTGCCATGTCCCTCCCATGTGAGGCTCGGAGTCCGTGGGCGGGCATTTTCGCAGTATTTGTCCAATAACCGTCTTGCATTTTGAGATTGAAAAGCGCAGAGCTCCCAAATGCCGTTGAAGTCCACTGAGGCTGGGAGTCCGTGAGACTCCGTGGGCGGGCATTTTCGCAGTATTTGTCCAATAATCGTCTTGCATTTTGAGATTGACAAGCACATAGCTCCCAATCCACTGAGGCTGGGCTGCATCGCGCTGTCACGAGGGGGAAAAACTCACGCACACATTAGGTGAACTGGGGAAAGTTATAACGGAATGATTTCGCACTGTAGTGGGTTGAGCACATATTTTTCTATGATTCTGGATCTGAAATAGCAATGTTATAAGGTTGGCTATAACATAAGCCTAGCGCAATTCATCCTACACAATGTTCGGCATTTTTAGAGGAGGCTGAGCCTCCCTCGTTGTCTTAGAGCAATCGCCCGTGACAGAGAGTCAAAGACATTTTTTTTCTGAGATGCAATATCTAGATTTTCTTTTTTCATGACTTATTGTAAATAGGTTAACTTTTTAGATTTTGAAGTGTTTTAGATTGTAAAGTTGTTATCGTCCTGTGGGTTACGCTGGTCGCCCTGTGGCACTGTATTCATATGCATTCTGAAGTGAAATAAACTGCGTAGTAATAATAAAAATCTATAAAAGTCTGTGAAATGTTTTTGTTTCTCAATGAGATGCATTCTGTTAAATAATTTACATAATGAATAGAATACAGTAAAAATCCATTTATCCTTCTACAGGGTTGCAGGCAAGCTGGAGCCTATCCCAGCTGACTACGGGTGAGAGGTGGGGTACACCCTGGACAAGTCGCCAGGTCATCACAGGGCTGACACATAGGCCAAGTTTACATTAGACCGTATCTGTCTCGTTTTCTTCGCGGATGCACTGTCCGTTTACATTTAACCGCCTGGAAACGCCAGGAAACGGGAATCCGCCAGGGTCCACGTATTCAATCCAGATCGTGTCAGCTCCGGTGCTGTGTAAACATTGAGATACGCTGTGCTGAGCTCTAGCTGGCATCGTCATTGGACAACGTCACTGTGACATCCACCTTCCTGATTCGCTGGCGTTGGTCATGTGACACGACTGCTGAAAAACGGAGCGGACTTCCGCCTTGTATCACCTTTCATTAAAGAGTATAAAAGTATGAAAATACTGCAAATACTGATGCAAATTCTGCCCATTGTGTAGTTATGATTGTCTTTAGGCTTGCCATCCATCCACTTGCAAGTGGTAAGTGATATGCGCTGGGATCACACACACAGCGGCTCAGTCCCGAATCACTGCCTGTGCACTTCACTCGCGCGCTCTGTGAGCTGCGCAGGGCCGGAGTGCGCACCCTCCAGAGGGCACTCGCTGTTCAGGGCGGAGTGATTTGGAGCACAGGATTCCTGCGGAGCCGAGCGTATCCGTGTATTGGTGTTGCTGTGTGCACGCAAATCGTGTATTGGTGTTGCTGTGTGCACACTAATCGTTTTAAAAACATTAATCTGATCCGCTGATATGGTCTAATGTAAACATGGGCATAGAGACAAACAACCATTCACACTCACATTCACACCTACGGTCAATTTAGAGTCACCAGTTAACCTAACCTAACCTGCATGTCTTTGGACTGTGGGGGAAACCAGAGCACCCGGAGGAAACCCACGCGGACACGGGGAGAACATGCAAACTCCACACAGAAAGGCCCCCATCAGCCACTGGGCTCGAACCCAGGACCTTCTTGCTGTGAGGCAACAGTGCTAACCACTACACCACCGTGCCACCCTAGAATACAGTAAAAATATTTTGCATAATGCAATAAATACAGTAGCTGCTTAGAAAGGTTTCGAAAACTGGAGTTGGAACTACAGCCAGTTTAGACTTTTTTCATATACTGATCAATTCTGCTACAATATTTTTCAAGTGCATCATTCAATCCACTGAAATACTTTGCTGGGTTTGTATCTGGACCACAGTTCACCAGTTGATGACCCCTGGAATATGCAATCTGAGAACATATTACCTCACTGAATAACCGAGCAGACTGAATCTGCAGTCGACCATTTGTTCCAAACCTCACACTGTACCATATTTTCATTGTAATTCCTTAGGGATAATTACCCCCTATTTTCTTCCAAATTTGCAATTCACCATATTGGCAATTCCCATCCACTATTTAGTTCTCCCATGCCGCCTGACAGCTACCCACCAGGGAGGATGAGCTCTATCATGTGACTCCTATGAGGCCTGTGCAGACTCTTTTGAAACTGCTGCTTCTGTATACCTGAGCTGAGATCCAATGTTGATTAGTGCCATTCTGAGCGACAGGGAGGTGAGGAAAGCAATGTTTCATACCCAGAGAGCAGCATTAATTATCCTCTTTGCCACCTGATGACAGACGGCATCATCCAGATTCGAACTTGCAATCTCCTGATGATAGCACAAACCCTTCTTCTAATGTTTCAGCCTTTATCCATGAAAACAGATTTCACATGAAAACATTCGTCTCTTAGCCATAGGCACCAAAATCAATTTATGCATTACATGAAGCTGTGTTTTTGTACATGTCTGAATCACAAAATATGTGACGTGAGCTGCACTGACTGAACTGCTTTAACTGTAAAAGGAATTCGACTAACCCCCCTCAGTATAGATTTATGACCATAAATTACTCACATACTTGAAAAGGCTCATTATTGAAATGTGTACACTATTTTGGCCATTTATCAAAGCTTTTTTATTCCACACATTTCCACTTAGAGAATACACTTGAATTAAAATCGTCATTAAATTCCAGCAGACATTATTTATAAGCCGAACAGGTTTTGAGTTATTGAGTTTTGAATTAATTTAATTTAGGTGACCAGTCAAGTAGTCAAATCAAATCTCAATAATGAATGTAATAGGCTTGAATAATGGATTGTTACCACTATAACCAAATAAAATAAAGAAAAACAAACAAACAAAAAAATACAGGCCCCCAAAATCATGGTGTTTGATTTCCGCTGATAAAACACAAGAGAAAAGGTGGGGGCAGGTCAATAATAATAATAATAATAATAATAATAATAATAAATTAATTTTCTTAATTTTTTTTTCTTTTTCCGTTTTTACAAATAAGGTGAGAGAGAAACAGCATTTCAATTCTCCTATATGTCCTGGATATACTAGTGCATCTCAAAAAATTAGAATATTGTGAAAAAGTTCAATATTTTCCATCAGTTATTTAAGAAAGTGAAAATGTTATATATTATAGACTCATTACACATAAACTAAAATGTTTCAAGCATTTTTCTATTTTAATTAGTATGGCATATAGTACAAAAACAAAAAAAACATCTCAAAATATTAGAATATTTCATTTTGAGTTTGAGTAAAACAGTATGAACACAGTGTATCTCTCGGTCTAGTTCAGTACACACAACCACAATCATGGGGAAGACTGCTGACTTGACTGTTGTCCAGAAGATGATCACTGATGCTCTCCACAAGGAGGGTAAGCCACAAAAGGTCATTGCTGAAAAGGGTGGCTGGAAAAGGTGCACAAGTAACAGGGATGGCTGCAGTCTTGAGAGGATTGTCAAGAAAAGTTGATTCAAGAACTTGGGAGAGCTTCACAAGGAGTGGACTGAGGCTGGTGTCAGTGTATCGAGACCCATCACGAACAGACATCTTCAAGAGAGAGGATACAACTTTCGCATTCCTAATATCAAGCTACTCCTGAGCCAGAGACAATGTCAGAAGTGTCTTATCTGGGCTAAGGAGAGAAAGAAATGGACTGTTGCTCAGTGGTCCAAAGTCCTCTTTTCAGATGAAAGTACATTTTGCATTTAATTTGGAAATCACGGTTTTATGGCCCTTTTCCACTACCCTTTTTCAGCTCACTTCAGCTCACTTCAGCCCGACACGGCTCGCGTTTCAACTACCTTAGAGCAGCACGACTCAGCTCGTTTCAGCCCTGCTTAGCACCCAAAACTCGCACGGTTTTGGAGTAGGGCTGAAGCGAGCCAAACCGAGCCGAGTGAGGCTGGGGGCGTGAGGAGACACTCCCCTGAGCACTGATTGGTGAGGAGGAGTGTCCTCACACGCCCACACATGCCCCGCGAGCACGCTGGGATCTGTAAACACCGTAAACCCGGAAGAAGAATAATTACGAATTACGAGAATTTCTGAAGCCTTATGCGCCTCGCCTCATCTATACGCGCTTGCCAGTATCTGTTGGCGTTGTCGGTGACAACAAGCCACAGCACCAAGACCAGCAACACTAACGACTCCATGTTTATTGTTTACTATCCGGGTCGTGAGACTACCGCTTAAAAGATCACTGATGTCACTGTTTGCGCCGCCTAACGACATCACGTGACGTCCACCCACTTTTGCTAACTCCACCCAATGTGTCCACCCACTTCCAGCCAGCACGGTTCAGCGCGGTTGTAGTCGAAATGCAACTCCGACAGCCCCGCTCAGCTCGACTCAGCCCAACTCAGCACGGCACGGCTCAGCCCAACTCAGCCGCGTTGGTAGTGGAAAAGCGGCACTAGAGTCTGGAGGAAGAGTGGAGAGGCACAGAATCCAAGGTTTTTGAAGCCCAGTGTGACGTTTCCACAGTCTGTGATGATTTGGGGTGCCATGTCATCTGCTGGTGTTGGTCCACTGTATTTTATCAAGTCCAAAGTCAACATAGCCATCTACCAGGAGATTTTAGAGCACTTCATGCTTCCATCTGCTGACGAGCTTTTTGGAGATGCTGATTTCCTTTTCCAGCAGGACTTAGCACCTACCCATAGTGCCAAAACTACTACCAAATGGTTTGCCGACCATGATATTACTGTGTTTGATTGGCCAGCCAACTTGCCTGACCTGAACCCCATAGAGAATCTATGGGGTATTGTCAAGAGGAAGATGAGAAACACCCGACCCAAAAATACAGATACGCTGAAGGCCACTATCAAAGCAACCTGGACTTCAATAACACCTCAGCAGTGCCACAGACTGATCACCTCCATGCCACACCGCATTGAGACAGTAATTCATGGTAAAGGAGCCCCAACCAAGGATTGAGTGTATAAATGAATATACTTTTCAGAAGTTGGACATTTCTGTATTGTAAATCCTTTTTTTGATTGATCTTAGGGAATATTCTAATAATTTGAGATACTGGATTTCTGATTTTCATGAGCTATAAGCCATAATCATCAAAATTAAAACAAAAAAGGCTTTAAATATTTCACTTTACATGTAATGAATAGAATATATGAAAGTTTACCTTTTTGAATTAAATTATGAAAAAAGGAACTTTTTCATGGTATTCTAATTTTTTGAGATGCACTAGTATAGTGAATTGACAATAAAGAATCTTTGAATCTTTAATAATAATATAGCGCATTTCAGAGCCATATACAGCGGCCACCCTTGAGACAGCAGCAGTAAATAGGCTAATTTATGTACCCCCAGGAGAGGGCGAAAGGCGTACGGTGGGGGGTTAACAATGGCTGACATCTGACAGCTGTTGACGTTCGGGACCCATCAGTCAGGAAGGCATGGCTGAATTATAGAGCACATGTTTATGGATGTTTAAGTTACAGGACCGCCCTCTCCCCCAGGGCCTGGGCATTTTCATGGAGCCTTCCACTGTGGCAGCAACATTTTGATGACTCCATCTGCTCCAATCCATTAGTGCAGCCAAGTAAACTTAAATAGCCAAAGTAAAAAACACCAAACAACATACAAGGGAGTCGTATCTGAGGTCCTGCAATATCAACATCGTAAGAGGGAAGCTAAAGCATCTGCCTGAGAGAAAACTTTTTTCTTTTTATCTCTAGGATAAAAGACCGACTTACAAAATGAGATCTAGGGTCAAACCTAGCACTGCCAAGAGCTTAGCCCACTAGTCTGTGACTTGTGGAGCAAGAAGTAAGAATATATTTCAAATCAAATCAAAGTCCTTCCCACGCCATGTGGCGCATAGGGCGGCACCGATCTCCGTTTCCATAGCCCTCGGCTTCTCGCCCATGTTACATAGCTAGGGTTACAGTGGGGGGCTAGTCCTCTGGTAACTGCGAGAGCTTGACTCCCCACTCGCATCTGTATTGCAGCGTGTCTTGCCAGACGGCAGTAGGTACCATTTTTATGATGGTCTTTGGTATGACCCGACTGTGAGTATAACTCGTGATCTCCCGATCGAGAGGCAGACACGCTAACCACTAGGCCAACTCATGGTAAGAATATATTTGGGGGGTGGGGGGACAAAAAACAAACCACAGTTGAACACAGTGTAAAGCCTTACCTAAAGTAAAATCACTGCTGTAGGATTCAAATGTGTGTTATAAGACATATAATAACTTGTATTTAACAGTTATTCCACGAAATCAAGTCATACATGAGCTGATAGCTGACAAGGCTCATGGTGCCAAGTTAGCTATAAGCCATGTACAACAAGATTGAGTGGAATAACTGTTTTATTCTATCCACATTCAGTGGATTTTGAGAAACAGAGCATTTTTAATTTTTGCAAATTCGATAAATAAAAACTTTATACAAAACGTCCGACAAAATAATTTCTGCTTAGAATGTAAACAAACTGGTGAAATGACAGTAGCAATTTGTGAAAAATGCTATTATAATAATAATAATAATAATAATAATAATAATAATTTTTGAAAAAAGATATGTTCTTACCATCAAATACTTTTATTCCTTTTTTTTTTATTTTTGGGGTGTTTTGTTTTTGAGTAGAGTTTTTATTTCGTCCTCAGTTGGTCCAGCAACACGCGCCACCATTTTCTTCTTCTTTGAGGTTTTTGGGCGGTTGGCAAACCGACTTAAAGGTGCATTACCAACACCAACTGGGCTGGAGTGTGGAACAGGAGATATTGGGGAGAAAAATAAAAACCTATATTCTTTTAGCTGTTTCTGTTTCTTTTAAATACTTGATAAAGTGATATGTCTGACTTGATGCCCTCCGCCATTTTGTTTTTCTCTCTTTACGGTACATGAGTCGATAGCCTAGTAGCCAATCAGAGCGCGTGATTGCTCATATCCAGGGAATGTGGACAGAATAATTACTGTTGTTTGACTTAATACGCATAGTATGCTGAACTGCCAGTTTACTGTGCCTTTATTTTATTACTAGATACATCGATCAGATAGGTACAAAATTAACCTGTTCATCAGCAGAAACAGACCATCAAAGGACCACTTCTGAAATGACTGTATTTGGGTGATGGATCAGTCTCAGTGCACCAGTCACTCACACTGATGAGGCTGTTTTTAAGCAATCGTTTGTAGGTATGCATTTAGACACTATAGCTTTCTATCCATAATGCCTAGTTCTCATCTGTATCAGTTTCTAAGCACAGGATGTTATGAGCTGGACTTTTCTTTTGCTGAGTGCTCTGGGCATTGCTATGCTTGATAGACTCACTGCAACATCAGTTGGTCTACAATCAGTAATTTTATACCAACAAAGTGCACTTGAGGAGTGTAGGCAAACTTAATAAACTCACAAATCAACTAGTGCAAGCTACTGCAGAGCAACTGAAGACCAAACTAATCCAAAATTGCGGAAAAGAACTACTCAGAGTGCTGCATTTATTAGAATAAGCAAAATACAGTATCTGTAATGTTATCATGTCAGTTACCAATTGTAGTATTAGCTACATCCACATTGCACCTACGGTACGGTCACTCACTGTTTTATACAGGTATATACACAGATCACTGGGAAAGTGTTCAATTACTGGCAGCAGTCCATGCATAATCTGTCATGCCTCTTTTACAGTATCTGATCTGTCAGTGTAAAGGGAGCACCACAAAACCACCGCTGAGCAAAAATTACTGGGATGGTGGAATCAATGGTTTTAAAAACCACGCTGTAAAGCAACAGCTGGACTGCAACTTTGGACATTATAAAATGGCTAGTCGTTGTAGAGACAAACAACTGGAAATTAAAGGTAGACTGCCTTTCAGATTTTTCAAGTAAAGGTCATAAAAAGAATTTTCCCCGACACCCAATTATTTTTGTTTAGTGGACCGAAAGCTACTGAATTTGAATCAGACTTCTAATTTTATTAAATAGAACAATTAATGAATTTAGAGCCACGTGGCCCTAAATTCTCCACTAATTTTTCCTGATTCACCATGACCCAATTCAAGATACTATGTCAAGCACCACGTGGTGGGCTTTCCCCGTTTGCGCAAGGCATTGTGGGATACCAATTTGAAACAGGAGAGAAAAATGGAGGACGTGTGTGAATGAAACGTGAAAGACCGACTACAGTAACGGAAAGTGAGAAGAAAAGACGTCACGTTGCGAAGGAAAGGAAACGCAGAACCAAACTAATAAATATCGGCAGTCAGCGAGCACCGCAGTGTGATCAGCTGTTCGTTTAGCGACAGAATGATGTAACTGTCAGTGCACGGTCAAAGGTAAACCTGTAGATGACAGTCATGCAACACTGTGGATGCCAACTGCTGTAAAACCCAAAAGAAGAAGACGGTAAACCTGCACATGCGCACAGGGACTTCCTCTGTCTGCTTGACTGCGCGAAGTGAGCGATTTCATGCACATTATTTGCTCAGAAATCACCTCAAATTAAATAACTTCCCAGCCACAGAATGGCCTGGGTTTTTTGAGATATTACAAAAATAAACATGTATCACAATGACCAAATTTCAGAGGGAACTAAATTTCACAGGTTTTATAAAATCGAAAGGCTGTCTAGCTTTAAGTGTATACTGGGTAGGTGGTGATTATAGTGTGTGTAGGTGCACACACTTTAGATTTGTTTTAGTCAGTGGGTAGAGTGCTCATTTGTTCAATTTTGCTACTATGATTAGACATACTACTACATAATACAATAATTGCATGAGTTACATATTATAATATAGACTAATATTGACAGAAATAGCAATTGACAAGAAATACCAGTATTGTGCAGCAAGAATTAACATGAAGCAAGCTGTCGCTAGAAATTAAATCCACAGTCCACTCAAGCAATTCCCATTAGTGGCTCAGACAAAGTCCATGCTAAAAGATTTGATGATGATTTTATGATGCGTTGAAACAGCTGACATATCAAATGTCATACTAGTGTATGACCAGAGCTTTATCTAGAGCAATGCATAGAAGTGCTTTGGAGTTTCTGTGGATAAACATATCTTCACGTTAGTACAAATATATCAGCGTCTGAGAATACCAGAATGCTGTTTGAGAGGAGTTGGTGTGAAAGTTAGTACAACTACACAAGTTGATTTTTTTTCTAAATGTGTATCTTCTTTAAATAAAAGTGTCGACCAAATGAATCAATTATGTCTGGATATTTCATTTGTTCATCTTCAGTAATTGCCTTATTCTGGTTAGGGTCGTGGTGTATCCGGTGCCCATCACAGAGACCGGGTGCAATGCGGCAATACGCCTTTGATGTAACGCCAATCCAGTGGCACCACACACACACAAAATTACACTCATTCACTCCTATGGGCAAATTACTATCGCCAATCTACCTTGTATTTTTGGGAGGTGGGAGGAAACCGGAGAACCCCATGAAGACACGGAGAGACACAGGGTGATTGTCTGGACCTCACAGACAGTATGTTGTATGGTGGAGCGATATACTGTAGCAGAAATGCTAACCGGCCACTGATCCATCATACTTTTCCTTTGTTTTCCATTATTATGCTCCCTCTGGGCGGCACGGTGGTGTAGTGGTTAGCGCTGTCGCCTCACAGCAAGAAGGTCCGGGTTTGAGCCCTGTGGCCGGCGAGGGCCTTTCTGTGTGGAGTTTGCATGTTCTCCCCGTGTCCGCGTGGGTTTCCTCCAGGTGCTCCGGTTTCCCCCACAGTCCAAAGACATGCAGGTTAGGTTAACTGGTGACTCTAAATTGACCGTAGGTGTGAATGTGAGTGTGAATGGTTGTCTGTGTCTATGTGTCGGCCCTGCGATGACCTGGCGACTTATCCAGGGTGTACCCCGCCTTTCGCCCGTAGTCAGCTGGGATAGGCTCCAGCTTGCCTGCGACCCTGTAGAACAGGATAAAGTGGCTAGAGATAATGAGATAAGATGAGATGAGATGCTCCCTCCGTTCTTAGAGAGAGAAAGTGGAATCAGTCACTGAGCCTTCCCTTCACGATCACTGATCTCACCTCTCTATACATCCTTCTGCCTTTCACTGTTTCCACAGAATGCATATCCATTTCTTCTGTGCTGCCTCCTCATCAGTGTGAGACAAGCATGTCCAAGCACAGGATGACTGAGAACAGAACGTCAAGGATGTAGTAGCTCATCTGGCCTGCCATCAGAACAACCATGACGACCAAAACATCAAACAGAACTGAAATGTGACGATGTGAGAGAGGACCAACCTCCATGACAAATTGTTTGCAACAGGAAACTCAAGAAAGGACTAAATTTTGTTCCCCAAGGGAAGATCAACCCAAAACATCGATCAGAACTGAATTTGCATGATAAACGAGAGCGGAGATACAATTCTAATAAGAAGAAAAGTCATTAAGTTGACCTAATGACCAATTTGTTAGTAAAAAATTGACAATACAGTGACCAAGTTTTGTGCAGAAGGTCTAGTTCTTTCAAATAAAACAATCAAGAATTGAAATCCACTAAGAACTGAGGGAGGAGATATGATTTAACTGAAAATAAACAAAGTTGTAAACAAATTGTTTACAACAGGAAAATCAACAAACAAACGACCAAGTTTTGTTCCCCCGAGGGAAGATCTACCCAAAACACAAGTGTAAGCTGCTGACAGTGACACGCAAGAAAAGTCCAAACCTGTATGATTACCACCTTGGCGCAGACGTAATCCAACGCGTACAAAAGGAAAAAGATCTCGGAGTCACCATCACAAGGAACCTTAACTGGGACGAGCATATTAGAACCATCACAGCCAAAGCTAACAAACGTCTTGGTATGCTCAAGAGGACATGCCCTCAACTGACCGATGCAAGATGCAGAAGAACACTATACCTAGCACATGTAAAATCTCAGCTAGTGACTGCTTCTGAGGTTTGGTCACCCAGCCTGTTTAAACTCAAAGAACAGATTGAAAGAGTCCAGCGACATGCCACCAGATGGATCCTCAGGACCAAGATTGGGGAAACCACTTATAAAGAAAGACTAAAGAACTTGGACTTACTCCCTCTCTGCTACGATAGAGAAATTAAGGACTTGATGTTCTTTTATAAATCTTTATATGGACAAACAAACCTTAATGTTCATGATTTTGTCAAATTCACCAAACATAGACGTACTCGTCTCACTCAGAACCCCGGTATCGTTCTTGAAACATCTCTTTGTAAAACCACTACATGTCAAGCATCTTACTTTAATAGGATAGTTTGCCTCTGGAATGCCATCTGTAAAGAGGCGCCGACTCGTATTTTTTCTAGTTGTTTTCAATTTAAATTGTTTCTAAAGCACAAATACTTCTCTTTGCTTGAGGACACATTTGATGTTGATCTGATATGTACTTGGTCACTAGTTCGTAAGTGTCCTTGTCATCATACTCGATAATAACCGAATCTTAGTGACTATTTGATTTTATTTGTCTGAACTCTAGTGATTATTTTTGATTGTTATTCATAGATCTTAGTTCACTAGTTATCAATTTTTTATCATAACTGAATTTTATTTAATTCTTCAAGTCAATTGTTCTATTTATTTTAAGTTAGTCAAAAGGAAATGCCTAGCATGGGACTTAGAGTCCCGTTCGCATTTTCCTCTTTGGGTAGTCCTACGTATTCTGTAATTTTCCTTTCATTGATACCCAATAAAGTTGAAAAGTTCAAAACGTCAATCAGAACGGGAAGTGGATGAGAACCGCGAGAGGAGATACAATTCTAATGAGAAGTCCTAAAATTCATGAAGTTGACCTAATTAGCAGTTCGTTAGCAAATATTTGATGATACAATGACCTAGTGTCAGCCCTGTGATGACCTGGCGACTTGTCCAGGGTGTACCCCGCCTTTCGCCCGTAGTCAGCTGGGATAGGCTCCAGCTTGCCTGCGACCCTGTAGAAGGATAAAGCGGCTAGAGATAATGAGATGAGAATGAGACAATGACCTAGCTTTGTGCAGAAGGTCTAGTTCTTTCAAATAAAACAATCAGAACTGAAATCCATTGAGAACTGAGGGAGGAGATATGATTTCACTGAAAATAAACAAACAAATGACCAAGTTTTGTTCCTCAAGGGAAGATCTACCCAAAACATCAATCAGAACTGGAATCAGATGAGAAATGAGAGAGAAGATTTAAAAAAAAATTCTAGTAAGAGGTTTGGAAAATGTGTTAATTTGGCCTAATTAGTAACTCATTAGCAAAAAAATTTGACAAAACAACGAGCAAGTTTTGTGCAGAGTGATGAGTTCTTTCAAACAAAACAATCAGAATGGAAGTCCGTGGAGAACCGATGGAGGAGATATGATTTAACTGAATTATGGATGATGGATGGACAACAGACGGACGGACGCCACGCCATGCCACGGCGATAGCTCATCGGCCTTATGGCCAGATCAGCTAATAAAAACGTTCTAAACAAATCCTCGTCTGTTTGAAGAGCAGCAAGTATGGCCATCTCAATAAAGGTCATGTATTAATTCATGGTGTGACTATTTTGATTCTTTGCAATACCTTAAATCCTTTCCCTCCTTCTGCGTCTCTTATCATTTTATCTTACACTAAATAAACTCTTCTGTGCCAGTTTGATGAGTTGCTGGATGAAAGTCGGTTGTGAGTGTGGTTCAGCGTCTTTCACCTGCTGAGCTTCGGCTCTCCTAATCAAAGTGTCCAAGCTTTGCAGTTCTGACCCCAGGGGTGCAGGGCTACTCACACACCAGACAGCCTTCATCTCAGCTAGTGAGAGAGACAGAGAGAGAGGGAGCGAGAGAGAGATCCACAGAGAGACACATGAAGAGGATGAATAGAATAAGAAAGTGACGCAATTGTGAGTGTTGTAGTCTCATCTTCTTTCTTGTTCTCTAGAATTACCAAGCACACGAAATTTCCTTTAAGAAAACAAAGGAACCGTCACAATCAGGAAGTACTGGGAATAATTTCTACACTCTTGTTTCAAGGCTTACAGTATGATACAAGAACAATAATAGCACTTTCATTAGAAACTGACAGCTGTAGTGCTGTGGCGTGTGGTGGATTAAGGGCTGCGTTATTGAATTTAGCAGTCGAGATGCATGGTCTTTATTTGGGGTGAGTGATATGAGTGAAGGGTGATGAGTGAGGGAAAGAGCCTCCTGGAGATTCAGCCTCGCAGGCACAGCACGAATGAATTATTCACATCCAGGAAAGCCAAGCTACGCTTCTCTCTCTCTAGCCCTTGCTCACGCCCACCTCCCACCAGTCACCATTATTTCCTGTCTTTGTTTATTTCACCCCTTTCTTTGCTTCCACTCATTCTATCATTTTCACACCTTCCTGAAGCTCTGTCTCATGTTCATATTTTCACCCTCTTTATGCACGACTGTCTAACCTTGTCTTCACCTTGTGTCTACTCGGAAGCTCTGCCTTGACCTGTATACATTATTTTTCTTTATATAAAATATAAATTCCTCTGTGTTTTAAACCCTGGGGTGGAACGTTACAGAGAAATTATACTTAATTGAAAGTATAACGTGTCAAACTGTCATACTGATTTAAAAGTGGAAGCATCCAGCAACAAATGGATTCAAGTCAAAGTAAAAAGTAAATGTTTTAACTGATAAAATTATGCTAATGCCATGCTTTCACATGAAAAGCAAATTTTATTAGTTCTCTAAAACAGATGATTTTCACTCCAATAGGTTTTACCTCTTAAAGCACCCGACGGAGAAACTGCTGCATGCTGGAGCTCTGAATCAGTGATACTGCTTATGTAAAAAACAGAGGCTTAGTAAGAGTGACAGCCTGAAGGTGAAAGATGCTCCAGTCCTATCGGTCTACTAATTTAGCATCGAGGATCTACAGCCAAGAAAGCATGAAAGCGACTGCTGAACAAATAAATCTTTTACGGTCTCTACCCTGTACAATACAAAACCTCTGAAGTGGCATGGTGGTTATTTTTTGATAAGGCATGGCCATTAATTAAAATATTGACGCTACAAGTTAGTATTTTGAGGTATCTCATAGAATTATTATAGATGCCAAAGGTTTGTGTAACTTGAGGCCCATGGCTTAAAATGTTCTAGAAGCATCATCAGAATCACTTTATTAATCCCTGGAGGGAAATTCAAATTTGCTACCAAGCTCCTGAATCAGAGAAGTAGTAAACGTCTAAAAATAGAAGATAAAATAGTCTGGAAAAGAATAAATAAAATAAATTTAAATAAGTTCAATAACTTAAGTAAAGGGGTCGGCATGGTGGTGTAGTGGTTAGCGCTGTCGCCTCACAGCAAGAAAGTCCGGGTTTGAGCCCCGTGGCCGGCGAGGGCCTTTCTGTGCGGAGTTTGCATGTTCTCCCCGTGTCCGCGTGGGTTTCCTCCGGGTGTTCCGGTTTCCCCCACAGTCCAAAGACATGCAGGTTAGGTTAACTGGTGACTCTAAATTGACCGTAGGTGTGAATGTGAGTGTGAATGGTTGTCTGTGTTTATGTGTCAGCCCTGTGATGACCTGGCGACTTGTCCAGGGTGTACCCCGCCTTTCACCCGTAGTCAGCTGGGATAGGCTCCAGCTTGCCTGCGACCCTGTAGAACAGGATAAAGCGGCTACAGATAATGAGATGAGATGAGATGAACTTAAGTAAAAGCAAAATGAAGTGATTTTATATACAAATGATTCCTATATACGTACATATATTGCACCTGAGTTAAGGATACCGTATACATGGTAAGACAGTGTACCACAGTTATACAGTGGCATTGTACAGCTTGACTGCAACAGGTAGGAATGATTTCCCGTGTCTCTCAGTTGTGCAGCGTGGAAGAATCAGCCGTTTAATGAACGTGCTCCTGTGGCTGATCAGCTCCTCATGTAGAGGGTGGGAAGGACAGTCTAAGATTGTTTTTATTTTGGACAGTGTCCTCTTCTCCAACACCACTGTAAGAGAGTCCAGTTCCACGCCTAAAACATGGCCAGCCTTCCTGATGATCTTATTGAGCCTGTTAGGGTCCTTCACCCTCAAGCCGCTGCTCCAGCAGACGACAGCGTACAGGATGGCGCTGGCCACCACAGACTCATAGAACATCCATAGCATCGTTCGGCAGATGTTGAAGGACCTCAGCCGTCTCAGAAAATAGAGACGGCTCTGGCCCTTTTTGTATACCGTGTCCACGTTTTTGGACCAGTCCAGTTTATTATCCAAGTACACCCCCAGGTACTTATATTCCTCCACCACGTCCACACTGACCCCTTGGATGTTAACAGGGTTCACCGGAGCCCTGATTCTCTTCAGATCAACCACCATTATCACAGAGCCCCATACTTAAGAAAATATGGTAATGAATCAACTTGATTTTTGATGGCTTGACCATATGACAACCACCACAGGGAACCCGACCGTAAGTGCAAGGAAATGTCTCTCAAACACCAGACAACAAAATTTGTTTCTTTATTTACATAACATAGACGGGTTTTTATCAAGTGGTTATTTTTAATTTCCTTTTTAAAAAATAAATGTGATAATTTACTAACACATTTTATGTAAAATATTCACAGCAGTTTCATATAAAACTAGTTAATACAGTTTTATTAGTTCACTAGCTTGTTGGACAGTTGATAGTTTCGCTGTGATTGAGCTCTAATCAGGAACAGGTGCATGGTAATTAGTCCTAATGGCATGTGCACACTTTGCTATTTGCGGCTGCACACAACACGTGTGATCGTGACAGATGTAACCAGAAAACTGTTTGACATTTTAAGTTTGATATTCGATTGTAACTATACAGTAATGATGTAAAGTGAAAGCACTGGTTCACCAGGCACCCAGCAGAGTCACACCATAATAAATGTCATGGTGTTGTTTCTGGCGCATGGCATGAGGTGTCAAAGAAATGAATAAATATGTATCATAGCTGCAATGTCTATCTTATTATTGATGTCACTGTCACAAGACAATGCAGCAATTTACTGATGTGAAATACACTGCACTATACAAGTCGATGGTTCATATTCTATAATATTATTCTATTCAGGTTGATTTTGTATCCTTGCAAATATTTTGCTCATACACTCATCAGGAGCTTCACTTTTAGGCAGTGCCTGTCATTTATATACAACCCCGATTCCAAAAAAGTTGGGACAAAGAACAAATTGTAAATAAAAACGGAATGCAATAATTTACAAATCTCAAAAACTGATATTGTATTCACAATAGAACATAGACAACATATCAAATGTCGAAAGTGAGACATTTTGAAATTTCATGCCAAATATTGGCTCATTTGAAATTTCATGACAGCAACACATCTCAAAAAAGTTGGGACAGGGGCAATAAGAGGCTGGAAAAGTTAAAGGTACAAAAAAGGAACAGCTGGAGGACCAAATTGCAACTCATTAGGTCAACTGGCAACAGGTCATTAACATGACTGGGTATAAAAAGAGCATCTTGGAGTGGCAGCGGCTCTCAGAAGTAAAGATGGGAAGAGGATCACCAATCTCCTTAATTCTGCACCAACAAATAGTGGAACAATATCAGAAAGGAGTTCGACAGTGTAAAATTGCAAAGAGTTTGAACATATCATCATCTACAGTGCATAATATCATCAAAAGATTCAGAGAATCTGGAAGAATCTCTGTGCGTAAGGGTCAAGGCCGGAAAACCATACTGGGTGCCCGTGATCTTCGGGCCCTTAGACGGCACTGCATCACATACAGGCATGCTTCTGTATTGGAAATCACAAAATGGGCTCAGGAATATTTCCAGAGAACATTATCTGTGAACACAATTCACCGTGCCATCCACCATTGCCAGCTAAAACTTTATAGTTCAAAGAAGAAGCCGTATCTAAACGTGATCCAGAAGTGCAGACGTCTTCTCTGGGCCAAGGCTCATTTAAAATGGACTGTGGCAAAGTGGAAAACTGTTCTGTGGTCAGACGAATCAAAATTTGAAGTTCTTTATGGAAATCAGGGACGCCGTGTCATTCGGACTAAAGAGGAGAAGGACGACCCAAGTTGTTATCAGCGCTCAGTTCAGAAGCCTGCATCTCTGATGGCATGGGGTTGCATTAGTGTGTGTGGCATGGGCAGCTTACACATCTGGAAAGACACCATCAATGCTGAAAGGTATATCCAGGTTCTAGAGCAACATGTGCTCCCATCCAGACGACGTCTCTTTCAGGGAAGACCTTACATTTTCCAACATGACAATGCCAAACCACATACTGCATCAATTACAGCATCATGGCTGCGTAGAAGAAGGGTCCGGGTACTGAACTGGCCAGCCTGCAGTCCAGATCTTTCACCCATAGAAAACATTTGGTGCATCATAAAACGGAAGATACGACAAAAAAGACCTAAGACAGTTGAGCAACTAGAATCCTACATTAGACAAGAATGGGTTAACATTCCTATCCCTAAACTTGAGCAACTTGTCTCCTCAGTCCCCAGACGTTTACAGACTGTTGTAAAGAGAAAAGGGGATGTCTCACAGTGGTAAACATGGCCTTGTCCCAACTTTTTTGAGATGTGTTGTTGTCATGAAATTTAAAATCACCTAATTTTTCTCTTTAAATGATACATTTTCTCAGTTTAAACATTTGATATGTCATCTATGTTCTATTCTGAATAAAATATGGAATTTTGAAACTTCCACATCGTTGCATTCCGTTTTTATTTACAATTTGTACTTTGTCCCAACTTTTTTGGAATCAGGGTTGTATATATATATATATATATATATATATATATATATATATATATATATAAATAAATAAACACACACACTATATACTGTATATACATACACATATATATATATATATATATATATATATATATATATATATAGTGTGTGTGTATGTGTACAGTATGTATGTATATACAGTATATAGTGTGTGTTATATATATATATATAAATAAATAAATAAATAAATAAACTTAACATGAGGCTCCAGTTACTGATTTGGTGGGAAAGAGCAAATAATTGGAGAATTCACTTAAGCTGACATGCGTTTAATTGCAGTATATCTTTGTGCATTATTCCAAGATTGAAGTAAAGTATGTAAGAATAAAGAGTTAATATTACAAGAGTAAAGTGCAATATTATCAGTCATCTCCATACTTAGGTTCTGCTGGACACAATGGTTTAATTCAACTGATTTCCTTTCATTTGTGACATTTTTCATATCCATAAAATAGAGCTTGAGAAATATTGTAGATATTGTGTCATGAACTTTGTAGCAGTTCGGATGGGTGGGTGGAGCACAGAAGGACGGCACAGAAGAACTGAGTTCACAAAACCCATTTATTTTAGCTTTTCAGCTTTAACTATACACATATATACACACACACTCCAGTCGTCTGGTTGGGGAGAGAGCCCACTCTGCTCTCGCTCTCGTCCTTAAATAGGGTGCGGTCACTGGGGAAGACACACAAACACATTAATCAACCTCAGGTGCAGTGATTCTGCCACTTACCTTCCCTGACTCCGCCCTCCAGTCACAGACCGACGCTTGACCACGCCCCCACTGCCACATGCCCCCACCGCCCGACTCAGGCCGGGCAGCCATCCGGCCCGCAGCCGACTCCCCCCCCTTGACGGGAGAGGAAGTCTGCCACGACCATCTGCGCCCCCGGCCTGTGGACCACCTTGAAGTTAAAGGGTTGGAGTGCCAGATACCAACGGGTGATCCACGCGTTGGCATCCTTCATGCGGTGGAGCCACTGGAGGGGCGCGTGGTCCGAACAGAGGGTGAAAGGGCGTCCCAGCAGGTAGTAACAGAGGGCGAGGACCGCCCACTTGATGGCCAGGCACTCCTTCTCTATGGTGCTGTAGCGCCCCTCACACACTGACAGCTTACGACTTATGTACAGCACTGGGCGATCCTCCCCCTCCACCTCCTGGGACAAAACAGCCCCCAGCCCTCTGTCCGACACATCCATCTGCAATATAAAAGGGAGAGAAAAGTCAGGGGAGTGTAACAGTGGCCCCCCACACAGTGCAGCCTTTACCTCAGAAAAAGCCTGCTGGCATTGCTCCGTCCACTGGACCGGATCTGGTGCCCTCTTTTTAGTGAGATCAGTCAGCGGGCTGGTGACGTCCAAATAATTAGGTATAAACCTACGATAATAGCCAGCCAGCCCCAGGAACTGTCTCACCCCCTTTTTGGTCTTGGGCCTCGGGCAGGCCGCAATCGCTGCCGTCTTGTTAATTTGGGGTTGCACCTGCCCATTGCCCAAGTGGAAGCCCAGATACCGTACTTCCACCCGCCCAATTGCACACTTCTTCGGGTTGGCTGTGAGACCCGCCCGCCTCAGCGACCTGAGGACGGCCCGCAGGTGTTGTAGGTGCCGCGGCCAGTCATTCCTATAAATAATGATGTCGTCAAGGTACGCGGCCGCATAGGTGGTGTGGGGGCGGAGGACCCTATCCATCAGCCGCTGAAACGTAGCGGGCACCCCAAACAGCCCAAAAGGAAGTGTGACGAACTGGTGTAAGCTGAACGGTGTGGAAAAGGCCGTTTTTTCTCAGGATAATGGAGTCAAGGGGATCTGGCAATAACCCTTCGTCAAATCCAGTGTCGAGTAAAAGCGAGCTGTGCCTAGTCGATCGAGCAACTCATCAATACAAGGCATTGGGTACGCGTCGAATTTAGACACCACGTTGCCTTTTCTATAGTCGACACAGAACCGGATCGACCCGTCGGCCTTGGGTACCAAGACCACCGGGCTGCTCCAGTCGCTGTGGGACTCCTCGACGATGCCCATTTCAAGCATGGCCTTGAGTACTTCCCGAACCACTTTTTTCTTGTGTTCGGGTAGCCTGTAAGGGCGGCTACGCACTACCAACCCCGGGGGCGTCTCAATGTGGTGCTCTATGAGGTCGGTGCGGCCGGGCAGGGGTGAGAACATGTCCGAAAATTCAGTCTGCAACCGGGCAACCTCCGCGAGTTGGGTCAGGGAGAGGTGGTCTCCACAGGGGACTGGAGAGGTACGCGATGCCAATGCTCCCTTTTGAACCTCCAGCCCCAGCTCCGCCTTCTCCGGAACCACCAACACCAACGCCACGGGGACCTCCTCATTCCAGAGTTTGAGCAGATTGAGGTGGTAAATCTGTAGCGCCCCACCCCTGTCCGTCCGCCTCACCTCATAGTCAACGTCCCCGACTCGCCGTGTGACCTCAAAGGGTCCTTGCCACTTGGCGACCAAGTTGGAGCTCGATGTGGGCAACAGTACGAGTACTTTATCTCCCGGTGTGAACTCCCTAAGGCGCATACCCTTGTCGTACAGGCGGGTTTGCCGTTCTTGGGCCTGCCGCAAATTTTCCTGGGTTAGGTGTGTGTGGAGTTTTGCGCGCAGGTCCATAACATATTGAATTTCATTTTTACTTGGTGAAGGTCCCTCCTCCCAATTTTCTCGCAGCACGTCTAAAATGCCGCGCAGCTTACGCCCATATAACAATTCAAATGGGGAGAACCCTGTGGAGGCTTGTGGGACCTCTCGCACTGAAAACAACAAGGGTTCGAGCCATTTATCCCAATTACGTGCATCCTCGCTTACGAATTTCCTAATTATATTTTTGAGGGTGCGATTGAATCGTTCGACTAAACTGTCCATTTGTGGGTGATAAACGCTGGTGCAGATCGGCTTAATACCCAATAACCCATAAAGTTCGTTCAGTGTTCGTGACAAACGCGGTGCCATGATCAGTCAATCTCTTTCGGGATTCCAACTCGGGAGATGATGTGGAAGAATGCCTCCGCAATACTGCATGCTGAGATATTGCGAAGAGGTACTGCTTCCGGGTATCGCGTTGCATAGTCCACTAGAACTAATATAAAGCGGTACCCTCGTGTTGACTGATCTAATAGCCCGACGAGATCCATCCCAATTCTTTCGAACGGGGTCTCGATTAATGGTAGAGGGCGCAAAGGCGCTTTTGGAATGGCCGCTGGATTTACTAACTGGCATTCGCAGCACCTACGGTACACCACCTACGGACATCGTCGCGAATCCCTGGCCAATAGAACCGGGCCATTATTCGGGCTAGTGTTTTATCCTGCCCTAAGTGTCCAGCCATGGGATTAAAGTGAGCCGCCTGGAATACCAATTCCCGGCAGCTCTTCGGAATCAAAAGCTGCGTGACTTGCTCTTTAGTCTGAGTGTCCTGCGTCACTCAGTATAATCTATCCTTCATAATTGCAAAGTAGGGGAAGGACGAGGTGGCATTTGGCTGAAGCATTTGACCATCGATTACTCTCACTTGGTCAAATGCATGCCGCAGAGTCTCGTCTCGCGACTGCTCTAATGGAAAATCCACGAGGGATTCCCCAATAGAGAGAGGAGCCACCAGCGGCTCCTCACTCTGATGCGGAGCTGACGTAGACGGCTCTGTGACAGCTGCTCCCGCCAACGGGACCTCCCCTTATTAAACTACGGCAGGACCCACTCTTCACTAGGTGACTCATTAATTCCCCAAATCCCGGCCAATCCGCCCCCAAAATTATTGAGTGGGTAAGGCGAGGATTAACCGCCACCTTCACTATAAATTTTTCCCCTCGAAAAAAATGTGGACCGACACTAAAGGGTAGCTGTGAACATCCCTGTGCACACACAACACCTTCACCAATTGTGCTCCCCCCAATGCCTCATCTTGCACCAGGTTTTGGTGGATTGAGGTCTGATTACAACCAGAATCCACCAACACCTGATGTGTATCCCCTTGGATACTCACCGGTATGCGATACGCTCCGGCCCAATCAAGGGCGGCTCCTGGCGCATTGGGGATCTGAACCACCGCGCCCACCTCCATTACCGAGCACTGCTGTTGGAGGTGGCCCGGCTCCCTACAGCGCCAGCAAACCGGCCCAGGCTTCCTCTCTGCACTGGTGCTCTGGAGCTCACTCACCTGAGGGGGGGGAGAGACAGACACAGAAGGGAGAAACGGGCGGGCCGGCTGGGGTGGGGCTGGCCCGCGCCTCCGCGGTGGGGGAATGGGGCGAGGATGAGACACAGGAGGAGAGGGAGAGAGAGAGGAGAAGAGGTTGCCTGCTGTCCTGCCGTCGAGACAGCCGCCAAATGGTCCTCCGCCAGCTCGATTGCCTGATCCAGCAACGCCAGGCAGTGGCACTGGACCCACTCTGCAGCTCCGGCTGGTAGACGCGCGATGAACTGCTCCAGCGCCACCTGGTCGATGATCCCCTCGGCGTCGCGGTTGTCGGCCCTCAACCACCGCCCGCAGGCATCCCGGAGTTGCTGGCCAAACGCGAACAGCCGGCCGACTTCCTCCAAGCACAAAGCGCGGAAGCGCTACCGTTGTTGCTCGGGGGTGCGCCCCACACGCTGGAGGATGGCCCGGCGAAGGTCTGCGTAGGCCAGCTGGCGGTCGGCGGGGAGCTGTAGCACGGCCAGCTGCGCCTCTCCCGTTAGCAGGGGGAGGAGGCGCGCCGCGCGCTGTTCCATCGGCCACCCTGAGGTCTCTGCCACCTGCTCAAAGAACGTGAGGAAGGCCTCGGGGTCGTCCTGCGGGCCCATCTTCGTCAGGGTGAAGGGGGACGGTCCCGCGGCAGTGGACCCCGCCGACGCGAGGAGGTGCCGGAATGCCTGTCGCTCTTCCTGCTGAGCTAGCACCAGGGACTCGAACCGCTGTTCCTGTTCCTTCCGGAGGGCTACTAGTGCCTGGTGTTGGCTTTGCTGGGCCGTGGCGAGGGCGTGGACCAGCTCGGCGAAAGGGGAGGATTCCATGGGGCTGTTCTGCTTTGGCGCTTCAAATCCCAGGTTTCAGCACCACTGTAGCAGTTCGGATGGGTGGGTGGATCACAGAAGGACGGCAGGCCAGAACTGAATTCACAAAACCCGTTTATTTTAGCTTTTCAGCTTTAACTATACACATATATATACACACACACTCCAGTCGTCTGGTTGGGGAGAGAGCCCGCTCTGCTCTCGCTCTCTTCCTTAAATAGGGCGCGGTCACTGGGGCAGACACACAAACACATTAATCAACCTCAGGTGCAGTGATTCTGCCACTTACCTTCCCTGACTCCGCCCTCCGGTCATAGACCGATGCTTGACCACGCCCCCACTGCCACAAACTTGTACTCAGGTGAAAGTGGAAGTATGTCGCTACAAATGTATGCAAGTCAAACTCAAAAAGTAATTATTCTATCCACATTCACTGGATATGATCAATCACACGCTCTGACTGGCTACTCTACTACTAGGCTATCAGCTCATATACCATGAGTAGAGAAAAACAAAACGGTGGAGCGTGTTGCTGAACCAACCGAGGACGAAATAAAAACTCGACTTGAAAACAAAATGGCCAAAATTGTTATCAAGTATTTAAAAGAAACAGAAATTGTTCAAAGAATATAGTTCAACCCCCCCAAATAAATTTTATATATATACACACACACACAAAAAAAATTGTAAATAAAAATGGAATGCAATAATTTACAAATCTCAAAAACTGATAGATTCACAGTAGAACATAGACAACATATCAAATGTCGAAAGTGAGACATTTTGAAATTTCATGCCAAATATTGGCTCATTTGAAATTTCATGACAGCAACACATATCAAAAAAGTTGGGACAGGGGGAATAAGAGGCTGGAAAAGTTAAAGGTACAAAAAAGGAACAGCTGGAGGACCAAATTGCAACTCATTAGGTCAATTGGCAATAGGTCATTAACATGACTGGGTATAAAAAGAGCATCTTGGAGTGGCAGCGGCTCTCAGAAGTAAAGATGGGAAGAGGATCACCAATCCCCCTAATTCTGTGCCGACAAATAGTGGAGCAATATCAGAAAGGAGTTTGACAGTGTAAAATTGCAAAGAGTTTGAACATATCATCATCTACAGTGCATAATATCATCAAAAGATTCAGAGAATTTGGAAGAATCTCTGTGCATAAGGGTCAAGGCCGGAAAACCATACCGGGTGCCCGTGATCTTTGGGCCCTTAGACGGCACTGCATCACATACAGGCATGCTTCTGTATTGGAAATCACAAAATGGGCTCAGGAATATTTCCAGAGAACATTATCTGTGAACATAATTCACCGTGCCATCCGCCGTTGCCAGCTAAAACTCTATAGTTCAAAGAAGAAGCCGTATCTAAACATGATCCAGAAGCGCAGACGTCTTCTCTGGGCCAAGGCTCATTTAAAATGGACTGTGGCAAAGTGGAAAACTGTTCTGTGGTCAGACGAATCAAAATTTGAAGTTCTTTATGGAAATTAGGGATGCCGTGCCATTCGGACTAAAGAGGAGAAAGACGATCCAAGTTGTTATCAGCGCTCAGTTCAGAAGCCTGCATCTCTGATGGCATGGGGTTGCATTAGTGCGTGTGGCATGGGCAGCTTGCACATCTGGAAAGACACCATCAATGCTGAAAGGTATATCCAGGTTCTAGAGCAACATATGCTCCCATCCAGACGACGTCTCTTTCAGGGAAGACCTTGCATTTTCCAACATGACAATGCCAAACCACATACTGCATCAATTACAGCATCATGGCTGCGTAGAAGAAGGGCCCGGGTACTGAACTGGCCAGCCTGCAGTCCAGATCTTTCACCCATAGAAAACATTTGGCGCATCATAAAATGGAAGATACGACAAAAAAGACCTAAGACAGTTGAGCAACTAGAATCCTACATTAGACAAGAATGGGTTAACATTCCTATCCCTAAACTTGAGCAACTTGTCTCCTCAGTCCCCAGACGTTTACAGACTGTTGTAAAGAGAAAAGGGGATGTCTCACAGTGGTAAACATGGCCTTGTCCCAACTTTTTTGAGATGTGTTGTCATGAAATTTAAAATCACCTAATTTTTCTCTTTAAATGATACGTTTTCTCAGTTTAAACATGTGATATGTCATCTATGTTCTATTCTGAATAAAATATGGAATTTTGAAACTTCCACATCATTGCATTCCGTTTTTATTTACAATTTGTACTTTGTCCCAACTTTTTTGGAATCGGGGTTGTATATCTCGCCTGTTCCACACTTCAGCCCAGTCGGTGGCAGTAATGCACCTTTAATTTGGCTTGCCAACTACCAAAAAAAAAAAAAAACCAAAAGAAGACGACGAAACAGCAGCAACACCCCAAAAAATAAAATAAAAAAGCAACAAAATATGTAATAAAAGTATTTGATGGTAAGGATGTATCTTTTTATTTTTCAAGAATTATCATCATCACATTTTTCACAAATTGCTCCTGTCAATGCTCCGGTTTGTTTGCATTCTAAGCGGAAATTATTTTTTCGAACATTTTATATAAAGTTTTTATTTATGGAATTTGCAAAAAATAAAAATGCTCCGTTTCTCAAAATCCAGTGACTGTGGACAGATTAAAACAGTTATTCCACTCAATTTCGTCGTACATGGCTTATAGCACAACTTTAAAGAAAGCACACCTTTATTGTGTGCTCATTGCTCACGTGTGTGTGCATGTGTGTGTGTTCAGTGCTTCAGATGGGTTAAATGCAGAGAGGAATTTCACAAGTGTGTGATGAATTAAGTTGTACTTTATAGCCAACTCGGTCCTATATACCTCGTCGGCTATCAGCTCATGTATGACTCGATTTTGTGGAATAACTGTAAAATGTTTCAAATGATGAAATTATGTTAGTCAAGTTTTCATGTAAAAAGCAGTTTTTATTCCTTACCTAAAACCATTAGAAGATAATTTTCTCTTTCTTTGTTTTTAAAGCAACTATGCCATTTTTGCCTAAAAACATCATTCAGTATCTACTAGTTTGCTGGTTGCTTGAATGACTACAACGACTTGGTTTGGTAATTAATTAATCAGAAGTAAAAGATCATGTAAATAACCATTCTTTACCCTTAGTAAAAATTTGACTTGCTGTCTAGCCAATTTACTGGAGTCAATGCTATTTTAAACTGGTATTAGCAAAGAAAACAGGCTAACAATTAACGTTAACCAATTAGAAACATACCGAAATATACTTTTTAACATTGTATGGCGTTCATGCCTTCCAAAGAGGCAAAAGAGATACTGCATGTTATAGGAGTCTTTGCTTACTTCAGCATATTGAAACATTTTACTGAGGTAGGGCCGCGGCTCTCATCTTATCCATGTTCAAAAGCACACAGATAGCTATAGCATTAACTAGCATGAGAAAGTCACCATAGATAAGGAACTGTCATGATTCTTGGTAGTGTTTTCTACATTGATGAACCTGATTGGATGAGAAACTGAGCTCATTAAATTGATCTACAGTACTGTGCAAAAGTCTTCGGCACCCTATTTTTTTCCATACAAACTTTGTTATAGATTTCTATTTGATGACTTGTACATTATCGAGTCAGTACAAAAACATTTTAGAGTCCAAACATTCGTTTTCCAGCACAAAATTAAATGTTACAGGAAAAAAAAAAAGTTTGTATCTGAGCAGCGTTTTACATAAGAGAGCACTTTTCAGATTAAAAAAGGAAACATAATGAAGGCTGCTGGGTTTTGGTGCAAAATGAAGACGCGAGTATGACAGTTAAAGTGTCCAGAAGAACTGTGGCTGGTTCTGTAAGATGCTCAGTAAAACCTACAGCTCATTTCCTTATAAAACTGCACTCACTGTACCTGGGACTACTATTTTTTTTTTTAAGCAAGGGGTCGTCTCACACCAAATATTGACTTGGTTGCATTTATTATGGCTTACTGCTGTTTATAGCATTTCTTTTAATATTGAAATATTTCATTTCATTCTTTTTTAAGCCATTTTTGGTCGACAGCATTTCTGTACATGTGCCCAAGACTTTTGGACAAGAAAACAGACCTTCACAACTTGTAACAATTACTCTGACGGTCTAAATAAACATGTAAGCAGTAAAAAAAAAAAAAAAAGTGAGCTTTTAAGTATGAGTACACATTCAGTTTCAATAATACTCAAAATATAAATACGCCAAAGTAATGACTTAAGTATTGCAACAAAGTACAATTACTCAAGTAATTACCCTGTTAAACCATAAACTTTCGTCAGATGACGACATATTTCCTATTCTATGCTCCTTTATTTCCTTTAAAATGAGACAGTCCTGTCAATCTATTAGACAGACTCAAGATAATGTCTTACAAATCCTTTCCTTTTAATGAAAAACAGGTAGAAAGCTCTGAACTCGGCTGACAGATGAAGAAGGTTAAATGTCAGTGGGCTCTCATTTTGTTAAAATAGCGCACACTATTAATATTTATCTACTCATGCATGAGTAACATGAGCTCATAGCTTTTACGTAATTTCATGTTCTTCCATGACCTCTAAACTGTGTATTAGGTAACAGCTATAGCCTGGATTTATAAAATAATGAACACCCAAATACTGCAATATATGGCAAATAGGGAATGAATTTGGATATGGATTTTATCGTTTTTTTTCTTCCCCTCCAAAGCTTTCAGTTTCAGAAAGCAGGAATGGCTAAGGCTGTAAATGTGTAATTTTGCTACATGGCTCGCCTTCCTGCCCTCGTCTCCCACCTCTGGCTGACTCATTAGGTGATGCTCTGCTTCATCTCACTCTGCTATTTATGCAGATAAAAAAAGGGCAAATTAATGAGGGACACCCTGGGGAGTCACTGCACAACGTAGGAAGAGAAAATGAGAGCCTAGACACAATGTGTGCCGCACACACTCAGACAGGCAGCACAGAATTTGTTTTTTTACCTCTTAAACCACCCAATGGAGAAACTGCTGCATGCTGGAGCTCCGAGGCAGCTCTGAATCAGTTACTATTTTGAGGTATCTCATGGAATTACTAGGTTGTGGTGGTGAGATACCAATTCTGTGGCCAAAAATTGTGTAATTTGAGCCCAAGGTTTAAAATGTTGTGGGGACATCATACTTAACATTGAAGTAAGGGGCAAAGTCCAAGATTATCAGTCATCTCCATGGTTCTTCATAGTTCTTCTTCTTCACCCCATAGCCAGCAAAGGCTGTACGGACACCACTGATGACATTTTAACAGTCCGTCATTGGTGCGGGGCGGCACGGTGGTGTAGTGGTTAGCACTGTTGCCTCACAACAAGAAGGTTCTGGGTTCAAGCCCAGCGGCTGGCGAAGGCCTTTCTGTGTGGAGTTTGCATGTTCTCCCGGTGTTTGCGTGGGTTTCCTCCGGGTGCTCCGGTTTCCCCCACAGTCCTAACAGGCAGGTTAGGTTAACTGGTGGCTCTAAATTGACCATGAGTGTGAATGGCTGTTTGTCTCTGTGTCAGCCCTGTGATAACTTGGCAACTTGTCCAGGGTGTACCCCGCCTCTCGCCCATAGTCAGCTGGGATAGGCTCCAGCTTGCCTGCGACCCTGTAGAACAGGATAAGTGGCTAGAGATAATGGATGGATCATTGGTGCGTCTAGGGCATTTAAACTTGGTGGAGCCCATCCCTCTCCAAGCTTGATCAATGGAAAATTTAGAGTAGCCAGTTAGCCTAATCTGCATGTCTTTGGACTGTGGACCTGGAGGAAACCCACACAGGGAGAACATGCAAACTCCACACAGAAAGGGCTCCCATCAGCCACTGGGCTTGAACTCAGAACCTTCTTGCTTTGAAGCGACAGTGCTAACCACTGCACCACCACGCCGCCCTTGTTCTGGCCATAATTGTCTAATTCAATTGATTTCTTTTTTAAAATGTTAAAATGTAACAATTGTCATGAGTTACATTTTTCATGGCCATGAAATAGAGCTTGAAAAACATAGCCTAATTCATGGCCTTAAAGCTATACTGCCTTTCAGATTTTTCAAGTGTAGGTCATAAAAAGAATTTTCCCGGACACCCAATTATTTTTGTTTAGTGGACCGAAAGCTACTGAATTTGAATCACAGACTTCCAATTTTATTAGTTGTTTTCTTTTTAATAGAACAATTATTGAATTTAGAGCCACACGACCCTAAATTCTCCGCTATTTTTTCCTGCTTCACCATGACCCAATTCAAGATACTGCGTCATGCATCACGTGGTGGGCTTTCCCCGTTCGCACAAGGCATTGTGGGATACAAATTTGAAACAGGAGAGAAAAATGGGGAACAGGAGTGTGCAAATGAAACATGAAAGACCGACTACAGTAACGGAAAGCGAGAAGAAAAGACGTTATGTTGTGAAGGAAAGGAAACGCAGGACCAAACTAATAAATATTGGCGGTCAGTGAGCACCTCGGTGTGATCAGCTGTTCGTTTAGTGATAGAATGATGGAACTGTCAGTGCACGGTCAAAGGTAAACCTGCGCATGCGCACATGGACTTCCTCTGTCTGCTTGACCGCGTGAAGCGAGCGATTTCATGCACATTATTTGCCAGGAATCCCCTCAAATTAAATAACTTCCCAGCCACAGAATGGCCTGATATTTTTGTGAGATATTACAGAAATAAACATTTTTCACAATGACCACATTTCAGTGGGAACTAAATTTCACTGATTTTATGAAATCGAAAGGCCGTCTAGCTTTAATATATTAGTTCTTGATCACAAGAAATTTAACTCATAGCCACAAGAACTTTAACCTGTGGTTTGAACATATTAATTTGTGGGCATAACCTCCACGTCACCTCAGCAGCTCCATAACCACGAAATCTAATCATTACCAAACAATATTTGGTCTCCTCTTTGAGATGTGACTAATCTCGTAACTGCCATCTAGAAGAAGAAACACAAAGTCATGTATGACACCCAGTGATGCACCTACAGCCAAGAAAGCTAATGACACTAACTGTTAAACAAATGAACCATTTAAATCTAAAAGCAAATGATGCCATTTTGGGCTCAACTCAGCACACAGCTTTAACATAAACGTAGTATTAATAGATCTGAAACAGTACATGATAACTTATCATTCAAACAGCACACCAAGTACCAATTAAACAAATAAACCATAAAAAGGTTGACATTTTAAAGTGTTTTTACTTCGTCTGTGTACACCAGTGCTATGGTACAGGCTCGGTGCTCTGTGCTGCTTGAGCAAGAGAGTGGCATTTGAAAAGCTTTCAGTGCTGAGGAGCGTTCGGTTTGAGCACAGCGAGATGCATTTACAAAATAAACTGAAAGGCCCTTTGCTCCTCAGTGAGCTAAATTCAAAAGTCGTGCCAAGCAGTGCAGCCTCAGCCGGGGGGGACGCACTGACCTTCATATCCACTATGGTCAGATGTCTCGCTGTGGACTGATGCCCAACTTCTCCACGTAAATCTTAAAGAGCGCAGCTATTGTTGGGTGTGCAGTCATGCCTCCTAAACACACCAAAAGAAACCCAGACCTGCTGACACCATACACAACTGCATACCTCACAGCTGTGAGATCTGCAAAGGCTATGAGATAACTTTCATTTTTAAAATTTTTCAAAATGTATAAAGTACTAAAACATAAATGTACATGAAAGCACCCTGTTGTACAGTATTATACTTAAAATACTTCAATTGCAAGTGTTTTAACGCAATTCACACAATGAAATGTAGTAGCATGTGAATCGTGAAACAAAAATAAAACGAGACCGTCTACGATGGCGTAGCTCACTCCGGCCCTGTCTAATCCAGAAGGAACGATCTAAAGTGGGCAATAAATGCTGCCAGCTATATATACTATATACAAGCTATATATAGAATCTATATACACCCTAGGAATACTGACCTATTTGCCAGAAAGAATCCAAACTGGTGAGGAATTGACCGAGAAGAAGTGACTTTTTTTTTGTTGAACTGCTCATTAAGGCTTAATTAGTCCATAACTTCATTAACAATTGTAATTAAGCAAATCTGGGTAGAAGTTATATGCACCCTAGGTACCCTTACCTTCATGCCAGAAAGAATAAAAAAAATCAATGAAGAATTGAGGGACAAGCAGCGATTTGTGTGGAAACTGCTCGTTAGGGCTTAATTACTCCATATCTTCATTATTAATTGCAATTATGCAAATTTGCTTAGAAGCTATATGCATCCCAGGCAGACCTACCTTCCTACCAAAAAGAATAAAAATCCATGAAGAATTGAGAGAGAAGAAGCGATTTTCGTGAAATGTGGACGACGCCGGACGGACACCAGACAACGCATGATGACATAAGCTCATCACCTGTCGGCTGGATGAGCTAATAACAAAACGTTGGAGCCATCATCATCTGATTGACTTATCTAATACAAATCTCCCTTATTAAAGCAAAAAAAATATATAATAATTATAGCAGTCATCTTGCAAAAAGCCTGACTTTAAAAAAAAAAAAAAAAGGAGTTTCATGCAAAAGCTGCCATTGGTAACAAATGATGCCCAAAAAGCTACAGCCAAGGTTTAAATTTCAGAAACTCCCAGTTGCCTGGAAAAGGGGGGAAAAAAAAAAAGCTAAAAAGACCCAGACTTCCTGAGCAGGGTTAAATAGAGTATGTGAGAGTCAGTGGGAGAAAGTGTATAAGATGAAAGTGGAGAAAGGGAGTCATTGAGACGGACTAGCTCTGTGTTTGATCTGAGCGGCTGCCTGGCCTTGGTTGCAGGTATTAAGATTCAGCAGATGCAGGCGTGTGCTTAACAAGGCCGGGTTTATGTGTCAGCTATTACGGTTGCATTATGAGAAAAGAGGACGAGGAGTCGAACAGAACTGCCAGTGCTCTAATGTAGTCAGAGCTGTTAAAAACACTTCATGCTCTCACCACTTTCTGATTTTTCTCCATGAGCTGCTTATCAGAGTACGGAGTCGTGCTGTCGCACCCCCCAGTCTTCCTTAATCACAGATTTCATGCAAAATTGCATTATGCAGTTTTGATTATCCAAAGCCCGAACTTTGGAATGCTACTTCGCAGGATGAAGTGAAGATGACTGAAAAATCAATGTGGGTCAGCTGGAGACCTTGATTCCCTTTTACAGCACACACTAAACAGACCTGCTCAGCCTCTTCTGCTCCTTTCCCACCATCATCCTTCTTCTCTCTGCACACAGATTGCAGGTTTCAGCAAGGAATAGTCCCATAGCATTCTCTCTATTTCTTGCACACAACCGAAGCCAAAGTGCCACCATTATTGCAAACCTGTGCTATATTTGAGTGGGTCTGTGTGTTCCATTGCACTGAGTGCTCATATGAAAAAAGGCAAAATGCAGGAGAACACATTCAGACAGACAGTACCCACATTGTTGAGGTGACCTAACTAAACACAGCTTGCTTTTTCAATGCAGTGGTTGCTGTGAAACTTTTATTTGTTGGTCTGGCATACAGTATTTCCCCTGGAAACAACAGAAGGCACAAAACAGTAAACTACAACAAATTTAGAAATGGAGATTACGCCCTCCTTTATGGATGGAAGGATGCAACCTTCCTTTAGAATCTTCTCAACACATTCTCAAAGCAATACTGCATAGTCAAAATCTTCAGATTGTAGGAAGTACAGTGTCTTACAAAAGTATTCATCCCCCTTGGTGTTTGTCCTGTCTTGTCGCATTACAAGCTGGAATTAAAATAAATTTTTGGAGCGTTAGCACCATTTAATTTACACAACATGCCTACAATTTTAAAGGTGCAATTTTTTTTTTGCTGTTACACAAACAATAATTAAGATGTAAAAACAGAAATCTGGAGTGTGCATAGGTATTCAACCCCCACTCCAAAGTCAATACTTTGTAGAGCTACCTTTTGCTGCAATTACAGCTGCAAGTCTCTTGGGGTATGTCTCTATTAGCTTAACACAGGTAGCCACTGGGATTTTTGCCCATTCCTCAAGGCAAAACTGCTCCAACTGTTTCAAGTTAGATGGGTTGCGTTGGCGTACAACAATCTTCAAGTTATGCCATATATTCTCAATTGGATTGAGGTCTGGGCTTTGACTAGGCCATTTCAAGACATTTAAATGTTTCCCTTTAAACCACTACAGTGTAGCTTCAGCAGTATGTTTAGGGTCATTGTCCTGCTGGACCGTGAACCTTCGTCCCAGTCTCAAACAGGTTTTCCTCCAGAATTACCCTGGTTTTAGTGCCATCCATCTTTCCTTCAGTCCTGACCAGCTTTCCTGTCCCTGCAGATGAAAAATATCCCCACAGCATGATGCTGCCACCACCATGCTTCACTGTAGAAATGGTGTTCTCAGGGTGATGGGTTTGTGCCACACATGGCATTTCCCATGATGGCCAGAAAGATCAATTTTAGTCTCATTTGACCAGAGAATCTTCTTCCATGTGTTTGGGGAGTCTGCCACATGCTGTTGGGCAAACTCCAAACGTGTTTTCTTAAACAATGACTTTTTTCTGGCCACTCTTCCATAAAGCCCCACTCTGTGGAGTGTATGGCTCAAAGTGGTCCTATGAACAGATACTCCCATCTCCGCTGTGGATCTTTGCAGATCCTTCAGTGTTATCTTTGGTGTCTTTGTTGCGTCTCTGATTAATGCCCTCCTTGCCCGGTCTGTGAGTTTTGGTGGGCGGCCTTCTCTTGTCAGGTTTGTAGTGGTGCCATATTCTTTCCATTTTGCTATAATGGATTTAATGGCGCTCCCTGGGATATTCAAAGTTTGGGATATTTTTTAAAACCCAACCCTGATCTATACTTCTCCGCAACTTTGTCTCTGACCTGTTTGGAGGCTCGTTGGTTTTCATGTTGCTTGCTTAGTAGTGTTGCAGAGTCAGGGTCCTTCCAGAACAGGGTGAGTTATACAGACATCATGTGACAGATCATGTGACACTAAGATTCACCAGTGTGCATTCAGTCAAGTAATTATGTGACTTATGAAGTGAATTGGGTGGACCAGCGCTTATTTAGGGGTTTCATATGAAAGGGGGTGAATACCTACTGTATGCACACTCCAGATTTCTGTTTTTTCATCTTAATTATTGTTTGTGTCACAATAAAACAACAATTGTCCCCTTTAAATTTGTAGGCATGTTGTGTCAATCAAATTCTGCCAAACCTCAAAAATCAATTTTAATATTAGTTTGTAATGCGACAAAACAGGACAAACACCAAGGGGGATGAATACTTTTGCAAGACACTGTACAAACAGATGAGAGAAACATTATCTGCATCAATATACTGTAGCATCAATAGTATCCAAGATTATTTTTGTAATGAAATTCAGAGTTTTAGTTTAAAGTGTTTTTCATTGGGACATAATGAGGCACACATCCACCAACTATTCTCACAGGAATGATACAAACCAACAAATTAGCACCAGAATTGCTGAGCACATCACAAATATTTCAATATAAACATACACTCACCATCCACTTTCATAGGAACACCTGTACATCTGCTTATTTATGCAGTTATCTAATCAGTCAATCATGTGGCATCACTGCAATGCAGAAAATCATGTAGATACGGGTCAAGAGCTTGAGTTAATGGTCACATCAAAATCAGAATGGTGAAAAAATGTGATCTCAGCGACTCTAACCATGGCATGGGTGTTGGTGCCAGATGTGCTGGTTTGTGTATTTCAGAAAGTGCAAAATTCCTGGGGTTTTCATACGCAACAGTCTCTAGAGTTTACACAGAATGGTGCGAAAAACAAAAAACATTGAGTAAACGACAATTCTGTGGGTGGAAATGACTCTGATAAGAGCGGTCAGAGGAAAATGGCCAGATTGGTTTGAGCTGCCAGGAAGGATACAGGAACTCAAATGAGACCGGACAGAGGACGGGAAGGAGCAGTAGCCTAGCCTAACAATAAGCAATACCGGACAATGTGCAATATAAAGTGCAATATAAAGTGCAATATCTTTCCTGCTCCCCCCCCCCCACACACACACACTTACCCTAACCCCACTTCTCCCCCCCTTCCCCCTCCCTCTCTTCCCCATATCTTATTCTTTTATATTTGTATATGCAAATACTTAATTTCCCTGAGGGAACCCTCCCAAAGGGATCAATAAAGTTTTATCTAATCTAATCAATGATGACGTAGCTCACTCCGACCCCGTCTAGTCCAGAAGGAACAATCTAAAGTGGGCCACCTTGCGCAATAAATGCTGCAAGCTATATACACTACATACAAGCTATATATAGAAGCTATATACACCCTAGAAATACCTACCTATTTGCCAGAAAGAATCCAAAATGGTGAGGAATTGACCAAGAAGAAGCAATTTTTTTTTGTTGAACCGCTCCTTAAGGCTTAAATAATCCATAACTTCATTAGTAATTGTAATTAAGTAAATCTGGGTAGAAGTTATATGCACCCTAGGTACCCCTACCTTCATGCCAGAAAGAATCAAAATCAGTGAAGAATTGAGGGAGAAGCGATTTGTGTGGAAACTGCTCGTTAGGGCTTAATTACGCCATATCTTCATTATTAATTGCAATTATGCAAATTTGGGTAGAAGCTATAGGCACCCCAGGCAGACCTACCTTCCTGCCAAAAAGAATAAAAATCCATGAAGAATTGAGAGAGAAGCAGCGTGAAATGTGGACGACGCCAGACGGACAACACATGATGGCATAAGCTTGTTGCATGTTGGCTGATGAGCTAATAATTACTCATTACAGACGTGGTGAGCAGAAAAGCATCTCAGCATGCACAAAACAATGAACCTTGAGGTGAATGGGCTACAACAGCAAAAGACCACATTGGGTTCCGCTCCTGTCAGCCAAGAACAGGAATCTGAGGTGTTCATGGGCACAGGCTCACCCAAACTGGACAGTTGAAGACTAGGGGGGGAAAAAAGGGTGATTTTTGTTCTTCTTTCTAATCTTTAACTGTCTAGTTTCTGGGACCTAAGAGCCTCAGATGGTTGTTTATGGGAGTTAAATAATCTATATATGATATTTTTCATTCTTTCAGGGCTGTACTGTACCTGACTGGGAGGCAGGTCAAACACCCAGGTGCTTCAGAGTACATTTCAGAACACTGCTATAGTTTTAGATTTTTTTTGCCACTCACGTGTCTGCTGAAGAAGTCGTCCAACTCCCTCTGTATTTTCTTCTGACAGTCCGGGTGGATGGCCAGCAAGTAGCAGACAAATGCAAGTGTGTTACTGCTTGTCTCATAGCCAGCAAGCAGGAAGATATAGGCCTGGCCTATAATCTCATCCTCCATCATCATCCTTTTCTGCTGGCTGCGTTTTCCTGACTCGTGGATGCTTTCTGTCTTTTCGTCAGCCACGACTTCCTCATCTGCTTGACTGACTACATCAAAGTGATCCAGGGACACACACTCCTTACTGCTCCTCACATCCAGCATCAGCTGCAGGAAGTCCCTCCGCCTCTATCAAAGCCATGGGACAAAGGTTAAGACTATTAGGGGAAATATAGTACACTGTAAAAAAAATTATTCTTTTAGGTTTCACAGATGGTCACAAGCACAGGTGGACAGTAACGAAGTACATTTACTTGAGTACTGTATTTAAGTACACTTTGAGTATCTGTACTTTATTACTTTTTCTGGAAACTTATGACTTTAACTTCACTATATTTGAAAGGCAAATATCATACTTTTCACTCCACTACATTTCTGTCAAGGTCCTCGTTACTATGAAGCAGTTTTGAAAGTGGAGGTTTTTTCTTTTCTTTTCTAAAATGTGATTGGTTTTTTCACAGGTGACACTGAGACAGTCTATCAGTAATCACTAGGGTCACGTCACATCCATAGACTGTATAAAATCAAGTTCAATGATTTCCCAGCAGCATTATTTGAACACGATCAGTTAATGGCAGAATGGAAGGAGGCGGTTCTTCTGGAGAATGCACGCACCCATGGCTCTACCTAGAACCCATGTTTCAGTTTTCTGAAAGGATTAAAGATTCGTTTCATTTTAAACGTTTGCTCTGTTTGCCTAAAACGAACCACATCACGGCCTACAAAAACTCGCCATCCAGCCTGCGGGAGCATATTGAGGTACGGTATATAAATGTTTTATTCCAAGAGAAAGCTTGCAACGAAGTTGACTGTGCTTTTAGAGCTAGCGATAACGTTGCAATAGCTATGCAGTCCGGTTAGTCAAATGACTTTCTTTGGATTTACCCACCAAGTTGCCGTAGCCTTGTCCACGGCTAACGTTAACACATAGCTAGTTAACTTGGACACTGTTAGTTAGCATGTAAAAACGGAGTTACGCTAACATTAATAACGTTAACTTATCTGAAGTCCTTTCAGAAATATGTTTTCGCATAATTTTGCCAAATAAACAGAATGTAGAAATCTTTCTTTTCTAGTAGCATTAGCTACCCAATATGATTTTGAGTTTGAAAAGAGTTTGCTAGCATGTCAGGTGGAGTTTCACTGACTAGCTAGCTTAACGTTAAACCACCATGATGGCACAGCATGCGTTCATTCTGTAAATCCAGTAGATTGCTTCAGAGGCATTAGGTTTTGTAAGCGTTGTGTCAATAATACAACAGTGTGTTGACAGAAAATGTACTTTTAATACTTAAGTATTTTTAAAAGCAAGTACTTCAGTACTATAACTTAAGTAAAAATTTGACTGGACAACTTTCACTTGGGGCGGCACGGTGGTGTAGTGGTTAGCGCTGTCGCCTCACAGCAAGAAGGTCCGGGTTCGGGCCCCGTGGCCGGCGAGGGCCTTTCTGTGCGGAGTTTGCATGTTCTCCCCGTGGGTTTCCTCTGGGTGCTCCGGTTTCCCCCACAGTCCAAAGACATGCAGGTTAGGTTAACTGGTGACTCTAAATTGACCGTAGGTGTGAATGTGAATGGTTGTCTGTGTCTATGTGTCAGCCCTGTGATGACCTGGCGACTTGTCCAGGATGTACCCTGCCTTTCGCCCGTAGTCAGCTGGGATAGGTTCCAGCTTGCCTGCGACCCTGTAGAAGGATAAAGCGGCTAGAGATAATGAGATGAGATATCAGTTTAAAAGTTTGCATCACTCTTACTGAATAAGATAGAAATGTTCTTGAATAACTTGTATGCGTACTGTTTAACTGCCTCCATCCTTTTTGTGTATCACGTTTGTAATATTTGTCCCCAAGTCCTCTTCATATGTCAGTTCTAACCCTGCCAGATATACCGGTAATGCACTCCTTTCTTCAAACCACATCTGGAAACTTTCACTTCTTTCTGTGATTCTTTTCAAACCTTGAAAAAACATTTTGGATGTCTTGTTGAAAGATACACCAACTAGGGCTGTTGGATGGGAGTCTGGTCTTGAGCATTGATCTCACCAAGTCTGGTTGAGGTATTGGTTAATGTTAGTGCAAAATTAATGTCTATGTTGCCATTTGCTTTCACAAACGTTGACAAGACGTAATTCCTTCTTCTAGAAAACAGCCTAATCATCATTGGCACAATGTACAAATGAAATCAAATAGTTGAAGTAAAAGGCTTAGCCTTTTTCTTTTTTGTCTTGATCTTAAATCTGTCTCGCTTTCATTTGGACTCAATCTTGACTTGGCATTGACCCCCCCCTTAAAATTTGGTCTTGACTTAATCTTGCTTGCTTTGGTCATGGACTTCAAAATGGCAGTCTTGACTATAGCCCTAACACCAGCATTTCATTTGTTTGTTTTCATTCATAGATGAACTGTAAAATGGATGCACATTTTCCATGTTTACCCAGAAATCACTGGACATACAACTATTATATGTACACTCCTATATGCATTGCTGATTTTTTTTTTTTTTTAATTTCTCCAAGGTTGTACTGCACCTGACTGGGTGGCAACTCATCCCTCTGCTTTATAAGTTTCTGGATGCAAGTGGTGAAGAACCTGTTCATCTCATTTCTGCCTTTATCTCGCATCAAGGCACCAAACGGACCAATCAGGAACGGGAACATCACTATGAGCACAAAGGACAACCACAAGGCCATTTACCAATATTCTTAAGTCATAAACACAAGGACAAAGACATTTTAAATGAGACCTCTTATTCCAGCCTGCAATAAACGTGCTATATCTTTATACTGCCTTCATTAAAGTTCATATCAAATAGTCATTTATAGAGCTCCTTAAGTGATGTGACCTCAGCTGTTGAATAATTAAAGGAGAAATAATGGGCACTGAAGGATGTTTTGAATTAGATGAATGGCAAAATGTGACAGTGTAACATACTCAAGATGAACATGATGGGTCTGAAAAAAGAGAAAGCAAAGAACTTGGAGGCGTAGTGCACAAATGGGTTGCTGGGGTTGTTCTGAGAGTCCACGTGCATTCCAAACGCCACACTTGCGATCACATCCATAGTGAAGCAACCAAAACACCTGCAGGAAAATACTAATGTGTTACCACTACAATGGCAGGATACAGTACCAGTTAAAAGCCTGGACACAGCTTCTAATTCAATGGCTTTTCTTTACTTTTATTAATTAAAAGATACTTCCTGACTTAACGTAATGATGGATGTCATTTCTCTTTACTTAGTTGAGCGGTTCTTGACATAATATGGATTACTACAGTTGTAGAATAGGGCTATTTACTGTATTTTTATTATTTACTATTTACTGTTTGATCTCAAAAGCATTAAGAAGGCAAGAAACTCATCCACTAATTAACTTTTGACGAGGCACCTGTTAAATGAAAAGCATTCCAGGTGACTACCTTATGAAGCTGGTTAAGAGAATGCCAATAGTGTACAAAAGTGTCATCAAGGAGGCCACTTTGAAGAATCGAAAATATGAAACATATTTTGTTTTTTAAACACTTTTTTTGTTTACCACATAATTCCATATATGTTCCATGTGTTATTTCATAGTTTTGTATTGTTCTACAATGCAGAAAATAGTCCAAATACAGAAAAAAAACCTATGAATTAGTAGGGGTGTTCAAACTTTTGACTTGTACTGTACACTTTAAGAAAACCTTTTGATTCTTTATTTTTAACACAGTAGTTTATGGTTAAAATAAATAAAAAAATAAATAAAAATCACTTTTCCCCAGGGGGACTGGTCAGATGTCCCCACAGGGTCAAATATTCCCATTTTGTGGAGACATTTGTAATCCATTAAGATATTTTACAGTTATTCCACGAAATTGAGTCGTACATGAGCTGACAGTGCCGAGTTGGCTATAAGCCATGTGCGACGAGATTGAGCGGAATAACTGTTTTATTCTATCCACATTCACTGGATTTTGAGAAACAGAGCATTTTTATTTTTTGCAAATTTGATAAATAAAAACTTCATGCAAAACGTCCGACAAAATAATTTCCGCTTAGAATGTAAACAAACTGGTGAAATGACAGGAGCAATTTGTGAAAAATGCTATAATAATAATTATTCTTGAAAAATAAAAAGATATACATGCTATTTACCAGCTGGGAGGTCCGTATCATGAAATACCGTGACCGAGGTCTTGAAAGTACTGAGCGAGGCCCTCTGGGCCGAGGTCAGTATTCAAGGCCGAGGTCACGGTATTTCACCATACGGACCGACCTTAAGCTGGTAAATAATTTTTTTTTCTTTACCAAATTCTAACAGAAAATGAGAGTGCCCGAAAGGGAAAACCGAACCGAGGTGAGTCACTATTTTGAATCCTTATTCACAGCTGTAATGCAAATGGCTTCCTCCTCGGTATACAAGTGCACTTCCATGGCAGGAAAAAAACTACATTTTGCCGCCTATGTAGTCCCCTATTTATACAAATAGGAGTCATTCAGGATTCAGCCATGTTTTTGCTCGGCGTTAGCAACAGTTACAGGTTTTTAGCTTTCTCCTGAAATGTTTTATTTTATTTCTTCTTCCTCAGGGTAGTAAAACTCGCTTTCGCTGTGAAGACTGTCGTTATCGCGATCCATGCTGTAAAATTAATGCTATTATGCTGAGAAATGGTAGCAAAAATTTATAAGATTTTGGATAAAAAAAATTATAAATATATCTTATGAGTGATTCCACGCTTATGGGTACTGAAATGGGGACATTAACTTATTTTTAAAAATTCACCTAAAACCATTTCTTTTTTTACCATCAGGTCACAAAACATGTAATCTTTAATGAATGATATGTTAAAAGATAACTTTAATTTTCTGAGATGTAATAAAAACATATTTATATGCCAAAGTCAAGCCTATGAGTTCCAAAATGATGTCTGTTACATTACTTCTGCTACGATTGTCCATCTCGCGTCTGTTACAAATTAATTACAATCTAGCTCTATACCATGTTAATCTTATTGAAAGAATGTGTATGTTTATTCTACTACACATGTTTATTAATTATATTTGCTAAAACATCACCTTCCTATGTTTCAAAAAGTAATTCTACATTGTTAAAATTGAGAATATATATGTCCACAACACTTCTGTTACGTTCTGACTTTGGCATATAAATATGTTTTTATTACATCTCAGAAAATTAAAGTTATCTTTTAACACATAATTCATTAAAGATTACATGTTTTGTGACCTGATGGTAAAAAAAAGAAATGGTTTTAGGTGAATTTTTAAAAATAAGTTCATGTCCCCATTTCAGTACCCATAAGCGTGGAATCACTTTTATAAAAAAGATAAATGTTGACAAAAATTGCTACTATGTTTGCTGTTGTTGTGAATGAGCGAGTCGCCAGAGGTCCATAACTGGGGTCCGTACCATAGGATACGGACCCGCTTGCCAGCCAATCAGAGCGCAGGATTTGATGGAAACCGGACCGCGAAAAAAATAAATGCTCTTATCATCAAATACTTTTATTCCATATTTTGTTGCTGGGTTGTGGTGTTTTTTTTATTTGTTTTTTGTTTTTTTGGGGGGGGCTTGTTTTCAAGTAGAGTTTTTATTTCATCCTCAGTTGGTTCAGTAACATGGTCCACCATTTTCTTCTTCTTCTTTAGGTTTTTTGGCAGTTGGCAAACCAACATAAAGGTGCATTACCACCACCAACTGGACTGGAGTGTGGAGCAGGAGATATTGGTGATGGTGGGGGAGTATCTGACTTGATGCGTGCCACCATTTTGTTTTTCTCTACTCACAGTACATGAGCTGATATCCTAGTAGTCGAGTAGCCAATCAGACCATACAATTGCTCATATCCAGTGAATGTGGATAGAATTTAAAAAAAGAAAAAAAAAGGGGAAAAAAAGCATACCCAAAGCCACACAGTCATACCTGTAGATGTCAAAGCTCTCTCCAGACTCTGCATAAACCTTCAGGTTGTTCAGTAACGTTTCTGTAGCTTCATGAATAAGAGGGACCATCTGTGCCAAAACACACAAAAACTGAAGTGTTTTACACTTCAAACCTTTTACAATCATTGTTAAAATGTTAAAATATTTTAAGTATTGTTTTAAAAACAATCTGCAGTGAGAGATTGAGCAGAAACCCAAGATAGATTTGTGAGTGATATGAGAAAGGCAATGCTTGAACAAATCTATAACTTGCTGGAAGAGTATGGGCGAGGCTACTGCAAAGTGATGAATCAATTAAAATCCCATTAAATTTTGCAGGTCATCACCAAGGGCAAAACCCCCCCCCCCAAACCCCATGATAATAATGGATCAAATCACAGCTAATTAAGTCATTAACATTTTTAAAATATATTTAAAGAGCACATATACATGTTCATGTACAGTGCCTTGCATAATTATTAATTCCCCTTGAACTGTGTCCACATTTTGTAATGTTATAACCTGGAATTAAACTGGATATGATTGTGATTATATGTCATAAAATATACAAAATAGCCCCTAATAGTGAAATGGGGGAAATAATTTGGTTTGCAAAATTATTTACAGAAAAATGGTAAAAGTTAGGTTAGGATTGCAAAAAAAGCATCACTCCATTAGTATGAATCCCCTAAATCCTTACCTGGTTACTGACTTTTAGCCAGAGTCCTGCTTGTGCCTTATTCTTTCTTTTTAATTAATGGGATTAATGGTGCTCTGCGGGATGTTCAAAATTAGGGATATTTTTTAAATAACCAAACCCTGATTGACACTGTTTCAGAATGGTCATGGAGTTGTTTTGATAGCTGCTTGGTCTTCATGATGTTTGTTTAGGTATGTTCTGAGGCCACCCAGAAACAGATGCATTTATATTCAGGTCAACTCCAATCAACTTGCACCAGGGGGGTGAATACTTATGCAGTCACATCTTTTGTGTGTTTCTTTTTTTTTTTTTTAAATTGGTAAGCAATTTTGCAAGCTAAATCCCAAACTAATTTTGCAAACTAAATCCGCCACCTTCAATATTTTGTGCACATTTACGTTAATAACTCCAAATGAGTCCATTTCATGTCCAGATTTTAACACCACAATATGTTCAAGGGGGTGAATACTTATGCAAGGCACCTGTCTGTAAACCTGTCTGTCCTCTGAGTCGAGTCAGTGAGTAAGGGCAGTGCACTAGTGTCAAGTCACACTACTCTCGGCAGAAGTCCTGGTGATCTCTCCAACTCAGCCCCCTGTCTCTCTCAGCTGCAGCATTGTAGCTTTCCTCTCAGATGCCAATGACTGACACTGTGATAAGCCTCCATCTTACACCAGACCTGACTATTGATCCTGCTCACTCAGGAAGAGAGAGATGCGAGTGCAAGCAGCAATGATAAAAAAAAAGAAAGAAAAAAGAAAAAAAATGAGCAAAGGGAAGCAAGGGAGAGACTTTCTGGTGCACTGAAGCAAGACTAGCTGACAAATCCTGAGCGGAGAAAGTGCAGGCTGACCTGAGCCACACTCATATCTAAACTGGGCCTGGGTCGTATGACAATATAACATAGCCAGTGTGATACATTATGCCAAAATACACTTTTCTGAGAAACCGCAAATTATCGCGATATCTTTTTTCTATTTTTTTTTTAATAACAATTAACTCTTATTGGAAGCAACTGGTTTAATATTAGCATTTTACACTGCTTAAAATAATTTACAGATTCTTATACAATCACTTTCCATTATCCACTTTTCCTTGTTAATTTATTTTATAGACTTTTATTAGAAGTTTTCCTTAAAAAAATAAAAAAATAAATAAAAAAGCAGCACGACTGTTCTGCTGGCAGTTTGTTTGCAAATGATGTAGAACTCTTACATATATGTGATATGATATTTTTGCCCTAATCCTAATCTTCACCTGCTAATTTATGTCACAGCATCCTGTCTTTCATTGCGCCCATCAGTTAGCCAGCTATATTTACCTTAAACAGAAGATTTTTCCTCTCCTGATCATAGAAGAAAAAAAAAATAACTGAACCAAATGCAAGTTTTTCAGTTAGATGCAGTAACACGTGCAGTGTTTAAAAAAAATATGATCAATATATAGAGGATATTACACAGTGGTGTAAAGATATGAAGTTTATCTTTGAAAATATATTTTTTTCAACACCAGAAGATAAACTTCATCTCTTTGCACCACCGTGTAATATTCTTTTTATTATATAGAGACATCCACAAAAAATACACAAGTTAAATCAAAAGAATTTAAATTTTGAACCAGTTCGCCATTTTGACAACATGCATCCAGTCAGCGGAAAAACACTGGGAGTGACATCATCGGAGTGAAGATATCGGGAACTATTTCACTCATATCCATGATGCATTTCATGCACATCGTATAAATACGAGTTTTTCAACACATCCAGAAACGCTGCTGAATTCTTTGGGCCCAAGGTCATCTAAGATGGACTGACAAAAAGTGAAAAAGCGTGCTATGGTCTACCAAGTCCAGATTTTGAATTGTTTTGGGAAATCATGGACATGATATCCTCTGGGCTAAAGAGGAAAAGGACCATCCAGACTGTTACCAGCACAAAGTTCAAAAGTGAGCATCTGTGATGGTATGGGGGTGTGTTAGTGCCCATGGCATGGGTAACTTGCACATCTGTGAAGGCACCATTAATGCTGAAGGGTGCATACAGGTTTTGGAGTAACATGTGCTGCCATCCAGATGACGTCTGTTTCAGGGGTATCCCTGCTTATTCCATCAAGCCATGTTACAATATCATGGCTTCATAGTAAAAGAGTCTGGGTGCTCAACTGGCCTGCCTGCCTCACGTTGAAAATATGTGGTGCATTATGAAGTGCAAAATACAATAACGAAGACCCTGGACTGTTGAGCAACTGAAGTCAGATATCAAACAAGAATGGGAAAGAATTTCACATTCAAACCTTCAACAATTAGTGTCCTCAGTTCACAAATGCTTACTGAATGTTGTTAAAAGAAAAGGTGATGTAATGCAGTGCTAAACATGCCCCTGTGCCAACTTTTTTGGAACGTATTGTATTCATCAAATTCAGAATGAGTATATATTTACAAAAAACAGTCAAGTTTATCAGTTTATTAAACATCTTGTGTTTGTACTCTATTCAAATGAATGCAGGTCAAAAAGGATTTGCAAATCATTACATTCCGTTTTTATCCCCCAGTGGCCGAAACACCAGAAGGGGGATTGTGTCGTGGCTCCCTCCCTCCTAGGAAAGGGTACTTACCTTCTGAAATCAACTCCTCTCACAATTTTTGGAGGAATTTCATGAAACTTGGCAGGATTCTTTGTTATATGTCGGTAGTATGTATATTGTAATTTCGTTAAATTCGGTCACATTTTACCAGAGTTATAGCTCTTGATTAACAAAATTATACTTTGACAATTTCATGAGTGTGTGTTTTCCTTCTGAAATCAACTCCTCTCACAGTTTGTGGAGGAATTTCACCAAACTTGGCAAAAGGCATTGTTGTATGTCGGTACTACGCATATTGTAATTTCATTACATTCGGTCACGTTTTACCAGAGTTACAGCCCTTGATTAACAAAATTTTTATCTCCTGCTGGCTGAAAGGCCCAAAGGAGGATTATGTTGTGGCGATGCCCGTCCGTCCGTCCGTCCGTCCATCCCGGGAAGGGTGCTCACCTTCCGAAATCAACTCCTCTCATAATTTTTGGAGGAATTTCATGAAACTTGACAGGATTCTTTGTTATATGTCGGTAATATTGTATATTGCAATTTCGTTCAGTTCAGTAGCATTTTACCAGAGTTATGGCCCTTGATTACCAAACTTGTACTTTGCCACTTTCATGAGGGTGTATTAAGCACTTATAGCATAGATATAGTTGCCAGGGGGAGATATTGTACTCTCAGAGCACTCATTATGTTTTACACAACTTCCCAACTTTTTTGGAATTGGGGTTGTACTTTTTCATTTATAATTATAAGCACAAAGTCAAAAGACACTTAAGTGAATGCAAATTTGAAGACAATTATATGCACTGAAAATACAAGATATTACATAAAAAGAAAACAAAACAAAAAGGTGTCCAAATACCCCCCCCCCATTTGTCCCTCTGAGTTACATGTCAATCCTGGGATCGAGGTGCTGACCTCTTCTGCTCCTCGGACCTGCCTGATCCATCCTGATGCCCCATGTCTGGTTGGAGTCTCATGACATCACTCCTGTGGAGGACGGCTCCATATGGATAGTTGAAAGTCACACTTGGAAGACACTCTGGACACTTACAGTAATGCTTTTGTGGCTGAGGACTACAGTTGGCTTGCTAACTTTAGGACTGTGGTTGTCATGAACAGTTTGCACTCTGTGGCAGCGGGGGCATGGTCAAGCGTAGGTCTGTGACCGGAGGGCGGAGACAGGGAAGGTAAGTGGCAGAATCACTGCACCTGATGTTGGTTAATCTGTTTGTGTGTCTTCCCCTGTGACCGCGCCCTATATAGGGAGAGAGAGAGCAAAGGAAGGAAGCTCTCTCCCCAACCAGATGACTGATGTCTGTGTGCGCGCGTGTCTGTGTGACTGGGAGTTTGTTAAAAAAAGCTGAAAAGCTGCAAATAAAGAGTTTTGTGAAACTCAGTTCTGGCCTGCCGTACTTCTGTGCTCCACCCACCCGCTCAACATACTACAGTGGTGCCGAAACCCAGGGCCGGAGCACAGAGGAGAACAGCCCCATGGAGTCCTCCCCCTTCGTGGACCTGATCCACGCCCTCGCCACCGCCCAACAAAGCCAGCACCAGGCGCTGGTCGCCCTCCGAAAGGAGCAAGCGCAATGGTTCGAGGCCCTGGTGCTGGCACAACAGGAAGATCGTCTGGCGTTCCGGCACCTCCTCGCGTCGGCGGGGTCCACCACCTCCACCGCCGCGGGCCCTCACCCTAACGAAAATGGGCTCGCACGATGACCCCGAGGCCTTCCTAGTGCTCTTCAAGCAAGCAGCAGAGGCCTGGGGCTGGCCCGTGGAACAACGGGCGAGGCGCAGCTGGCCACGCTACAGCTCCCCGCCGACAGCCGGCTGGTCTACGCAGACCTGCGCCGGGCCGTCCTCCAGTGTGTGGGGCGCACCTCTGAACAACAACGCCAGCGCTTCCGCGCTCTACGCCTAGAGGAGATCGGCCGGCCATTCGCGTTTGGCCAGCAACTCCGGGACGCCTGCCGGCGATGGCTGAGGGCTTACAACCACGATGCCGAGGGAATCGTCGATCAGGTGGTACTGGAACAGTTCCAGGCCTAGACATTAAGCATTTACCACTGGTGGCCCATTGGGCCAGTGGAATTGAAAAGTTACTGGCCCAAATGGAAAATGTGGTGGCCCGAATGCGTGCGGTACCCGTATTCAGGCCACCACATTTCATACAGTTCATAATACACTATGTCATTGATTTTTGGCTAGAAAAGTAGACTTTAGGGGTACATGTTGTTGCCAAGTGCAGCGAGGCTGAAATTTTTTGCAGAATATCCCCAAGCCACATCATTGTATTTTATTTATTTATTTAACCTTTATTTTACCAGGTTAGTCTCTTGAGATATAAATCTCTTTTCCAAGAGAGACCTGGCCAAGATAGTTTCATAAATAGTACAAATAGTTTCATAAAAAACATAAAAACAATCAAACCCTAAAAAAAAAAGACAAACAAATAAAGAACATTACAAACATTAAAAGGCATCACCTAAAACATCTAATTAAAACATGTGCAATTATGAGTGGACTTGTGCTCTAAGGCTTTTACATAACCTATAAAATCATGCAAGGGAATGAAACGCTGTAATTTCAGATCTTTTTGCAGATCATTCCAAGCGGTGGGTGCAGCAAACATAAATGCTTTTTTGAACAACTCTGTCCGGGCTTGAGGTACATTCAATAAAATAAAATCATGAGACCTCAAACAACGTGAGCTCTGTTTAAAAGAAAGAAGCTCAGAAATGTAACACGGGAGTCTGCCAATTAAGGCCTTGTACAAAAAGATATAAAGGTGAGAGGGCCTGCGAGTTGACAGTGAGGGCAAGTTTACATTGGAATAAAGTGTGCAGCGATGACTGAGAGGTCTGGAGTTTGTAATGAATCTTAAGGCACCATGATACACCGCATCTAACATATGGAGAGACTAAGTTGGGGCATTCATATAGAGCAGATCACCATAATCGATGATGGGTAAAAACGTTGCATCAACTAGCCTTCTTCTGGCACATGCAGTAAAACAGGACTTATTCCTATAATAAAACCCTAGTTTTAGTTTTAGCTTCTTAACTAGGTTCTGTATGTGAGACTTAAAAGAAAGGTATTCATCAATTAAAAATCCAAGATATTTATATGATGTAACTGCTTCAATTGAGTGACCCTGGGTAGTAGAAATAATAAGGTCGGACTCTTTCCTTCTTGAGTTTGAGAAAACCATTAATTTGGTCTTATCAGCATTAAGAACCAGCTTTAGTTGATGTAACTGTGCTTGCACTCTATCAAAAGCAGTTTGCAGATACTCAAAGGCCTTCCTCACAGTAGCCGCACAACAGTAGATGACTGTATCATCTGCATAAAAATGAAAAGTTGCATTCTGAACATTTTCTCCCACACAATTTATATATATAGTAAATAGCACTGGTCCTAGCACTGAACCCTGTGGGACTCCTTTGCAGACTGATAAAAATTGTGACGTCAAGCCTTCAGCTCGGGTAGCCTGAGTTCTATCAGTCAGGTAGTTCACAAACCAGCCCACAGAATGCTGAGACATTCCTATACTAACAAGCCTCTTAACTAACATGTTATGGTCGACTATATCAAATGCCTTAGAGAGATCAATGAAAAGAGACACACAATGTTTCTTATCATCAAGTGCTTTGACTATATTATTTACCACTTTAATAGCTGCAGTTGTAGTACTATGATTTTTCCTAAAACCAGACTGATGCGTAGATAATACTGACTGAGTGACTAGGTACTCTTTCACTTGCTCACTGATTAATGATTCATATACTATAGCCAAGGCTGAAAGTTTAGATATGGGTCTATAGTTATTGGGCATGGCTGGGTCACCTCCTTTTAAAAGTGGTAAGACATAGGCAGATTTCCATACCTTGGGAATTATGTTAGTGACCAGTGAAAGATTAAAAATATGTGTAACAGGTTCAGCTATAATATCCGCTGCTAATTTCAAGAAGAAAGGTTCCAAATGATCTGGACCAGCAGGTTTTCGGGGATTTAATTCTCTCAGGGCTTTGTGAACACTAGAAATGGAAAAGGGGCTAAAACAGAAACTATTGTCAACAGTAGTAAAAATATCTGTTTCAGTCTCCAACCCCACGAGGGTTACAGGGGTAACAGAATCAAACAAGAATCCAGAGGATATAAAGTGTTCATTAAAACAGTTTAACATTTCTAATTTGTCAGAACTAGTCACACCATTCATGACCAAGGACAAAGGAAGACCTGTTGGTTTAGTAGATGTAGATAGTGACTTAATGGTTTGCCAAAATTTCTTGGGGTCATTTAGATTCCTTGCTGTCTCAGAAAGATAAAATTCAGCTTTTGCTTTTCTAAATTGTGAGATAAATCTATTTCTCAGCTGTCTAAAATGAAGCCAGTCTTCTTTAGCATTTAATTTCCTAGCTTTAGCCCAGGCCACATTTCTCTCGTGAAGTAAGTTAGAGATCTCTGAGGTAAACCAAGGATTATCCCGCCCTTTAATTCTAAATTTATGAATAGGTGCGTGTCTATTAAGAATGCTCAGAAAATTGTTCTGAAAAAAGGACAATGCTACTTCTACATCATCTATCAAGGCAACTCTATTCCAATCAACAAAGAATAGATCATGCAAAAAACCCTGTTCAACAAACATTTTCATATTTCGCCTCTCAACAAAACGAGGTTTCAACTTGGGTACCTTAGCATCCCTAACAGCAGCAATCACACAGTGATCACTCACATCATTTGCAAAAACACCTATTGTAGAGTATTTACAAGGGGCATTGGTCAAGATTATATCAATGAGTGATGATTTCTCAGGATATTTAGGATTTGGCCTCTTAGGAGTGTTAATTAATTGTGTTAGATTTAGTGTAACACACTGCTCTTTAAATGTATCTGATGCAAGCGTCAACCAGTCCCAGTTCAAATCACCAACAATAACAGTCTCATTGCAGATAACTTGGCCTAGTAAATTGGATAATGTAGATGTAGCTTCACTTATTGCAGAAGGAGGTCTATAACATCCAATCACTCTGATATAGTGATTTTTGGACAATTCCAAGTTCAGCGCCAGAAACTCAAATTATTTACTCACAGACTTTGAGAGCACTATGCTAGTATTAAACTTGCATTTAATATAAATAGCAACACCGCCACCCTTTTTGGGGCGATCGGCGCGATACACATGATACCCTTCAATACCAATATCTTTATCAAGAGTTGAGTTTGTCAACCAAGTCTCAGATACAACAACAATGTCAGCATCAGTAGACTTGACCCATACTTTAACCATATCCAGTTTGGACATTAAACTCCGCACGTTAAGATGAATAATACCAAGACCAGCTCTAGACTTAAACTCTTCAGGTGTATGACATAGCTTATAAGCATCAGGGCCTGGATTAGGCTTGACATTACCAGATACAAGTAACAAAATAATGATTAAGAGTCTGGATTTAGCTGACTTGGAGTGTAGCCTGTCAGATTTAGAAAAGGATGACACTGAAAATGCAGAGAAGGAGTTCCCAGACACAAGAAACCAGTCATTTAAAATGGACAGACAGTGAAGGTGAAGTAGGCTACTAGCCTTATATACAAATGAGAATGCATACCTTGTTCCCTGTAAGTTGGAATCAACTGGGAGAAGATCTCAATGCCTTAGGTATACAAGAGGGAGATGTAAACAGGTAGCATAATCTCTTACTTGTATTTGGACATCCTCACCATTGAGGATCATAAAGATGGAGAGGACAAGTAAGAAAATCTTTTTTTTTTTTTCAAACACAGGGCAAACTGATTTTCCCAGTGAAGTCGGGGGCAGCTGAGGCCAGTATTGGTAGAGGCTGCAGCAGACTTCAGCCCAGTGATTGATGGAATGATGCTGCAAGTGTCAGTCCAATGCAGGACTAGGCCACAGCAGCCGCCATCCCAGCACAGGTGGAGTGCACAGCAGACGGAAGACTGCGACAGGTGGAGGCTACAGCAGATGGAAGCTGTAGCAGACGTCAGCCCAAATGCAGGAGCAGGCTGCAACAGATGCCAGCCCAGTGCTGGTGGAAAGCAGCAGCAGGCGGCAGGTGCAGCAGGCGGCGGGTGCAGCAAGCGGCGGACGCAGCAGGCAGTGGACGCAGCAGAGGGCAGTCGCAACAGGTGGAGACTGTTGCAGACATCAGCCCAGTGCAGTTTATCAGCTGCAGTAGGTTGAAGCCGCAGCAGATGCAGGCTCCAGCTGATGGAAGCCCAATGTGGAAGTAGGCTGCAGTAGTTGGAAGCTGCAGTAGATGGAGGTTGAAGCCAATGGAGGAGGTAGAACAGCCGAGCAGCAACCGCTGATGAAGGTTGCAGCAAGTAAAGAAGGTAGAGCAGCCGAGCAGCAACTGCCAACCCAGTAGCAAACTGAAACTGCAGCAAATGGAGGCTACAGCAAGTGGAAATTGCAGTAGATTGAGGTTACAGCAAGTGGAGGAGATAGAGCAGCCGAGTCAATCAGGTGGTAACCGGGGATGTAACAGGTTATAGCCCTTCCATTTGTTTGTTCCAGAATTACCATAAAAATGAGTCAAACTGTGGTTGAGTAGTCCAATAAGTCAATCAATCTGAAAATTGCTGCAAAAATGAGTAAACTCCTCAATAGTTCAATGGTCCACTGACCAATACTTTAAAAAATCCACATTGAACTTCTCACGGAAGAAAAACTGATTTTAAGAGTGATACCTTCACACTAGCAGGGACCAAACAAGACAGGACAAACACAGTTGCAGCCATCTTGGAAAATCCTGCCCACATCCACGCCCGGTATAACTGTAAATTGTAGGAGGCAATAATCTCCTCATCTCCGTACAAAGTAGTGTCACTTTTTCATGACACCCCCCCCATAAATTCATAGCCCCCCCATAAATAATGACCGCCCCCTAAAATTAAAAAGAGCCTTCTCAAGATAATCACAACTTATATTTTGATTTTGCACCTGAAAACAATACTGACAAAAGACAGTAACTCAGTCCAAATTACCAGCAATGGACTCAAAAACAGTCAAATCAAATTGAAATAAATATATAAAATGTTTTTGCTTCTGAAAATGTGCACTGCACTGAAATAGCAATAAAGTCAATTTAAGGTTTATAGTTTAGTGCAATAGCTTTCCTCTTCCACACACTCATCTAAAATGCCAGGGCTCTACGTTAACTTTTGAAACCGCTTGTCCTGTCGGGCAAGTTGAAAGGAAATTTACTTGTCCGAATGTGAAGTTGACTTGTCCGAAGAAATATTTGAGGAAAAAAAAAAACACAAACTATTTGTAACCCAACAATCTTTATGGCATTTGTTTCCGAATTCACAACATATGCATAATATCTATGAATCAAATGTAATCAATACTTGATATACTGAGGCAAAAGTTCAAAAATATAGTAAAACAGACTGATTGATACCATAATTCACCAATTATTATGCTGAAGTTCAGAAGCAATATATCCCAATAGAGTAGAAATTATGAACATAAAATTAAGAACAAAATAACTGTACTATGAGATCCAGAAACACTAACCATTATATATACACAGATCAGTACTCTGCAGTTCAGTAACAAATATCACAAAAAGTAACATTATCATAAAATTTATGACTTGAGATATCACTAGTTTGGACAAGAGAAACAAATAACAATGCTACAAATAAAAACAACTGATAACAAAATTGATTAATACTGTAAATCACTGATTATTATACACTGAAATCTAGTTATCAAATGACAAGATAATATATCTCATTATGAAAACCTCCACACCTCTATTGACTCACAGATGAATGGATACAAATAAAGTTTCTATTCATCTTCATCTATCAACCCTTGAGTTCTGCTCCATCAGTTGGACTCCATCAATCATTAATTTATTCTGAGAAATTGAAAACCAGAAAATTATATATATATATATATATATATATATATATATATATATATATATATATATATATATTCATTTTTAAATTATTAATTTTGAATATATATCCTCCACTGATTAATTGCTGTTGTCTAATTATTCAGTGTAGCTCCTGTATGGTATTTAATGGTCAAAAAAATATAATTTCAAATAATCCATAATTTATATCTAAATTATAGAGCCCTGTTTCAAATTCCTAAACTCCCATTACTAATTAGTTAATTAATACAGCCGGTAACCTAATTAGCAGCCATTTGACAGCTTGGTATTTCATAGATAACTTTCCCCACTCCTACCTCACTCCCTGTCAGTCCACACGCATGCAGGCGCACATTCCAAGCCCAGCACACCCAGCCACACACGCTCGGCTATATAATGAACACCATCGACAACAATTCAAAGATTTGGAAATTACCACATAACGTAAATATACAATTGAATAATGATCCCGCCAACAGAAATGTCAACAAATCCACGTGTATGACACGATTAAAACCAATCATAAACGACCGTTTACTTTTCAGCTCAAATACACGAAGCAGTATTGGCCGGTTTCGCAAGTGGAATATTGCGCATGCGCACATCGCTCTTTCCGAATAGAAACATCCGGCGATTCATCAAAACAATATGTCGAGTGAGATGCTTCGGGAATCATGTGAATAAACTGATAAATTTGATATGTAACCCGAATATCGGCGTATTTTGGCACTTGTCCGATCGGACAAGTAACTGAGACGATGAACTTGTCCGACATTAAGTATCACTTGTCCCGGAAAAGCGGACAACCGTTAATGTTGAGCCCTGAATGCGTGCACATCCTGCTGCCATGGTGTCACTAAGTGTGTCCCGATGGTCATCTGAGACTTTGGTAAACTCAGCCCTTCTCTCCTCGATCTGGCGCTCGACCAAAATGCCGCTTCCGAACAGCGCCGAACATCTCCGACGATGCACAAAGACGACACACTCCTGCCGCGGAGCGGAGTGTGACGTAAACAAAGACGGCGGACCTCGTATCGAAAAGGTGCATTTTACAAACAATTTCTTCACAATTCTGGGTAAAATATGAGTAATAAAATTTAATTTGTATCGAAAACGTACTGGCCCGCCCGGGCCACTGTTTGGCCAAATTTAGTGGCCCGAACTGGCCCGAAAGACGTAAAAAACACCGGCGGGCCATCGGGCAAGTGCTAATGTCGAGCCCTGAGTTCATTGCACGACTCCCCGACGGAACCGCGGAGTGGGTCCAGTGCCATCGTCCGGCGTCGCTGGATCAGGCCATCGAGTTGGTGGAGGATCGTTTGGCAGCTGTTCCCACGGCAGGATCACAGATCTCCTCTTCTCTCTCTCTACCCCCCCTCCTGTGTCTCGTCCTCGCCCCGTTCCCCCACCACGGAGGTGGGGCCCGGCTCCACCCCAGCCGGCCCGCTGCACCCGCGGTGCCCTCCCATTTCCCACTTCCGTGTCTGTCTCTCCCCCCCTCAGGGGAGTGAGCCCCAGAGCACCGGTGCAGAGAGAGAGCCCAGGCTGGTTTGCTGGCGCTACAGGGAACCGGGGCACCTCCAGCATCAGTGCTCAGCAATGGAGGTGGGCGCGGTGGTCCGGATCCTCGACCCGCCAGGAAGGAGCCGCCCTCGATCCGGCCGGAGCGTATCGCATACCGGTGAGTGTCCAAGGGGATACGTATCAGGCTTTGGTGGACTCCGGCTGTAATCAGACCTCAGTCCACCAAAGCCTGGTGCAAGACGAGGCATTGGGGAGAGCACAATTGGTGAAGGTGTTGTGTGTGCACGGGGATGTTCACAATTACCCTTTAGTGTCAGTCCACATTCTATTTCGAGGGGAGAAATTTAGTGTAAAGGCGGCGGTTAATCCTCGCCTTACCCACTCGATAATTTTGGGGACTGATTGGCCGGGATTTCGGGAGTTAATGGCACATTTAGTGAAGAGTGGGTCCTGCCGTAGTTTAGCAGGGGGAGGTCCCGGTGTGGCATTGGTGGGAACAGCTGTCACAGAGCTGTCTACGTCATCTCCGCGTCCCCTCACAGTCATATATACCCTATTACAGATAACAACATGCATCCACAAAACAATATTTTTGTCCATTCGGTGAACCGTAGGCTAGTTATATTGTAGTTTGACAGCTTTTAAGTGCTTGAAAAGTGAGATCTGAGAGTAGGGCACAAAAACCCTTTTTGAACTATTTAACTCTAAATGTTACTGACTTCAGCAATCGACCTTTCTGGTAGATGGCAATTTTTTTTTTCCTCTTTGGTTTAGCTTGCCTGAGTGAGTGGCCTTGATTACAGGTTTACTGTTGTGTGACTTACAATAATGGTAGTGAATGTGAGCAGAGTGAATGTGGTTGTTGTGCATACACCGATATAATGTGTAATCTCCTCAGCTACTTGTGAAATGCAACAGTATGTTAGATGTTTGAAATACTCCATGTACTGTAGTCACTTCGACAGAGTTCTGAGGTGCGTAATGTGATCCCGTCTGCAACACACAGCTGTGTGGAGAGATAACCTGTCTGTTCAGATGGTGTACACAGTCAGAGCCTTGGTTCCTTCAGGCAGATTTCAAGATTCGTCATCAATTCAAAATAGATTCCTAATTAAAATAATGAATGGAAAATAATTTTTATTCATTGCCTCTACTTTGCCGTGGCTACGTGTATGTTCATGTGGTAGAACAGGATGTGCGCATCATATCAAATCAGTGCTGGGCTTGAAGGCAAATGAAGAAGACTAGAGAAGCTGATGTAGGATGACAGGAATAGCATCCTCTGTCTCTTCCTGTGACTCCAACACAACTAATGAAAATCAATACAGGGTGCAAGGCATGTACGAATACGTCAAAGTCCTTGCGGTTTAACATTAAAAATGCAGGCAAGTATTACGCATAAAGCTAGCACATCACTTCCCAGGTATTATCTAGATTCAAAAATGGGTTCTCTGAAGGTGTTTTTGGCAGCATCAGTGTCCTGCCTGTAGCTATTTAAATGGAAACATTAAATGCTTTAATTTTTTTTTTTTGCTCTTTGAAATAATAATAATAATAATAATAATAATAATAATAGAAACTGTTCTATGATCTGTGGCAAAGTCCTTCAAACCACAATACCATGAGCTTAAATTTGATTTTACATCATAAAACAAAGCCTCAACTTGCTTTAATATTCCTGATTTAAAATGCTTTTTATCATTATATACTTTAATACGTCAGCTCTGGTTCTACAGTGTGGTCAGGTCTAAAAGCAGCAGGAGAAAGAAAATAATATTCTGTGTGCTGTAATTAAGTTAACAAACATGCCCTGCATGCCTGGACTCGGGTTTGGTGCTGACAGTAAAGATGTTTATGAGGTCATTAAATATTTAGGACATTGCTACATTGTGGCCAGAATTTCACTCTCCCATGCTACTCCACACTGAGTCGAACGCTTGCGGTTTTCTCTCGCTTGATGTCACCAAATTCGAATGTCACCTTATCTGATGTCACTCTCCAACTATAGGTCACGAGTCATATATTTACCATTTCATGCACATTAGGAAAGCAATATTTTTCATTTAAATACACAAAGAAAATCTGTTCTTCCCCTTTTCCTCTGATGAAGGAGAATCATCCGAGAGAGCTTTCTAGAAACTAAAACACTGTAGTGTCTGTTTACTTTCATGATAAGGCTCTTCTTTCAAGAACAGAGCAATTAAAAGAGCTGAGAGCGCATTTGTTTGAGAATAACTAATGAACCTTAAGTGTTTTAGTCATATGAAACCAAAAATCTTGCCCTATAAATCACACAAATTTCACTCCAACTCTTTCTGGGCAGTCTCAGCTTACAATTACTTTTGCCAGGATTCCTGAGGTGTTCGAGACCAGTTCTGTTCTTCCCCAGCTTACAAAATACCAAATTCAACTCACCAGATAATTACCAGGTTTAGTTTTTGTGTTACAGCAGGGAAATCACCAAACTGTGCTGGATTCCAGGACTTGATTCAGAAACCCAGGTCAAAGCTGATCTTTTATGTTGGATATCAGTGGCTTTACTGAAGCCGAGTTGATGTTTTTGTTTTGTTCTACTTCTGTCTCATTCATTCTGTCTTTTATGCCATTTCTTATTATTCTAGCCACATTCACACGCTCTGATTGGCTCAGTTCAGTTGGTCAGGTTCAATGCCCGAAATGATAATCACATCATCATCATCGGCTAACCAGACATAAGGTATGCCACTACTCTTGCCGGAGCGGTTGGGGGTTAGGTGCCTTGCTCAAGAGCACTTAAGGCAGTCCTGTTGGTTCAGGGAATCGAACCAGCAACCTTTTGGTCCCAAAGCTATTTCTCTAACCATTAGGTCATGGTTTCCCCCATTTCCTACTCTACAATCCCCCCCCCCGATTGGCTACTCTACTACTAGGATATCAGCTCATATACCGTGAATAGAGAAAAACAAAATGGCAGAGCGTGTTGCTGAACCAACCGAAGACTAATTAAAAACTCTACTCAAAAACAAAACCCCCAAAATTGTTAAGTATTTAAAAGAAATAGTATATATCCCCGGCGGCACGGTGGTGTAGTGGTTAGCGCTGTCGCCTCACAGCAAGAAGGTCCTGGGTTCGAGCCCCGGGGCCGGCGAGGGCCTTTCTGTGCGGAGTTTGCATGTTCTCCCCGTGTCCGCGTGGGTTTCCTCCGGGTGCTCCGGTTTCCCCCACAGTCCAAAGACATGCAGGTTAGGTTAACTGGTGACTCTAAATTGACCGTAGGTGTGAATGTGAATGGTTGTCTGTGTCTATGTGTCAGCCCTGTGATGACCTGGCGACTTGTCCAGGGTGTACCCCGCCTTTCACCCGTAGTCAGCTGGGATAGGCTCCAGCTTGCCTGCGACCCTGTAGAAGGATAAAGCGGCTAGAGATAATGAGATGAGATGAGTATATATCCCCCTCAAATATCTCCTGTTCCACTCTCCAGCCCAGTTGATGGCAGTAATGCATCTTTAAGTTGGTTTGCCAACCACCAAAAAAAAAAAACTAAAGAAGATGAATACAACAAAAGCAACAAAATATGGAATAAAAGTATTTGATGGTAAGAACGCATCTTTTTTATTTTTCAAGAATTATTATAACAGCATTTTTCCCTAAAGTGCTACTGTCATTTCACCAGTTTGTTTACATAATAATAATAATAATAATAATAATAATAAGAAGAAGAAGAAGTTCAATTTATATAGCGCCTTTCTCAAAACCCAAGGTTGCTTTACAATTATAGGGAAAAAAGTCCACCAAATAAAGGTCAGGATGTCATTCCAATGGTGTAGCAGCCACAGTCCCACCAAAAGGCGCACGAAAACAAGTCCCACATCGCCAGTACAGCTGCCGCGCCGCCGCTGGGCAACATCACTCAGAACACCACGCCATGGATCCACAAAGCGAGCACAGACGCACCGCCACACAGAGCGCTGGTATGTCCCAAACTGTCTGCACAGCCACCGTGACGCCACCGCACCAAGCACTAAAGCACTGCTGCACAGAACACTCGACAACCACGATGATAAAATGAGCAACAAGCTCCCTGCACTCCATAACTAGGAGCACAGGCATCACCCACAGTGAACCAAGGCCTGGAGGGAACCGATGCCCAAAACCAGGTCTGGAGCTGCACCACAACCGGCAGACAAAAACACTCAAACAAAAACAAACATCAAACTACACACAAACAAAAAAAAAAAGGAGAGAAAATAAAATAAAAAGCTCCGATGAGAAGCGGCAGCCAAAATGCACATGACGTACTCTCAACCAGAAATGGAAACCGGTTCTAAGCGGAAATTATTTTGTCGGACATTTGGTATAAAATTTTAATTAATTGAATTTGCAGAAAATAAAAATGCCCCATTTCTCAAAATCCAGTGAATGTGGATAGAATAAAACAGTTATTCCACTCAGTCTTGTCGTACATGGCTTATAGCTGATATCAGCTCATGTACAACTCGATTTCGTGGAATAGCTTAATTACTGCTGAACTAACAGCACGTACTTGCTCTATTGCTTTTACCCAAATGCTAATTAAAAGGCAGCCATATTGCTTGTTTAGTTATCACTTTATCCTGATCAGGACCCTCACACTCATTCATATTCAGAGTCTACCAACATGTTTTTGGGAGTTGTGAAGAAATCAGAGAACCTGGAGGAACTTCTTCAAACATGAAGAATATGTGAAACCCCATACAAAATGCAGCTATATGATCTACTGAATACTGTGCAAAGGAACAATAATAAGTAGATGACTGCCATTGGGTGTCCCCTCTTTGTTTTTGATTAGCCGTGTTCGAGTCCCTGAATGAGCCGAGCAACAAGTATACCACTGCATATACTGCAGGACACAGTGGTCGAAATACTTTTTTCCAGTGTTCTGCAATATTGCAGAATGTCAAAATTTTGATCTGCAATTTGGAAATATTTTCTGCAAATACACAAGCCTCCATTCTACACCCTTCTCAACCTAATAATGCCTATATTTACATCATCTCTAGCTTTACAACTCATAGCATTACTGTAATTCTTTATTCTCTCACTATTTTTAATTTCAGTCTTCACAGATCCTTCTCTGCAGCAAAGTTATCATTCCATGATACCTCCACAGGTCTTTCATCCCCCTCGCCCTGACACTACGGGCTACTACAACTTGAAGTATACCAACTAATTCATAAATGTACTAGTTATCACACCCACACATTATCCTTCCACACAACATACTAACAAAGGTATCACCACAATAAAAAATAGAACACAACTGTTCTTCAAGAAACAAAACATTCATTTTCATGTTACACGTCATGTTACATTTTGTCAAGATTAAGTTCAAGCTTGAACAATAGATTGTTACCCAAAATGTACTTCATTCACAGTGTTTGCATCTGCAACCTGTAGTTTTAAATTGAAAGCAAGGTTTCAATTCTACACTCTGTTACATCTTACAATGATGCAAAGAATTGATGCCATTATGGAATAAAACCCAACTGGCAAATGGAAAGACATTTGGATTCATTGTGTTTGCCTGGCTTCTAAAGTGCGAGGTCATGAACTGAACTGAGAACTACTGCAGAGAACTACTGCTCTAAACTAACAACAGAGAACTGGGTACAAACTAATCACGGCAGAACTGAGAGCTACAGAACTACTGAGAGCTACAGAACTGAACCTATGAGCTTTGTCTTACAGGGCAACTGTTTTACTTTGTGCTAGTCTGCACCACAGGCAAGACAGCACTAGTAAAAAAAAAATACAACATGTACACAAAGCATGTATTAGTGTAGCTTGGTATGAGAAAACAAAATATTCAAAAGTATCTATGAATAAAGGTAAAATACTGTTGCTGTCTTCAAAAGGGATATAATATCAGTATAATTTTGCACGATTCAACAATACAATATATACAAACCTATACAATTTACCAATATATATATGTATGCAAGATAAGAACTAGTCAGCAGCGACCGTCTTCATTTTTGTCACCCTCACGGACGCGCGATCTGTTGCTGTTGTTGTTGGAGTCAAGCTGGCTGCCGGTTTTGCCAAGATACAACAAAATCGTCCTTGTTTTCTTGGTGCTTTTGTCGGACTCTTGCCCCGAAGAAACAATCCTCTTCTTAGGAGCCATGTTTGTTGTGCCGCATTGAATTCTGGGAGATGCATGGCGGAAACTGCCGAACACTGCCGAGGTAGTTGTCGGGTCCTCCCGGCGGGTATTAAAAGTGACGAAATCTTACATCGGAAAATGGCAACTGCCCTTATTTGGTTGTCGTCACCTTTCGTCAGTATTACGTAAATATTGCTCAACTTTGACCTGGAAAACGCCGTCAGGTTCGCGCGGCGCAGGTTTCAGTTTATTTACAGTGCCGCTAGTTTGCTAAATTGAGAACCATTGAATCCCGAGCCTGATTTTTTCATTCTGCAAAATTGCAGGTTGTTTAATTTTTCTTCTGCAATCTTGAAAATCATTCTGCAAAATGCAGACTGCAGACGGGTATTTTGAACACTGAGTACGTTTGTCAAACATTGGCCAGTGATTCAGTCTCTGAATTAGCATCTGCCATGAATTTGTAAATAATTACTGTATTGGCTCGAATATAAGACGGTGTTTTTGTTGTAAAAAATAGCTCTTAAAAAGGGGGGTCGTCTTAAATTCGCGGACTAGACAAAATGCCACCAAAAACGAAAGTGAAAGTGAGGACAGTGAGAGTGAGCAAAGTGAGGCTGAGGATCTCTGTGCTGAGTAGCTGTAATTTAGCAAACTACCCTTTCCATTGTTTCAGTTGTTTATTATTGTAAACCTTAATGTATTGTTTAATGCATTGTTTAAAGCATTTGCACTGTTCTGCAAATTTATTCCATATACCCGTAGGCTATGGGAAGTTAATGCATTGACATTCTGAAGTTTATGAACTTTCAATCTAAACCTGACAAATTTGTTGAATTAATGCAATTTAAATGTTTTAATTTGGCTTGTCTAGTAGCCTGCAGTTTAGCCTCTTTTTTTTACTTCTATGAAAAATGTTCACGGAAATGAGACTGAAATGACCTCTATTTAAATGTGAAAAACAAAAGCCTCTAATTTTAAACAGAATTTTGAAATAAATACGCTTTATATGAATGAACATTTGGTCTTCAAAAAACTTTTTCCCCAAAGATGAACTTGGAAAAGAGGGGGTCGTCTTACATTCAGGGTCGTCTTATATTCGGGCCAATACGGTATTTAACTCATAAGACCTTTGTCATACGTATGTACTGTTGTTCCTAGAAACAGTGTGAAAGAATAATACTACCAGATTGTTGTGTAACTGAACACTTTATGAAAATACTTCTCCACCAAAGATCCTTTTGTCTTTTTAGTAAGAATCCTATATTACAATTTCACACCAGAAAATTTAAGCATATTCTGCTCAGAGCCACTGCAGAAGTATTCTGCAAACCAATGAAGCTCAAACACTCTAGAAGAAACAATACCATAAAATATCCACACTGAGTGTGGGTGTGCACACCTGGCTGTTAATCTGATCTCTTATAATGCAATATACATGTCAGGAGAATCCTCACAAAGCACTGCTGATGAAATGACTGAAGTTTAAACTACGTCTATTACAAGTCCTTTATACCTCAAGAAATGAAATGACCAAGACTTTCGTTCCAAACCAATGATCACATTCAAGTAAATACACTCCCACCTGCATTTACTGAGTCAACAATCAACATTCAACAATTCAATTGGATTTCACGTATCATAGATTTCGATAACCAAAATTGTGAGAACACAGAATTGGTGTGAGAGTTTACCTGTTTCATCTTGGCTGTGCTGAAGGATGGCGTGAGGATGCTGCGCACTCGTTTCCACTGTTCATCCCTCAGCATGAGAAGACTATCCGTCATCGGCTTTGTAGCCATCCTTAAGCGCTAAATAATTAGGAAGACAAAGATGAAAGATTCAGGTTTAATCCATATACAACACATTAAAGGAAAACTTAGTTGGTTTTAGCCTCATTAAAAAGACAAGATCACTGCAGCTGTACTGTACGCATGTACACTCACTGGCCACTTCATTAGATACACCCAACCACCTGCTGTTGTATGCAGTTCTCTAATCAGCCAATCCCTTGACAGCAGCACAATGCATCAAATCATACAGATACAAATCAAGAACTTCAGTTAATGTTCACTTCAAACATCAGAATGGGAAAAATTGTGATCTCAGAGTGTGACTTTCACTGTAGCATGGGTGTTGGTTTGAGCCAGATGGACTGGTTTGAGTATTTCAGAAACTGCTGATCTCCTGGGGTTTTCACACACAACAGTCTCTCGAGTTTACACAGAATGGTGCGTAAAACAAAAAAACAGTTATGTGGGTGGAAACGTCTTGTTGATAAGAGAGTTTAGAGGAAAATGGCCAGGTCGGTTTGAGCTGCCAGGAAGCATATAGCAACTCATATAATCACTCTTTACAAACGTGGCGAGCAGAAAAGCATCTCAGCATGCAACAGCAGACGACCACATTGGGTCCCAGTCCTGCAGCCAAGAACGGGAATCTTAGAATCCAGAACAAGTTCCTAGTAAAGTGGCCAGTGAGTTTATATTGACATGTTTACCTGTGTTTATAAATCAATGGAAATTACATTTACTCGGAATGAGAATAAAATAATAGCCCTTTGCTTCCAAGTGGCACAACTGAAAAGTAATACACTCTATCTTTGGGAGACTGTGAGTTCAAATCCCAACAACAGCACAGCCATCTTTTCTTCTGAATTCAAAAAGCACCAGGTTTGATAGAATTTTGTATCTCAAATCAATGCAAGTAAAACTGTGGAATCCAAGAGAGCAAAATTGGCTATTCTCTCTGAAGAAGAAGCCGCCTTTGTCACATGGCCCCTCAAGCACCGTGAAATTCATCCTCTGCATTTAACCCATCTTAAAGCAGTGAACACACAGATACACAAATGAGCAATGAACACACACACACACCCAGAGCAGTGGGCAGCTATGCTACAGTGCCCGGGGAGCAGTTGGGGATTAGGTGCCTTGCTCAAGGCCACCCCATGTTAACCTAACCACATGTCTTTGAACTGTGGGGGAAACCAGAGCACCCGGAGGAAACCCACGCAGACACGGGGAGAACATGCAAACTCCACACAGAAAGGCCCCCGTTGGCCACTGGGCTCAAACCCGGACCTTCTTGCTGTGAGACAACAGTCCTAACCACTACACTACCGTGCTGCCGTACAGTATGAGGGATGATGCAGCTCTGTCTCTTGTCAATCAGAGTAACACGAACCAACCGTGGGCATCCATGAGTTCATGTATGCAGAAGGCGGTAGATAGCACTTTAATCTCAGTGCATTCTCTGCCATGTAACATACCATGAGCCTGGACAGTTTGAAAAGTTGTGGCAACTGGCATCACATATCTCAGAAGAAGCAGGTGCCAAGCTTTTACCCTGCCTGGTTAGTGGGTGTCATATGTTCAGGGAGATGGACAGGAATTGGCAAATGACCAAATTGGTACAAAATGGGGTAAAAATGATTAATAATTACATTCTAAGAATTAAGTTTTTATAACAAGATAGATATGAGAACTTCTTCCCAAAGAGAACTTCTTCCCAAAGAAGTTATTGTCTCGTTTTATCTAAACTGTCCTACACAATACAGTAAAAGGAGTAAGCAATAATGGAAAAAATATGAATGATTTATGATTTCTCAAAGGTTCAGTGGAATCCAAACACACAACTAAAACACATAACTACAGTACACATAACAAATGTGAAATCTGAAAAAAAAAATCGATTTTGTCTAAGGATTTTAATAAAAATGTTCTACAAAAATACATGTTTGTGACAAACAGTTTTGAATGTCTAACATCTGCCCTCAGACTTCCATTATAACTGAATTTGGTAAACAGACTTTTCTTCTTCTCTAAGTATAGGGAAGTCATGTTTGTGGTAATCACTTACACACTACAGAGGCAGTGGATAGAGATTTGGATGGGGGAAAAAACATTGGACTATTTGAAGGATTCAAATAAAATGTCAGGCACTTTTGTCTTTTTCCTGTAATCTATCATGGCACCATCAAAAGATATCTTGTAAAAAGAAGTAATCTGAAATCCTGCCTAATGAGTTGGATAAGTCAGCAGTAACTTAGTGGTTACAATCCCGAGCTAGTGATCAGAAGATTGTAAATTCCACTGTGGGGCCCTTGAATGGTTGATTTAGATAAAAGCATCTGCCAAATGAATAAGTGCACAAGTGTCATGACCTCAGTCTTTTACAGAAAGCATTTTTCAAGGCTCTGCCTGACGCTAAAAGGATTCCTCTGAAGCTGGTTTGTCTGAAGCCTGCTCCTTTTTTATTAAAACTGAACTTTAGTTTGACTGCCCTGGTTATTCAGTCTGATTTAATAAGATTAATTAAAGCAATTGTCCATTGGTTAATCAGTGTCATGTTTACACTGTGAGAATAAAGGTAACCGAGAGCAGGCTCAGCTCTATGGAGTATTGAGCACATATTTCTAAATGTGGGTGTGTATCTAGTGGGGGAATGTCGAGTATTTATTTGTGCACACAGAAGCCAACACATTATGTTTGTTTCTGGGCTGCCATGGTGATCCACTTTATGAGTTTTCTCCCGCTGTCTGTCACAGATGGTGTGTGTATCATGGGCTTCTTAGTAAAACTCACACATACACTCTTACCACACTGACCAAACGTCCCACACCATGGTGCACTGCAGGTCACGGGCTGAGATATGATATGAACTTATAAAGATATTTATAAACTACTGGGGTTTTATACATGGCAAAGCACATGGACTCGGTATTGATCTGCTCCTGCTGTCATCTTTACATTACCCAGGAGGATCTGCTTCCTGACCCAGGCTAGCTCAAAATCTGACCTTTTGCTTTGATAAATAAGTCATGTGATCATTAGTGGTGACCATAGTGGCATTGTGGAGTTGAAAGTGCAATGGTACCACCTTTGCTCACACTGATGCCTCACTGTACACACACACACTTATTGATTCTTCCTCCCAGAAACACACACACACGCTACCTGAAACAAAAATGCTGTTTTATGTAATAAATATTCTGGATATGGGACTGATAAGACACTAATTAGATGGCTATTATTAAAATGTACTCTTTGTTAATGTCTTGTTTACTATAGGAGTAAATTCTGTTTTGCTAAAATCCATCCATCCATCATCTGTAGCTGCTTATCCTGTTCTACAGGGTCGCAGGCAAGCTGGAGCCTATCCCAGCTGACTATGGGCGAAAGGCGGGGTACACCCTGGACAAGTCGCCAGGTTATCGCAGGGCTGACACATATAGAGACAAACAACCATTCACACCTACGGTCAATTTAGAGTCACCAGTTAACCTAACCTGCATGTCTTTGAATTGTGGGGGAAACCAGAGCACCCGGAGGAAACCCACGCGGACACGGGGAGAACATGCAAACTCCGCACAGAAAGACCCTCGCCAGTCGCTGGGCTCGAACCCAGGACCTTCTTGCTGTGAGGCGACAGTGCTAACCACTACACTACCGTGCCACCCTTTTGCTAAAATCATTGGATTAAATTTATTTAGCTAGGTTTTTTTTAAACTCCATTAGAACAGTCTCACCTACAAGACACTCATTAACTATTTTATCAAGTTAATTACCTAAGCTTACAATTTGGTTAGTTGCTGTTAGCTAGCTAGTTAGCTAAAATCCTGTTGTGCTAACGGTAGGTCTCATGACCACTCTATGTCCGCATTTTCACAATATAGAGCATCATCGTAAATATTCCAGTTCAGTCAGAAGGGGTGAAGTAGTGAAAAAGTTTCTCCTTCAAAATGTTAAATCAGTAAGTTAGTTGTTGAAATTAGCTAGAGACAAATAAAATGCACTGTTTTTAATGTATTTCAGAAGTATAATCATTAGGTTAGCTAGCTAGGTTCTTTTTGACTCCTCGGCCACAGTTTCACCTTGAAAGTGTTCACATTATTTCTTTTATTTAACTAGAAGGGCATACGGTAGTGTATACCTCCGCTAAGCCACATATTCAGATTTAACTACTTTTTGAGTTACAACCCTGATTCCAAAAAAGTTGGGACAAAGTACAAATTGTAAATAAAAACGGAATGCAATAATTTACAAATCTCAAAAACTGATATTGTATTCACAATAGAACATAGACAACATATCAAATGTCGAAAGGGAGACATTTTGAAATTTCATGCCAAATATTGGCTCATTTGAAATTTCATGACAGCAACACATCTCAAAAAAGTTGGGACAGGGACAATAAGAGGCTGGAAAAGTTAAAGGTACAAAAAAGGAACAGCTGGAGGACCAAATTGCAACTCATTAGGTCAATTGGCAATAGGTCATTAACATGACTGGGTATGAAAAGAGCATCTTGGAGTGGCAGCGACTCTCAGAAGTAAAGATGGGAAGAGGATCACCAATCCCCCTAATTCTGCACCGACAAATAGTGGAGCAATATCAGAAAGGAGTTCGACAGTGTAAAATTGCAAAGAGTTTGAACATATCATCATCTACAGTGCATAATATCATCAAAAGATTCAGAGAATCTGGAAGAATCTCTGTGCGTAAGGGTCAAGGCCAGAAAACCATACTGGGTGCCCGTGATCTTCGGGCCCTTAGACGGCACTGCATCACATACAGGCATGCTTCTGTATTGGAAATCACAAAATGGGCTCAGGAATATTTCCAGAGAACATTATCTGTGAACACAATTCACTGTGCCATCCGCCGTTGCCAGCTAAAACTCTATAGTTCAAAAAAGCAGCCGTATCTAAACACGATCCAGAAGCGCAGACGTCTTCTCTGGGCTAAGGCTCATTTAAAATGGACTGTGGCAAAGTGGAAAACTGTTCTGTGGTCAGATGAATCAAAATTTGAAGTTCTTTATGGAAATCAGGGACGCCGTGTCATTCGGACTAAAGAGGAGAAGGACGACCCAAGTTGTTATCAGCGCTCAGTTCAGAAGCCTGCATCTCTGATGGCATGGGGTTGCATTAGTGCGTGTGGCATGGGCAGCTTACACATCTGGAAAGACACCATCAATGCTGAAAGGTATATCCAGGTTCTAGAGCAACATATGCTCCCATCCAGACGACATCTCTTTCAGGGAAGACCTTGCATTTTCCAACATGACAATGCCAAACCACATACTGCATCAATTACAGCATCATGGCTGCGTAGAAGAAGGGTCCGGGTACTGAACTGGCCAGCCTGCAGTCCAGATCTTTCACCCATAGAAAACATTTGGCGCATCATAAAACGGAAGATACGACAAAAAAGACCTAAGACAGTTGAGCAACTAGAATCCTACATTAGACAAGAATGGGTTAACATTCCTATCCCTAAACTTGAGCAACTTGTCTCCTCAGTCCCCAGACGTTTACAGACTGTTGTAAAGAGAAAAGGGGATGTCTCACAGTGGTAAACATGGCCTTGTCCCAACTTTTTTGAGATGTGTTGTCGTCATGAAATTTAAAATCACCTAATTTTTCTCTTTAAATGATACATTTTCTCAGTTTAAACATTTGATATGTCATCTACGTTCTATTCTGAATAAAATATGGAATTTTGAAACTTCCACATCATTGCATTCCGTTTTTATTTACAATTTGTACTTTGTCCCAACTTTTTTGGAATCGGGGTTGTATGTTGAGAACAGACAAACAAACAAAAAACAAACAGAGGTGAAAACATAATTAGCTACCACAGCTAACAAGTTGGTAACTTGCTGGTTGCTAGGTCTCAGGACCTCTGTGTATCTGCTCACTTTTTTTTTTTGCATCATAAGTTTCAGATTGTCATTCTAAAATGAAAACCCCCAGTTTTATTTTCAATATAGCCTTTCTGGAATGCTGAGGGTATAATAGCCATTGTGAATTATTAACATGAAAACTGACATTACAAGTTACACGTCTTGTTTTCTGTCGAAAATTTAACATTGAATAGAAATTTTGGTACAAGCTAGTACAAGTGTTGTCTTTTGAAATCAAAACGCACTGAATTTGATTGATTTTTTAGATGTAACATTCTATCAATCAATCAATTTAAGCAAAATTGAACACATAGTATAATTTAAAAAATAATAACTGTACAGTAATGTAGTGTAAACATCTTACTCTTCTGGCAGCAGTGCCAGGAACTTACTGTTTATTTACAGCAGCATATTATATAATCAATACAGAGTTACTGTAAATTACAACTATTAATTTACCTGTTTTACTAAACATGTTTACAGCGTATGTGGTAAACTGAAGTCGAATGTCAAGCTAATGAAAAAGATGCGTAAAGAGACGTACACTTTACTATAACACTACTTGAAAGTGGTCATTATTACCCCGTTGATGGTCAACATTACAAGTAGTCTTAATTTTTTTTCTGTAGCTATAGTAACACCTATTTCAAAAGGACCGACTGGCCAAAAAAAGGTCGCACACTAATATTTCACTGGACCTCCTTTACCTTTGATTATGGCATGCATTTGCCATGGCACTGTTTTGACAACCATATGAAATGTCACAACATTTATCATCATCCAGAGTTACATTAATTACAGGGAGAGTCGAACCACTCTGTAAAGCCTTCTCCTGCACATCCCTAAGACTTTCAATGACGGTTAAGGTCAGGACTCTGTGGTGGTCAACTGATGTGTGAAAATGATTCCTCATACTTTCTGAACCACTTTTTCACAATTTGAGCCCTGCTGGCATTGTTGTCCTGGAATATACCCATGCCATCAGGGAATTAAAAAAAAAAAAAATAAATCCATTGATGTGAACCTGGTCATTCAGTACACTGAATGTTTCTGAGTCTTGATCTGACCAACTGAAGCAACCCCTGATTATAACACTGCCTCCAGAGGCTTGTACAGTGGCCACTATGCATGATGGGTGCATCGCTTCATGCGTTTCCCTTCTTACCCTGACACACCCGTCACTCAGGAATAGGGTAAACCTGGACTCATCAGACCACATGACCTTTTCCCATTGCTCCAGAGTCTAATCTTTACGCTCCCTAGCAAACTGAAGCCAAATTTTCAATCATGGTCAGTCAAGATTTTTGTCCGACCACATTTCTTCCATGGAGATGATAGTTCAGCACTATCCTGCCAGGTTTTACTAATGCATTGGACAGTTCTTAAAGTGCCATTCCACCATTGGATGTATTTTTTTGGCATAAAATACAATATATTTTATGACAACATGACTAGACAGAGAAATCTTTTAGCTTCAAAATGATACATCAAACATAATTTTTTGACAACGACAAGTATATTAATTTTGCGACCAAAGTCACCTACCCTTTTAATTTCCGCGCGGCAGTGAAACGTGATGTCATCGGCAGGTTCCCCTTCTTGTGTACCACGTCACATGTGACGTGGCACAGATTATCAGCAATGGCGGATAGAACGCGATTGTCAGCTTCGGAAAAGAAGCGAAGGAAAATAGCAAGTGATGCCCAAAGGAGACGGTCGATGGTGAATATCGGCACAGCAATCGACAAGTGGAAATCATGTTCTATCCGCCATTGCTGATAATCTGTGCCATGTCACACGTGACGTGGTACACAAGAAGGGGAACCTGCCGATGACATCACGTTTCACTACCACGCGGAAATTAAAAGGGTAGGTGACTTTGGTCGCAAAATTAATATACTTGTCGTTGTCAAAAAATTATGCTTGATATATCATTTTGAAGCTAAAAGATTTCTCTGTCTAGTCATGTTGTCATAAAATATATTGTATTTTATGCCAAAGAATACATCCAATGGTGGAATGGCACTTTAACTCAATTCAAGTAATTTCAGCAATCTCCATACACTGTGTGCACAATTATTAGGCAAGTGAGTACTCTGACCCTACCATTATTTCTATGCATGTTTTCCAACCGCAAGCTAGATACACTTGAATGCTAATTGGATTTAAGCATTCTCAGGTTGTATTTATTTGTGTAATGAGGGAGGGTGTGACCTAAAGTAATTAATACCCTATATTAAGGTGTGCATAATTATTAGGCAGCTTCTTTATCTCAGGCAAAATGGGCCAAAAAAGAGATTTAACAGACACTGAAGAGACAAAAATTGTAAAATGCCTATCAGAGGGATGCAGCACTCTTGAAATAGCTAAGCTATAGAAATGTGAGCACAGAACAATCAAACGTTTTGTTGCAAATAGTCAACAGGGTCGCAAAAAATGTGTGGAGAAGAAAAGACACAAATTAACCGCAAAAGACTTGAGAAGGATTAAACATGAAGCTACCAGGAACCCATTATCCTCCAGTGCCACAATATTCTAGAACTGCAACCGACCTGGAGTGTCCAGAAGGACAAGGTGTTCGGTGCTCAGAGACATGGCCAAGGTAAGGAAGGCTGAAACACGACCACCACTAAACAAGACTCACAAGTTGAAATGTCAAGATTGGGCCAAGAAATATCTGAAGACAGATTTTCCAAAGGTTTTATGGACGGATGAAATGAGAGTGACTCTGGATAGACCAGATGGATGGGCCCATAGCTGGATAACTAATGGACACAGGGCATTTTGACTCAGACACCAGCAACGTGGTGGAGGGGTAATGGCATGGGCTGCTATTATTAAGGATGAGCTAGTTTGACCATTTCAGGTTGAAGATGGACTTAACATCAACTCCCAAACCTACTGCCAGTTTCTAAAAGATACATTCTTCAAGCAGTGGTATGGGAAGAAGTCTGCATCATTCAAGAAGGCCATGATTGTTATGCAGAACAATGCACCATCACATGCACCCAAGTACTCCACTGCTTGGCGAGCCCACAAAGGCCTTAAAGATGACAAAGTAATGACATGGCCCCCTTCCTCACCTGACTTAAACCCTATTGAGTACTTGTGGCCCCTTCTTAAGCATGAGATTTACAGCGAGGGAAGACAATACACCACTCTGAATAGCATTTGGGAGGCCATGGTTGCTCCTGCACAAAAAGTTGATCGTCAACAAATCAAAAAACTAACAGACTGGATGGAAGGCTCATGGCAGTTATTGAAAAGAAGGGTGGCTATATTGGTCACTGAATATTTTTGAAATGCTAGAAGTGTTTATTTGTTAATTCTGAGTTGTTTATTTGTTACACTGAAAATTAAAATAAACAAGTGAGATGGGAAACTTTAAGCTTTTCATTTAGTTGCATAATAATTCTGCACACTAAATGTTGCCTAATAATTCTGCACACTTGTATATTCCCCTGAGAAGGCCTAAACTCCCCTTTCCTTTGTTAATCATTCTGGTTTTAGGTTTATTAACAATTTGGATTGACTGAGAGCACTGTATTTGTTCAACGATAAAATTAATCATCAGGAATACAACTTGCCTAATAATTGTACACACAGTGTAGTTGTTTTCTTTGCTTGATGCAGGCCAATAATTTGAGCTTTCTGAAACACAGTAACATCTTATCCATGACCATGTTATACATTTTCCGACATGGCTGTTTAAGAAATAAGAAGCTACTCACTGCATCAGTTAGGGTTAAAAGAATTGTTGGCAGCTCAAACACATTAATCACTGCAGTAATTATCCAATCAAAGGCTCTTGAGTGTTTTCTTATTTGAATCCAAATGGCGGCTTTTTTTTTTTTTTGGCCAGGCAGTGTACTGTACACTTCTTAATAAACCCTGATGTTGATGCCTACTACAGTATCTCCTTTATTTAATTATATTTTACTGATGCTAAATACGATTGTAAGTGCGCATGCATGCATATGTATGTATGAGAAAATGTAAATCAGCAAGTATACCATGCTTACCATCCTGTTTGGGAAGTTATGAAACTCCTTCACCATAACCTGTCTGAGCATGTCTGGGTCAGCTATCACCACCACTGGCTGTCTGGCTAGATAATAACTAGAAACAGAGCAAAACACATACGCAAGCATACAAGCGCACACCCACACCCACACACAGGGCGAATACATTAATAACAAACAGGGTACTGTTTATGACAATCACAGCAAAATAACAAGCACAGAGCCTCGTTCACTGTTCTTAAGCATGCGCGCGCGCACAAACACACCCTCTCTCCCATTACTGGGACAGGCCAGTAATGACTTCAGACATGTCCCCCACACACCCCATGTCAGGGAGCTCACAGTACCTTATTTTTATTGATTATGCTGGAATAAAGCATGCATAGGCATGTTCTGGGACTCTCTCTCCTTCCCACATAGGAACCAATTCTTATTAACAGATTTTTTTTTTTTTTTTAAATTAGAATCGGTTTCATGGAATAAAAGTACCTGATTAAACACTGTTATTAAGCAGTGCTGGGGGAAAAACTTTAACAGGCAAAAACTCAAAAAAGTAAAAGGTCTTGTCCAGAATTTCCACAGAGATGTCCTTCCGTAAGGGTAGGCTGTGGATTATACCATAATCAAACAGGCATTGATTTTGCTTATTAAAGGAATAGCCCAGTGTTTTAAAACCAAACCTTTCCATCAAGACATAAAAATGTCTTTTCAATGAAATGTTCTCTCATTTTTGTACAATATCTAGCTGGAAAAACTGATTTTTGAATCCTTTTGATTAAACAATGTTTGGCATAAGTGTTTACTGACTGTCCTTGAAACTGCCCTAAAATTTTCCATTATATGCATGTTTCTCAGTACAGAAAATACGTGAAATTCTTCTCTGGTTTAACCCTTTGGTGACTGACCCCTTGAACATGGTTCCTCCAGGAACGATGACGTTTCAGTCGTCAAGACAACGGAAAAACTAAAATACAAGAGCATTTTGTTTTGTGCACAAGAGCATTGTGACGTATCTTTCTGTTTTTGTATTTTAGTTCTTCTGTTGTCTTGACAACTGAAAAGTCATAGTTCCTGGAGGAACCATTTTCAAGGGGTCAGTCACCAAAGGGTTAATTACACATACGCTCACCGGCCACTTCAGTAGGAACATCCATCCATCCATTGGAATTAAAATGGGTTTTTGGAGGGTAAGCACAATTTGATTTACACAACATGCATACAATTTTAAGGGTGAAAATTGTTGTTTCATTGTGACACAAACAATAATTAAGATGAAAAAAACAGAAATCTGGAATGCACATAGGTATTCCCCCCAAGTCAACACTTTGTAGAGCCACCTTTTGCTGCAATTACAGCTGCAAGTCTCTTGGGGTATGTCTCTATTAGCTTAGCACATCTAGCCACTGGGATTTTTGCCCATTCCTCAAGGCAAAACTGCTTCAACTGTTTCAAGTTAGATGGGTTGCGTTGGTGTCCAGCAATCTTCAAGTTATGACACAGATTCTCAATTGGATTGAGGTCTGGGCTTTGACTAGGCCATTCCAAGACATTTAAATGTTTCCCTTTAAACCACTCCAGTATAGCTTTACCAGTATGTTTAGAGTCATTGACCTGCTGGAACGTGAATCTTCATCCCAGTCTCAAACCTCTGGCTGACTCAAACAGGTTTTCCTCCAGAATTGCCCTGTATTTAGTGCCATCCATCTTTCCTTCAGTCCTGACCAGCTTTCCTGTCCCTGCAGATGAAAAACATCCCCACAGCATGATGCTGCCACCACCATGCTTCACTGTAGGAATGGTGTTTTCAGGGTGTTGGGTTTGCACCACACATGGCATTTCCCATGATGGCCAAAAAGTTCAACTGTAGTCTCATCTGACCAGAGAATCTTCTTCCATGTGTTTGGGGAGTCTGCCACATGCAGTTGGGCAAACTGCAAACGTGTTTTCTTAAACAATGACTTTTTTCTGGCCACTCTTCCATAAAGCCCCGCTCTGTGGAGTGTACAGCTTAAAGTGGTCCTATGGACAGATACTCCCATCTCCTCTGTGGATCTTTGCAGCTCCTTCAGTGTTATCTTTGATGTCTTTGTTGCATCTCTGATTAATACCCTCCTTGCCCGGTCTGTGAGTTTTGGTGGGTGGCCTTCTCTTGTCAGGGTCCTTCCAGAACAGGTTGATTTATACAGACATCATGTGACAGATCATGACACACTTTGATTGTACACAGGTGGATCTTAATCAACTAATTATGCGACTTATGAAGTGAATTGGTTGGAGCAGCTCTTATTTAAGGGTTTCATACGAAAGGGGGGGGCGGCACGGTGGTGTAGTGGTTAGCGCTGTCGCCTCACAGCAAGAAGGTCCTGGGTTCGAGCCCCGGGGCTGGCGAGGGCCTTTCTGTGTGGAGTTTGCATGTTCTCCCCGTGTCCGCGTGGGTTTCCTCCGGGTGCTCCGGTTTCCCCCACAGTCCAAAGACATGCAGGTTAGGTTAACTGGTGACTCTAAATTGACCGTAGGTGTGAATGTGAGTGTGAATGGTTGTCTGTGTCTATGTGTCAGCCCTGTGATGACCTGGCGACTTGTCCGGGGTGTACCCCGCCTTTCGCCCGTAGTCAGCTGGGATAGGCTCCAGCTTGCCTGCAACCCTGTAGAAGGATAAAGCGGCTAGAGATAATGAGATGAGATACAAAAGGGGGTGAATACTTATGCACACTCCAGATTTCTGTTTTTTCATCTTAATTATTGTTTGTGTCACAATAAAACAACAATTTGCATCTTTAAAGTGGTCGGCATGTTGTGTAAATCAAATGGTGCTAACCCTCCAAAAATCCATTTTAATTTCAGCTTATAATGCAACAAAACAGGACAAACACCAAGGGGGATGAATACTTTTGCAAGACACTGTATCTTTCAGGGTTGCAGGGAAGCTGGAGCCAATCCCAGCTGATTTCAGGCGAGAGGTGGGGTACACCCTGGGCACATTGCCAATCTATCCCAGGGCAACACCTGAACACCTGCTCATTAATGCACTTATCCAAATCAATCAAATGTGTGCCAGCAGAATCATGTATAATATGCAGATCCAGATCAAGAACTTCAGTTAATGTTCACATCAAACATCAGAATGGGGAAAAATATGATCTCAGTGACTCTGACAATGGCATGGTTGCTGGTACCAGATGGGCTGGTTTGAGTATTTTAGAAACTGCTGATCTCCTGGGAATTTTTTTTATGCACAACAAGCTCTAGAGTTTACACAGAATGAGGCAAAAACATCCTGTGAGTGGCAGTTCTGAGACTGGAAATGCCTTGTTGATGAGAAAGGCCAGAGAAGAATGGTTAAACTGGTTTAAGCTGACTGGAAATCTATGGTAATTCAAAATAACCACTTGTTACAACCATGGTGAGCAGAAAAGCATCTCAACACACAACATATTGGACCTTGAGGTAGCCGGGCTACAGCAACAGAAGACCACATCAGGTTCCACTCCTGTCAGGCAAGAACAGGAATAGTTGTCTATAGTGGGCCTGGTCTTTTTCGAATCTTCGTCCAGGTTCAGTGAACCTCTGGAGCTGCTTTTCTGCTCACCATGGTTATAAAAAGTGCTTATTTGAGCTACCATAGCCTTCCTGCCAACTCAAACCAGGATGGTCATTCTTTTCTGACCTCTCTCAATAAGGCATTTTCATCCACAGAAATGGATGTTTTTGTTCTTCGCACCATTTTGCATAAACTTTAGAGACCACTGTGTGTGAAAATCCCAAAAGATCAACAGTTTCTAAAATCCTCAAAGTAGCCCATCTGGTACCAACAACCATTCCACAGTCAGAGTCACTGAGATCGCATTCCCCCCATGTTTGATGTGAACATTAACTGAAGATCTTGACCTGTATCTGCGTGATTTTACGTGCTGCGCTGCTGCCACATGATTGGCTGATTGGATAATTGAATGAATGAGTACAGGTGTCCCTGTTAAACTGGCCGGCGTGTGTATGCTACAGACGCAGTGGATAGTGATTAAGTAGAAATATGCTGGCTTATTCCTTTGAGCTAGGAGGACAAATGCTCAAGGTACCCCTTTAACTGTAAAATAAGTTCCATGGACCTTTAACTAAGTTAAAGTGAGACGGCCTTTCGATTTCATAAAATCGGTGAAATTTAGTTCTCTCTGAAATTTGGTCATTGTGATATATGTTTATTTCTGTAATATCTCACAAAATATCAGGTCATTCTGTGGCTGGGAATCTCCTCAAATTAATGTGCATGAATCGCTCGCTTTGCGCAGTCAAGCAGACGGAGGAAGTCCGTGTGCGCATGCGCAGGTTTACCTTTGACCGTGCACTGTCAGTTACATCATTCTGTCGCTAAACAAACAGCTGATCACACCGAGGCGCTCGCTGACCGCCGATATTTATTAGTTTGGTCCTGTGTTTCCTTTTCTTCTTGCTTTCTGTTACTGTAGTCGGTCTTTCACGTTTCATTCGCACACTCATGTCCTCCATTTTTCTCTCCTGTTTCAAATTTGTATCCCACAATGCCTTGCGCAAACGGGGAAAGCCCACCACGTGATGCATGACTTAGCATCTTGAATTGGGTCATGGTGAAGCAGGAAAAAAAATAGGGGAGAATTTAGGGCCACATGGCCCTAAACTCATTAATTGTTCTATTTTAAAAAAAAAACTAATAAAATTGGAAGTCTGTGATTCAAATTCAGTAGGTTTCGGTCCAATAAGCAAAAATAATTGGGTGTCAGGGAAAATTCTTTTTATGACCTACACTTGAAAAATCTAAACGGCAGTCTACCTTAAATATTATTTATAGACCTGCTTGTTTTTTGTTTTTTATTTTAATTATTGAGGTTTGGATTAAAGCCATAATGGTGGGTTGTGATTTTCATCACCATAACTAAATTTAAAAATCATGAACCCTGTATGTATGTTTTCACAGACCCCAAGGGTTCCCGGACCCCAATTAGAATACCATGCTTTAGAGATCCTGAATTTCTTGGGAACCCAGATGTCCAGTGCCTGCGCCATGGCAGTAATCCCTTTAACCATGTAATTTGTGGCAATTTTTTGCTTCACACTGGGAAAGGAAGCCTTTTTTAAAAATACGCGCAGTCTCTGGCGTGCATCCAGACTTAAACATGAAAATGTCTTGAAAATGAAAACCTTCATTCAGCACGAGACGAGCTGTTCTGCTGAACTTTCTAAAAGAAGTGTTTTTACTGACTTCAGGTTTTTTGAACGTTGATGAGCGATCCTGGGCGTACTTACGGTTTGTGACAGTGCATTACTGTGATATATATTTCAAAGTGTTTGATTTTGAAATGCACTCTCGGCCTGTTGGATTATTCTGACTGAAAGCTGTAGTAATGACTCCTGACATATATCCCCGCATTTCCGACTTAGCGCCCTGTTTTCTGCTCTGGGCACTAAATCTAAATCCAACCCTCTCTCTCTCTCTCTCTCTCTCTCTCTCTCTCAGTTCTTCCACACGGCTCACACTGAACACAGGAAGCCTGGTGCCTCCTTCACGTCTTTGATCTCTTCGGAGCAGGCAGTTGTATCAAACGTGCTAATCTTGCTGCCCATCTCAATGCACTGAACTAAATCAAAACACACTAAAAGCCCTGTGAGCTGCAATCACTTCTTGATTATGAAAGAGTCTTGTAGGGGACATAAAGGCACGTGTGTTACACACAGGCACGTAACTGTTCGTGTAAAGTTAGAACGACAGGCACGCCAACTTATCAAATCTGGACAAATAAATATGTCCATTCAATTTAAAAACTAGACAAAGAGGACAACTTAAAAACTAGAGGAAGAGGTCTATGCGGTGGAAGGACTGATGAAAGATAGGAGATGGAAGTGAAAGTGAGGCCATCCGTATGAAAAGCAGTGCCACGTTCTGCTCAGTAGCCTGAAGCTTTATAGAAAATGTGCTGCTGTGGCTTTAAAGCTCTAAGAAAGGGAGCAGCTTGGAGAAAATGGGCCACTTGCCTAAAGCTAAGTTTGTTGGTTATTGTAGCATTAGATTTCTGTGAGGAAAGCAGGAAAGAAATCATTTTAAGTGGGTTCGAAAGACACAAAATTAGGATTGATGCATGTTTTTTTTTTTTTTTAAAGATGCGAGGGGTGATTTTTGTTTTCACACTACAGATACATTTTCATTACAAACCTATAAATTATAGGTTTATTATCCATCCATCCATCATCTATGCTGCTTATCCGTTGCAGGACATGGGTGAGCTGGAGTCAATCCCAGCTGACACGGGGCGAGAAGCGGGGTACATCCTGGACAGGTTGCCAAGCCATCACAGAGCAACACAGAGAAACAGACAGCCATTCACACTCATGGACAATTGAGAGTAGCCAGTTGACCTAATCCACATGTCTTTGGACTGCTGGAGGAAACCAGAGCACCTGGAGGAAACTCACACAGACACGAGGAGAACATGCAAACTCAATACACAAAGGTCCCAGTCAGGTGGTAGGTTCAAAACCCGGAACCTGCGTGCTGTGAGGCAACAGTGTTGACCACTGCACTGCTATGCTGCCGACAGGTATAATAATTTACTACAAATCTGAAAGCTAAGGCTTGATGCACAAATATTAAAAAAAGGTCGCTTTACTAGACCTCATCACCAAACTGAGAATTGAATCATCAGTTTTTCTTTGGCTAACCAGACACAAGGTACGCCACCACACTTGCCGGAGCAGCTGGGGGTTAGGCGCCTTACTCAAGGGCACTTCAGCCAGTCCTGCTGGTCCAGGGAATTGAACCAGCAACCTTTTGGTCCCAAAGCTGTTTCTCTAACCATTAGGCCTATAAAGTGGATGATTTATAGTTGTTGAAAAGAAGAGGTGTTCACTACTTGAAGTTGACATACCCACATATTCGGCCGTACTGTTTGACCAGGTCCCTCTGAGCTTTGAAAAAACCCTACAAGTAAGCAGAAAGATTAGTTAGTAACAGTGTGTAAGCTGTAGAAGACAAATACAAATGTAAAAAAAATAGTAATAATAATTATATATATTTAATTTTAGTTTTTAATTTTGGTTCAAGGTGAAGGTGGGACTTCATCAAGGATCTGCTTTGAGTCCTTTCTTGTTTGCCATAGTGATGGATAGTTTGACAGACGAAGTGAGGCAAGAGTCACCATGGAACATGATGTTTGCGGATGATATTGTGATGTGTGGTGAAAGTAGAAAGGAGGTTGAGTTGGCTTTGGAGAGATGGAGGTATGCATTGGAACGAAGAGGAATGAAGGTGAGCAGTAGCAAAACAAAATACATGTGCATCAGTGAGAACGGGGATGAGAGTGTAGTGAAGATGCAAGGAGTAGACGTAAAGAAAGTTGGTGAATTCAAGTACCTGGGGTCAACTGTGCAGGAAAATGGGGGCTGCGATAGTGAGGTGAGAAAGAGAGTGCAGGCAGGGTGGAGCAGTTGGAGAAGGATTTCGGGAGTCATTTGTGACAGGAAAGTCCCAGCAAAAGTGAAAGGTAAGATGTATAAGACAGTAGTGAGACCAGCTGTGATGTATCGATTGGAGACCGTACCCTTAACGAAGAGACAGGAGGCAAAGTTGGAGGTGGCGGAGTTGAGGATGTTAAGGTTTGCGATGGGAGGTTGGACAGGATAAGGAACGAGCACATCAGAGGGACAGCACATGTGGAGAGCTTGGGAATTAAGCTAAGAGAGATGAGACTGAGATGGTACGGGCACATCCTGAGAAGAAATGCAGAGCATGTTGGAAGGAGAATGTTGAGGATGGAGCTGCCAGGCACACAAAAACGAGGAAGGCCAAAGAGGAGATACATGGATGTGGTGAGAGAGGACATGAAAGTGGCAGGTGTGGTAGAGAAGGATGCGGAAGACAGGGAGCAATGGAGACGAAAGATCCGCTGTGGCGACCCCTAATCGGGAGCAGCCAAAAGAAGAAGATATACATACATACACACACACACGAGGGTAAGTCAAAAAGTTCTAAGACAGATGTTATAATTTCAAAAGATGTGAAAGACATCCTTCAGAATTCTACGAAGGAATTCTCCGATGGAAACATCACTTGCAGAAGTGTTTAGACTTAAATAGAGAATATGAAGAGAAATAGCCTTATTTTCATAACTAAAGATTTTTTCAATTTGTCTTAGAACTTTTTGACTTACCCTCGTGTGTGTGTATTATTTATATATATATATATATATATATATATATATATATATATATATATATAAAGGAATGTCAGTTGAACATGTATAATCACAAAGAAGCAGTGCATTAGGACTGATGAAGCTTTGTGCTCTGTTAGTGTGTTGTTTTAAATCCTACCCAGCTCCATTTTTTATAAGAGCATGACAGTTGACTGACAGTTTAATAAATCTAACATCACAACCACTGGAAAATAAATAAATAAATAAATCCAAGTTCTGTGTGTGTCCTCCGTCACCTTCTGAATTCTTGTGCTGCTTGTTAACAAAAGATTTTCTTTCAGCTACAAACCCATATGTAATATGAAACATAATATGTAATAATAAAAAATCCAACCACTTTTATGCTGGTTTGCACCACCAGTTGGTGATGATAATTAGCATTATAAATGCACAGAGCTTGTGCGTTTGAGACTAGAGGAAAACAAACGAGAGGTTGGAAGGGAAAAAAAAAGCAAAGACAAAGAAAGACCACATGAAAAAGAAGAAGCGGAAAAGAGACTGAGATAAAGAGGTAGAGTTGAACACGGACTCCTTTTGTTCTCGGTTCTCAGTGGGTGGCCATTTTGAAGAATTTTTTTTTTTAAAGTACGTTCAGATTCATATATGTTTCTCGTGTTGCCATGTCGTTTAGTCTGCTTCTATTAATTGCCTGTCACGACTTGACAGACATCACTTACTTTTCTCCACCAAGGTCAGTGTGTGCTCTGGCAGATTTCATCACTGCATGAAGGCTTGTATACAAAACACAGGAAGCTGTATGAAGTTGGGGGGGGGGGGGGATTGATTTATTTTATTTGAACAAAAATATATCATAATTCTCAAACATTACTACAGCAGACAATATTTAGTAAAAAAAAATTAAATTGAGACCTTATGTAATGTTTACAAAATTAGTGTTAATTAATTTTAAAAATAAAATTAATTTAAAAAAAAAAATCAGCTGCATCCAGTCCGTCTGGATTACTGGGTGTAAATAAATAAATAAATAAATGCAATAAGAATATATCCCAATATCCACAATATTTCTGAAATGTGTCCTGTGACATAATTTAACCCAATAACACGATGTTCTATTCCTGCATATTGCTCACTCCCTAACATGAAGCATGTGACACCGATTTCTCTAAATTGAAATGATCTGTTACATGAGCCCTTAAAACAGGCTTCACCCCTATTTATACACGCTCTCAGCCTCGAGGGTGAAACTATAAAGCGAACAACACCTGACGCTGCGAAATATCTACGCTATTTAAACATCTCTAAAGCCACATTAAGGGTTGTGTGTTCTAAAAGGATGTGACAGGCGTTAGCTGAGCTGTGTGATGCAGAGGATTGTGAAAAAGCTGATCAGAGACTGAAAGTGAAGTCTGGTTCAGGCACTAGGGGGCAGTCCAGACAGAGAGCGACGTGCAGCTCAGCTGCAGCTGATTTGTGGTGAGGGATATACTGAGAGTGCAGCAGTGACACATCTTGGCATTTCCTTCCTGTGAAATAATAAAGAGGTCCGTCTTTTGTAGTATAGTAAATATTCAGTTCCAGAGCAATTCGGAGAACGTGGTCATTTGAGGTTTACTTCAGCGACTCGATTTAACACACGTTCACACGCAGCCCTGATTTTGTATGCATGGCAGCTTGTGACTCTGCCATCTCCGAGCTAATGAAGGAGCCGAACAGTGCTGGCACCATGCCCTCTGCCCTCCCCTTTTCTACCCAGAGATGCTAGCCAGTGCCATTCCCTGGTGGGCATTAGGCAGTGATGTGTGTGTGAGTCCATTCCTCAGTGAGCATTAAGCAGTGGGATGTGCCCTTTTGTCCTGATCTCATCTCTCCAAGGCTTTTATTACTGCTCCGTCATTCGGAAGAGACAAGGATCTGTGCATCTGTGCTCGTGATGTGTGTGTACACACACACACACATATATATATATATATATACACACATCTCCCTGGGAGTCTGATGCACGTGTGAAATATATGCCTGTACAGTACATATGAGTGTATATGTATTTGTGTATGCGAGCTAGACACAGAACAGAAGACTGTGCAGCACGGCTCAACTCAAATGAATGGCTCGCTCACTGCAGTCTGCCAAAGGCCTAATTGAGGATTCATCACAGATGGGTAAGATCAATAAAGCCAGGCTGACTGAAGCAGACAGGCCACATTGGAAAGTTGGTCCTATCGGAATTTTCTTAATCCAAAAAGATTAGCTATGTTCACTTGTTTTGCTGGCACAACTGTTTGTCCTTGATCTTCGAAGGGGAAGAAAAAAAGTTCTCCCTCATATTTTTGGCAGTTTCTCACGTCTAAGTGGTACACTGTGTGAATAGTGTGACCGCTCCTGCGCACAGACCTCAGTTAAACCTGGAAGACAAAAAATAAATTTAAAAAAAAAATGCACAGGTGTGAGGGTAATGTGGATGTGCGTTATGTACATTGTGTGTGTGTCTGAGACAGAGAGTGAACAGATGATGTTTGGAGCTTTAAATGGACCGAATATCACCTTCATGAATGTTATATTTCATAATGGAAGACATTGTGCTAATGTGCTGCTGCTGGTTTTCGTGTGTGTGTGTGTGTTCGAGTGTGTGAGGGAGTTTGTGAAAGAGAAACAGACAAAGGAATTGTACGAAAATGAAATGAAAGAGATGTCAATAACTCTTTCTCCCCCCCATGTTTTCTTCTCACCCTATCTCTATTTGCTTCACACAGATCTGTTTTCACTTTCTCTCACTGACATTCAGTCATTTCAAAAGAATTATTCATTTTACCCAACTCACATGGGCTCCTTCTGGAATTGAAACAGAAACTGCAATGTTTTCTCGCGCTCCTGACGCCATAATGCACTGAATAGAATCATTTCCTAATATAACATTTGCATAAATGCTTCTTTTACCAGTTGTATTACCTTTAACCAAATACTCTTTCTATCTTAAGGTCATTTCAAACATAACACTTATGATATAAACTCCATCGATACCATGTAAGCCACATTCAACTTCTTACATGTTAGTCTAAATATTTCATTGCACTCTACAGCTGTTTTTTTACCGTGTAGCCTGGAGTTGTGCAGTACTCATTACACTAACACAGGTAACCAGAAGAATTTGACATGCAAATAGCAAAAGACATGGTTGAGCTTTTCCCTAGGATACCCTCTCAACTGAATACAAGCCCTTCTGTGGCACAAATGGACTATCCAAAAGAAAAAAAAAGAAAAGAAAAGAAAAAAAAAGATGGCAGAACAAATTCCAACATCTTTAGTATTCAGGACAGCTCACTGCTGTTCTATGTGTGCTACTAAAAACCCCAGGAGGTGGTCCAACATCTTATTGGATCGAGTGTCATTCATGCCAGCGCTGGTTCCATGTGCTGTGCCCAGGCATAGCAAATAATCAGTTTAAAGAAGCACAAAAGCCTGAGGGACTGTGGTATTTGTGCATTGAATACTTCTGTTAATAACAAACACTACACACTTTAAACAAATGAAATATCTTCTTTTTTTATTTTTTAAACAGTAAATACCTAAAAAGTAGACAAAGCTCAATTGAAACCACTTTGCAACAGGACAAAATGTGTTTATCATCAAGCTGAAAAGTCTAAAATAAATTATACATACAGGACACTTTTTTGATGGAATAAAAACATGTGCTCTATTCCCTTCTAGCCGGTTTCATTCATTTGGTTTGATAGCATGCAATATTGTTAGCATATCGCTTATCATACGTGGATTACGTCACTCTACCCAATGTGTTGAAAACCATGATATTGCATGGTTGTCAAGACAACATGACGTCACACGTCAGAGATGTAAAAATTCCATGCTAGCGAGCGACTGTGACAATTTATAAACAAACATGGCTGCTAGGTTTGCTTCGTTAAATACGGAAAATTTTGAGAGAATTTTGAAAGAAAAAGACATGGTGAACACCCAAAAGGAATGTGTACAGTATGTATAATAATAATAATGGCTTGCTTTTTTCATGGTATATCAGATATATTCCATTCAGTTAGCTGATATATCACAAAAAAGCCAGCCAATATTATTTAAATATTAGGAGACCTAGAAAACAATATTGGATGTCACTGTGGCTGAATTCTTGAAATCATAGGAGACTGACCAAATTTACTTACCAAAATTAGTTTGTTTGATTTTTTCCTGTCAATAACAAACTTTGACATCCATCCATCTATCATCTGTAGCCGCTTATCCTGTTCTACAGAGTCTCGGGCAAGCTGGAGCCTATCCCAGCTGACTACGGGCGAAAGGCGGGGCAGGGCTCGAAATTAACTTTTTTTCTTTGTGTCCCCCAGTGGTCCCGAATTCTGTGTTGTATTGTCCCGAATGGAAGCAATAGTGTCCCCATTTTTTTCCTCTCTGAAATAACCAGTGGTTAATATTATCATATGAAGTTACTATTATATTTGTAACTATGCGATTTTGAACCCTTTATATCATTTTTACAATAAGACACAAGCGACACATGTCCTATACATCATCTACTTCAAAATTAGTTATTGCATTTTCAGTTTATTAAACTTTGGCGATCTCACTGTATGAATAGATACCCGTTTATTTAAAGGGGCCAACTAGCTCATTCAGAAAATGTTTCAACTCCCTACATCTGCAGTACACTTTAGTTGAAAATAAGACCCCTTTTATGTTCATTTCATCTGCTTATACCTTGAATATCTGTTGGCACTTATAAGGCCAACTTATAATTTTCACCAATACCGTTATCCATAGCCCTGTGATGACCTGGCGACTTGTCCAGGGTGTACCCCGCCTTTCGCCCGTAGGCAGCTGGGATAGGCTCCAGCTTGCCTGCGACCCTGTAGAACAGGATAAAGCGGCTACAGATAATGAGATGAGACCGTTATCCATTACCGTTATCCATTTTTATGAACTTTCCGTTACCCATTTTTATGAACTTTCCGTTATCCATTACCGTTATCTATTTTTATGAACTTTCCGTTATCCATTTTATGAACTTTCCGTTATCCATTTTATGAACTTTCGCTGCTGAAACGTGGGTGCAAATGTTAGCAACATCAGCATAGTGGCAGGTCCGAGCCTAGTTGTGCTGCTGACTGACTAAACTTTCTGAACTAGAAAGACACCAAGAAAACTCGCTTATTCTGTTGAACGGTATCTTCCGTCAATATCATCCACATCATTCCTGTTGTATTTTATAACGTGTCTAACAGTGTTCATTAAGTTCATTCAGTTGCTAGCGTTGCCTGCAGACCAGGCGATGACACTTTGGATCCTGAAGGTCCCGGAGACGTTATGTCTGGGCTTTCAGTTTCTTCCCCGCGGTCGGTCCGCTTCAACCACTTCAGCATTTTTGTTCTGGCAAGAGTCGGCGCAGCGTGTGCGGTAGCAATTCCATTCCAAGTCCATATAATGCGGCCGAAGATTCTAGAACAGAATGCGCTGCTCTGTAGCCTACGGATGCAGGTGCATCGAAAGTGTAGCTACTATGTATTTTTCGCTGTTAACGTTTTAAAATTAAAATTGACAAATTAGGTGAATGTCTATGTATGTGTTACGGCTTTGTAAATAATATTAATGTAGAACTTTTTTTCTAGATCTATTTTTTTCCATTGTCCCGGGATTGTCCCAGATATGATCATTTTGTGTCCCGATGACATTTTTTATGGTCCCCGGGACGTCGGGACACCGTTAGTTTCGAGCGCTGAGGCGGGGTACACCCTGGACAAGTCGCCAGGTCATCACAGGGCTGACACATAGACACAGACAACCATTCACACTCACATTCACACCTACGGTCAATTTAGAGTCACCAGTTAACCTAACCTGCATGTCTTTGGACTGTGGGGGAAACCGGAGCACCCGGAGGAAACCCACGCGGACACGGGGAGAACATGCAAACTCCACACAGAAAGGCCCTCGCCGGCCACGGGGCTCGAACCTGAACCTTCTTGCTGTGAGGCGACAGCGCTAACCACTACACCACCGTGCCGCCCAAACTTTGACATATTCTCATCTCATCTCATTATCTCTAGCCGCTTTATCCTTCTACAGGGTTGCAGGCAAGCTGGAGCCTATCCCAGCTGACTACGGGCGAAAGGCGGGGTACACCCTGGACAAGTCGCCAGGTCATCACAGGGCTGACACATAGACACAGACAACCATTCACACCTACGGTCAATTTAGAGTCACCAGTTAACCTAACCTGCATGTCTTTGGACTGTGGGGGAAACCGGAGCACCCGGAGGAAACCCACGCGGACATGGGGAGAACATGCAAACTCCACACAGAAAGGCCCTCGCCGGCCACGGGGCTCGAACCTGAACCTTCTTGCTGTGAGGCGACAGCGCTAACCACTACACCACCGTGCCGCCCAAACTTTGACATATTTACTTCAAATTTTTTTTTACATGGCTTTGTTGAATACTCGATTCTGATTGGTCAACAACATTCTACAGTCTGTTATTTCTAGATAACAGACCTTTGCTATGGACCACATCATTACAGGATGTAATCAATTTTAAATGTCAAATTATTGATTTCTTTAGTAAGGTCACTGTGTCATAAGCAGGATTATGTACTAGCTGTATACATTTTAAGAAGAAGTAAACCTTTATTTGTCATATGCACGGTTCAAGCACAGTGAGATTCCTCCTCTGCATTTAACCCATCTGAAGCAGTGAACACACGCACACACCCAGAGCAGTGGGCAGCCACACTACAGCGTCCGGGGAGCAGTCAGGGGTTAAGTACCTTGCTCAAGGGCACTTCAGCCCAAGGCCGGCCCACGTTAACCTAACTGCATGCCTTTGGACTGTGGAGGAAACCGGAGCACCCGGAGGAAACCCACACAGACATGGGGAGAACGTGCAAACTCCACACAGAAAGGCCCTCGCCGGCTGCTGGACTCGAACCCAGAACCTTCTTGCTGTAGGGCAACAGTGCTAACCACTACACCACCGTACTGCCCATAAAATTACGTAGTTTTTATTTTTTTTTAATTATTATTTAGACTACTTTCTAATCTGGTCTTAGCATTCTGCTTGCAAGTTGTTGAATGAATCCTGGTCATAGCAAAGTGAACATAAGCCTGATCACTGCAGTTTGTAATCAGATAGTGGCTGTCTGGGAAGCTCCTGTGCCATAACACCATCAAAAGAAGATAGCATACACACTCCGTTCAGATCATTTTTAAAATGTTTAAATAATCGAATAAAAATAAATTTAGCCAACAGAACAGAACAGAACAGAACAGAACAGACTGAATGAATGAATCAGCGATTACTTCCCCACACGAACAGAGACCAGTCGAATGAAGAGCCGATATCGAAATGCAGTGAATGACTTTACCTCAGTGCGTCAAAGTGAAAAAACTGCGATAATAATGTCGTTTTATTATAGGTACATTAAGTTAATCATTTAGAGGTACGGTAGATGGTGCTACTCTCAGTGGAACAGGATGATAATGAGAATTTAAAATGTTAAAACTACTTCTGACTGAGATGCATGCAAACAGGAAACATTTCACTTCAGGAACCCCTGTAAACCCTTTCAGAACAGGACAAAATATCAACATTTGATCTTGTGAAGGGTTTTCACAGGCTGCTACATTATATTGTGGGAATTTGTATGTATGCCATTTACTTTTATTATTTCATTGGTATTAAATCCATTGATATGCCCCAGTTTTGAAAAAGTCCCCACCCTCATATGCCATAAACCTAATCTACTGATAACTATTATACATACAGGACACTTTTTCAATGGAATGAAAAAACCTGTTCTATTCCCTTCTAGCGGGTTTCTTTCATTTGGTTTTGTGGCAGCGGGGGCGTGGTCAAGTGCCGGTCTGTAACAGGAGGGCGGAGTCAGGGAAGGTAAGTGGCAGAATCACTACACCTGACTGCAATTAACCTGTGTTTGTGTGTCTTCCCAGTGACTGCGCCCTATTTAGGGAGGGAGAACAGAGAAGCTCATCCCCCGGACGAGACGCTAGTGTGTGTGTGTCCCTATTTGTTGGGAGTAAAATATTGTTAGACTGAAAAGTGTGGCAATAAAGCGTCTGTATAAACCTGATCTCTGTCCTGCCGTCCTCTGTGCTCCACTCACTCCTATCGAACTGCCACAGTGGTGCCAAAACCCAGGACGCCTAGTGGAGCACCAGCCGATCAGCCCCATGGAGTCCTCCCCATTCGCCGACCTGGTCCACGCCCTCGCCACGGCCCAGCAAAGCCAGCACCAGGCGCTCGTCACCCTCCGAAAGGAACAAGAACGAGGCTTCGAGGCCCTGGTGCTGGCCCAGCAAGAAGACAGAGAGGCGTTCTGGCACCTCCTCGCGTCGGCGGGGTCCACCAGTGCTCCCACCGCGGGCCCATCTCCCCTCACCGTCACCAAGATGGGTCCGCAGGATGACCCCGAGGCTTTTATCACGCTCTTCGAGCAAGTCGCAGAAGCCTCGGGGTGGCCGATGGAGCAGCGCGCGGCGCGCCTCCTCCCCCTGCTAACGGGAGAGGCACAGCTGGCCGCGCTACAGCTCCCCGCCGACTGCTGGCTGGCCTACGCGGACCTCCGCCGGGCCGTCCTCCAGCGCGTGGGGTGCACCCCAGAGCAGCAGCGCCAGCGCTTCCGCGCGTTGCGCTTGGAGGAAGTCGGCCGGCCGTTCGCGTTTGGCCAGCAGCTCCGGGACGCCTGCTGGCGGTGGTTGAGGGCCGACAACCGAGACGCCGAGGGGATCATCGACCAGGTGGTGCTGGAGCAATTCATCGCTCGCTTGCCAGCACGAACCGCGGAGTGGGTCCAGTGCCACCGCCCAGTGTCGCTGGATCAGGCAGTCGAGCTGGCGGAGGACCATTTGGCGGCTGTTCCGGCAGCAGGACAGCAGACGGCGTCTTCTCTTCTCTCTCCTCCTGTGTCCCGTCCTCGCCCCATTCCCCCACCGCGGAGGCGGGGGCCGGCACCACCCCAGCCAGCCCGCCGCACCCTCGGTGCCCTCCAGTTTCTCCCTTCTGTGTCTGTTTCTCCCCCCCCCAGGTGAGTGAGCCCCAGAACACCGGTGCAGAGGGAAAGCCCGGGCCGGTTTGCTGGCGCTGCAGGGAGCTGGGCCACCTTCAACAACAGTGCACGGCGATGGAAGTGGGCGCGGTGGTTCAGATCCCCGACGCGCCAGAGGCCGCCCTCGATCGGGCCGGAGCGTATCGCATACCGGTGAGTATTAAAGGGGATACATATCAGGCGTTGGTGGATTCTGGTTGTAATCAGACCTCAATTCACCAAAGCCTGGTGCAAAACGAGGCATTGGGAGAACACAGGGGGTGAAGGTGTTGTGTGTGCACGGGGAGGTTCACAGCTACCCTTTGGTGTTGGTCCACATTTTTTTCCGAGGGGAAAAAGTTATAGTGAAGGCGGCGGTTAATCCTCGCCTTACCCACTCTTTAGTTTTGGGGACTGATTGGCCGGGATTTTGGGATTTAATGACACACTTAGTCAAGAGTGGGTCCTGCCATTTAACGGGGGGAGGTCCCGGTGTCGCTTTGGCGGGAGCAGCTGTCACAGAGCCGTCTAAGTCATCTCCGCGTCAGAGTGAGGAGCCGCCGGCCCCTCCTCTCTCTCTTGGGGAATCCCTCGCAGATTTCCCATTAGAGCAGTCGCGAGACGAGACTCTGCGATATGCGTTTGACCAAGTGAGAGTAATCGATGGTCAAACACTCCAGCCGAACGCCACCCAGTCCTTCCCCTACTTCGCGATTATGAAGGATAGGTTATACCGAGTGTTCGCAGGACACTCAAACTAAAGAGCGAGTCACGCAACTTTTAATTCCGAGGAGCCGCCGGGAATTGGTATTCCAGGCGGCTCACTTTAATCCCATGGTTGGACACTTAGGGCAGGATAAGACACTAGTCCGAATAATGGCCCGATTCTATTGGCCAGAGATTTGCGCCGATGCTTGTAGGTGGTGTACGGCATGCCGCGAATGCCAGTTAGTAAATCCAGCGGCCATTCCAAAAGCGCCTTTGCGCCCTCTTCCATTGAGCAAGACCCCGTTTGAAAGAATTGGGATGGATCTTGTCGGGCCATTAGATCGGTCAGCACGGGGGTACCGCTTTATATTAGTTCTGGTGGACTATGCAACGCGATACCCGGAAGCAGTGCCTCTGCGCAATATCTCAGCATGCAGTATTGTGGAGGCACTCTTCTGCGTTAGCTCCCGAGTCGGAATCCCGAAAGAGATTCTGACTGATCAAGGTACCACATTTATGTCACGGACACTGCGCGAACTGTATGGGTTATTGGGGATTAAGCCGAGCCGCACCAGCGTGTATCACCCACAAACGGACGGTTTAGTGGAACAGTTCAATCGCACCCTCAAGAATATCATTAAAAAATTCGTAAGTGAGGACGAACGTAATTGGGATAAGTGGCTCGAGCCCTTGTTGCTTTCAGTGCGAGAGGTCCCCCAAGCCTCCACGGGGTTCTCCCCGTTCGAATTATTATATGGGCGTAAGCCGTGCGGCATCCTAGACGTGCTGCGGGAAAATTGGGAGGAGGGACCTTCACAAAGTAAGAACGAAATTCAATACGTTATGGACCTGTGCGCAAAACTCCACACGCTCACCCACCTAACCCAGGAGGATTTGCGGCAGGCCCAGGAATGGCAAGCCCGCCTGTACAACAAGGGTATGCGCCTTAGGGAGTTCACACCGGGAGATAAAGTACTCGTACTGTTGTCCACATCGAGCTCCAAATTGATCGCCAAGTGGCAAGGACTCTTTGAGGTCACACGGCGAGTCGGGGACGTCGACTACGAGGTGAGGCGAACGGACAGGGGTGGGGCGCTACAAATTTACCACCTCAATCTGCTTAAACTCTGGAATGAGGAGGTCCCCGTGGCGTTGGTGTCGGTGGTTCCGGAGAAGGCGGAGCTGGGGCCGGTGGTTTAAAAAGGGGCATTGACATCACGTACCTCTCCGGTCCCCTGTGGAGACCACCTCTCCCCGACCCAACTCAAGGAAGGTCGCCCAGTTGCAGACCGAGTTTTCGGATGTGTTCTCGCCCCTGCCTGGTCGCACTAACCTCATAGAGCACCACATAGAGACACCCCCGGGGGTAGTAGTGCGTAGCTGCCCTTACAGACTACCTGAACACAAAAAAAAGGTGGTTCGGGAAGAACTTGAGATCATGCTCGAAATGGGCATCGTCGAGGAGTCCCACAGTGACTGGAGCAGCCCGGTGGTCTTGGTACCCAAGGCCGACGGGTCGGTCCAGTTCTGTGTGAACTATAGAAAAGTCAACGCGGTGTCTAAATTCGATGGGTACCCAATGCCTCGCATTGATGAGTTGCTCGATCGACTCGGCACTGCTCGCTTTTATTCGACGCTGGATTTGACAAAGGGATATTGGCAGATCCCCTTGACTCCACTATCCCGAGAAAAAACGGCCTTTTCCACACCGTTTGGTTTACACCAATTCGTCACCCTTCCGTTTGGGCTGTTTGGGGCGCCCGCTACGTTTCAGCGGCTGATGGACAGAGTCCTCCGCCCCCACGCCACTTATGCGGCCGCTTATCTAGATGATATCATCATCTATAGTAATGACTGGCCGAGGCACCTCGAACATCTGAGGGCCGTCCTTAGGTCGCTGAGGCGAGCGGGGCTCACAGCCAACCCAAAGAAGTGTGCGATTGGGCGGGTGGAAGTACGGTATCTGGGCTTCCACTTGGGCAACGGGCAGGTGCGTCTCCAAATTAATAAGACGGCAGCGATTGCGGCCTGCCTGAGGCCCAAGACCAAAAAGGGGGTGAGACAGTTCCTGGGGCGAGACAGTTCCTGGGGCTCGCTGGCTATTACCGTAGGTTTATACCTAATTATTCGGATGTCACCAGCCCGCTGACTGATCTCACTAAAAAGGGGGCACCAGATCCGGTCCAGTGGACGGAGCAATGCCAGCGGGCTTTTTCTGAGGTAAAGGCTGCACTGTGTGGGGGGCCACTTTTACACGCCCCTGACTTTTCTCTCCCCTTTGTGTTGCAGACCGATGCGTCGGACAGAGGGCTGGGGGCGGTTTTGTCCCAGGAGGTGGAGGGGGAGGACCGCCCTGTCCTATACATCAGTAGGAAGCTGTCGGTGTGTGAGGGGCACTACAGCACCATTGAAAAAGAGTGTCTGGCGATCAAGTGGGCGGTCCTCGCCCTCCGTTACTACCTGCTGGGGCGCCCTTTCACCCTCTGTTCGGACCACGCGCCCCTCCAGTGGCTCCACCGCATGAAAGACGCCAATGCGCGGATCACCCGTTGGTGTCTGGCACTCCAACCCTTCAATTTTAAGGTGGTCCACAGGCCGGGGGCGCAGATGGTCGTGGCGGACTTCCTCTCCCGTCGGGGGGTGGGTGGGTGGAGTCGGCCGCCCGGCCTGAGTCGGGCAGTGGGGGTATGTGGCAGCGGGGGCGTGGTCAAGCGCCGGTCTGTGACAGGAGGGCGGAGTCAGGGAAGGTAAGTGGCAGAATCACTACACCTGACTGCAATTAACCTGTGTTTGTGTGTCTTCCCAGTGACCGCGCCCTATTTAGGGAGGGAGAGCAGAGAAGCTCATCCCCCGGACGAGACGCTAGTGTGTGTGTGTGTGTGTGTGTGTGTGTGTGTCCCTATTTGTTGGGAGTAAAATATTGTTAGACTGAAAAGTGTGGCAATAAAGTATCTGTATAAACCTGATCTCTGTCCTGCCATCCTCTGTGCTCCACTCACTCCTATCGAACTGCCACAGGTTTGATAGCATGCAATATTGTTAGCACACTGCTTATCCTACGTGTATTACATCACTCTACCCAATGCAGAATGAGCGTTGAATATGGTTTACGATACTGCATGGTTGTCAAGACAACATGACGTCACATGTCGGAGCTGATGCGAATATCCAATGAGAAAGTTTTCTGCTGTGCACGCGCAGAACCATTTCTTTGTTCGCCGGGAAAGAGAAAAACGCGCTGAACACCCGAAAGGCTAACAAAACTTCATTAAATATTCTTCACACATACACTACCATTCAAAAGTTTTGAGTCACCCAGACAATTTTGTGTTTTCCATGAAAAGTCACACTTTTATTTACCACCATAAGTTGTAAAATGAATAGAAAATATAGTCAAGACATTTTTCTGACCATTTTGAGCATTTAATCGACCCCACAAATGTGATGCTCCAGAAACTCACTCTGCTCAAAGGAAGGTCAGTTTTATAGCTTCTCTAAAGAGCTAAACTGTTTTCAGCTGTGCTAACATGATTGTACAAGGGTTTTCTAATCATCCATTAGCCTTCTGAGGCAATGAGCAAACACATTGTACCATTAGAACACTGGAGTGAGAGTTGCTGGAAATGGGCCTCTATACACCTATGGAGATATTGCACCAAAAACCAGACATTTGCAGCTAGAATAGTCATTTACCACATTAGCAATGTATAGAGTGGATTTCTGATTAGTTTAAAGTGATCTTCATTGAAAAGAACAGTGCTTTTCTTTCAAAAATAAGGAAATTTCAAAGTGACCCCAAACTTTTGAACGGTAGTGTATTTACAAGAGAAAAACATACCAACGGACATTGAAAAACTGGAAAAGAGAGGGTGTATAATAATAATAATAATAATATTGGCTGGCTTTTTTTCATGGTATATCAGATATATTCCATTCAGCTAGCATGATATTGAACTCCTCTTCAACTCATTCAATATCATGCTAGCTGAATGGAATATATCTGATACACCACGAAAAAAAAAGCCAGCCCATATTATTTATCAGTTTAAAGCTTTTTCAGATAAGGGCAATGTGACTTGAATTTTGTCCAAATGAAGAAATGTTGGGGGGAAAAAAGTACACTGATTAACCCCAACCCAACCCAACCCCTAAGCTTAGCCTATGTTTGTACATATGAGCTTTAACACCCCTGATAAAAATCAGACTATCTGGGGTCACCCAGAAGAGGATGGGTTCCCTTTCGAGTATTTCAGTCACCTCAGGGTTATTTTTTTTGTCACTGTCAACTATTTATTGCACATTACAGATCTAAATCTACATCCATATTTCTGTAAATCACATACATATCTCATCTCATCTCATTATCTCTAGCTGCTTTATCCTGTTCTACAGGGTCGCAGGCAAGCTGGAGCCTATTATACATATTATATATATTTTTTTTATCAATATATTTTTATATTTATATTGTATAGTCAGTTTGTTCTCGGGATTTTTTTTAAATTCTATTTTATGTTGTACAATGTGTGTCCCCCCCACACACACGTCTGATAACTTGCTGCTGTAACATAACCATTTCCCAGCTTGGGATCAATAAAGTAAAATCAATCAATCAATCAATCAATCAAGTACATCTATCTATCTATCTATCTATCTATCTATCTATCTATCTATCTATCTATCTATCTATCTATCTATCTATCTATCTATCTATGCTGCTTTGTGATAGTGTGCTGTGTCTATAGTTAAAAGCGCTACATAAATAAAATTGAATTGAGTTCAACAAAAATGATGCACGTTATTGCTCTGTGCTTTCCTTCCGTTTTTGCTCCTGAAAATCATCACTTGATACCGAGGGTTGGTTTGTGCTCTGGCTCACTGCTGATACTAAAGAGACAGACACACACACACAGCTTTCTTTTTACACATCCGAGACTTGGCTTAAAAGATGGTCTGTAGAACTAGGTCAAAGGATTCTGCTATAATGACACTGGGTTAAAGTTTGTTGGCATGTGGTCATACCACACACACACACACACACACACACACACACACACACACACACACACACACACACAAATTATGCAAGACAAAGCTCCTTGCATATTCAATTCTTGCTTCACCTTGAAAAATCTGTTTTGTAAAGAGAAAGGAAAGAGAACCATGAACTGAAAGTGACAGGGGAAGCACGGACAGACAGAGAGAAAGATACAGACAGACAGATAGACAGACAGACAAATCCATCTGAAAAGCTGAATCTGTTGACCTGCTTCAAAACCAATTCCTGTCTCAGTGCTCGCCCTGAATCAGATTTTTTGGCTTCAGTGGATCAGGATTTGTCGAGACTAAAACACTGAAGCTTATTTATTGTATAATCCTCTTTTGTCCATAAACACATTAGACATACATTATTCTGAGGAAAAAACAAAACACTTTCAATAGGATTCTTCTCAGAATTAACAGGAAGATGTTTGGAAAAGAGAAGAAATAAAATGAAGCTTGAAGAGGCAGTCTTTTCAAAAACAGAGCGATAGAAAGGTGCAGAGTGCCATGAACGACAGGTCATCCAGTCCAACATGGCTACCTGACAGGAAAATATTGATGTGTGAATGTAATCAGGGCCACAGCAGGAAAGCACAGATTCATCCATAACTCCCATTCGCCTGCACATCAATGCAGTCCAAACTATGTGAAGGCAAGCCGTAAGGTTTCAATGCTGTTGGACAAAATGTACAAACTATACAACCAAGGCATTAAAGAAAGAAATCCTGGCTGACCTGGAGGATATCTATATGTGCATATTTTACTACAGCGATGAATCCAGCTTACATCTGCACGCAATGTCTTGCTTCATAAGAGCATGAAGTACTGAAGCCTTCCCCCATCTTCTTTCTTATATTATTCAGTTCATCATCTTTTAATATCAGATACTCGATCAGTGTGAAAACGTACACGACAGTGATGATCATCCAGCAGGCTGCATGTTCTATGGCTCCAACACACTTACAACAGGAATCATTATTAATGCACACAGTCCTGAAGAAAACATGACAGAGTGTTAGGGCCACTGTAGGTAAAATAAAAATTTTATTACATTTTAAAAAAAAGAAAAAAAAAGCGGTGCTAAGGTGAGGGGTAAAAACTCAGAATTTCCAATATTATAGTCATACATTTACAAGAAAAACTCAGATATTATCCGAGATTATAAGGTCATAAATTTGTGAGGGAAAAAAAAAAAATCAAAAATTCGAAGAACAAAAAGTCACAAATTTCAAAATTAAGAAGTCACAAATTTACTATATAAAATATATTTTATATATATATACACACACACACACACACACACACACACACACACATATATATATATATTTTTTTTTTTTTTAATTGGAAAATAGCAACCAAGAAACCAGGTTGCTTCACTTTGCAAGGTTGGATCATCAACATCACACCACAGATGCCACAGTTGAGCCGAGATTTATAGGAAATGCAATTTTTCTTCCTCAATCATGCATTATAGAAGATTATTATACATACAGGACACTTTTTCGATGGAATAAAAACATGTGCTCTATTCCCTTCTAGTGGGTTTCATTCATTTGGTTTGATAGCATGCAATATTGTTAACATATCGCTTATCCTATGTGTATTACGTCACTCTACCCAATGGAGAATGAGCGTTGAATATGGTTTATGATATTGCATGGTTGTCAAGACAACATGATGTCACACGTCAGAGACGTAAAACTTCCGCGCTAGCGAGCGACTGTGACAATTTGTAAACAAACATGGCCGCCAGGTTTGGTTCGTTAAATACGGAAGATTTTGAGAGAACTTTGAAAGAGAAAGATGCGCTGAACACCTGAAAGGAATGTGTATGTAACAACAACAACAACAATAATAATAATTAAAAAATAAGCTGGCTTTTTTAAATCTCCGACTCGTTCAATATCATGCTAGCTGAATTGACTATATCTGATACACCACTCAATACCATAAATAAAGTGCTAAGAGATTTTCAACGGCAGGTCCCAGAATGCACTGCAGCCGGGAACCTGGAAAGCACATGACTGACCGTTGTACTTCTGGGATGATGAATATATAAACCGCACAGGTTTGTTTATTAACAGCTAAATCGCTGTTCCTTTGAAATGGCTAAGCTGAGCGTTATAAGAAATGCAGTCTTCCCTCCTCAGTCGTGCAATATAAAAGAACAAAGTGCTAAGAAATTATTGCCTACATTTCCCCGAATGCACTGCAACCAGGAAGCTGGGAAGCATGTGAGGGTTTTTTCTCATAAACTTTTCTTAATCTTGGAATTTGAGCTTTTTTTCTAAGAATTCCTGAGTTATTTTCCCCCAAAATTTATGACTCTACAATTTTGAAGAATATCCACTTTTTTTTCTTGGAAATGTATTACTTTAATCTTGGAAATTCTGATTTTTTTTTTCCACAGAATATTAACCCCTCCCACTTCAGCTTCATTTTTTTTAACCTACAATGCCAGTGAACTGCGAGTTGGCCTAGTGGTTAGCGTGTCCACCTCTCGATCAGGAGATCATGAGTTCTACTTGTGGTCGGGTCACACCAAAGACCATCATAAAAATGGTACCTACTGCCGTCTGACAAGGCACGCTGCAATACAGATGTGAGTGGGGAGTCAAACTCTCGTGGTTATCAGAGGACCAACCCCCCCACTGTAACCCTAGCTATGTAATAGGCGAGAGACCGAGGGCTACGGAAACAGAAATTGGCACCATCCTATGCACCATATGGCGCGGGAAGGACAATGGCAGTAATACACTCTCAGAAAATAAAGTACCTGATTGTACCTATGGGGTACAACAGCTTGTCACTGGAGCAGGACCCTCTAAGGTACTTATTTGTACCTTTTATATACTGCTTGGGACCATATATGTACCTTTTTGGCTCTAAAAGGTCCAATAATGAGCCCTAGGGGGTACATTAGTGTACACTGTACCTTGGGGGACAGAAATGGACTCCTACTGTACCCCTATTTCTAAGAGTGTAAGCTACTGTAAGAAAAAAAGTAGAAAAGAGCATAAATTTAAAATATTAATTACCTAATATTAAAAACAGACACTCGTCTTCCTTTTTTTAATTCAATCTAAAATGAGCAATCTAATTAGGAATCACATAGCACATAATCACACAGAGTAACGAAGTGCAGTTACTGCAGATCCGAGAAACTCGATCAGGCAATTTTGGTGATGTCCGGGGTCCAAGTACTGTTTGACACTGAAAATGGGCAGTGGAATGATGGGAAAATTTGCAGGAATTATGGCAGAGACCAATTAATTTCAGAATGCTATTATAATGAATTTCTAACTGCTTTTTTTTTTTTTTGCATGTCCCAGCTGGTATAGCACTTACAGTACACATCCAGTGTCCTGATGACTGTTTTTGTACTCTTGTGGGTCACTGTAGTTCTAAAAATTCCCAGTTGCATGCAGGATTTATAAATACACTTCTGTTGGCAATGTTGTGTCTTTGGACATCAGTGGTGTTTCTCTATATTTGAGCAGAGTGAGCAACTGAATCAAGGTTCAGCTCCACCGAGGCTGGTTCCAACTCAATTCCTCAGTCATCGCCAAAACGTAGCTACTTTTAAGTACAAAGCAATGGGGTTTGGTAAGAATATTAGCTGTATGACATTTAGGAAGAAACCTCAACAAAAGACATTTGGAAGTGGAGTCCAAAATGTAAAATACGCACAATAGCATAGACAAAAATCAATAAAAGCATTCAGTTCACTTTATTTTCATGATTAATAACTGGGTAGTATAATTGAGCTGTCCAAGAAATGTGTAATTTCTATGCTTTTTTTGGCCACCCACTGTGTTTTAGTGCAAGAGAAAGGGGGGGAAAACTCAAAACAAAAACAGCAGGGTGCCAATAATACACACTCAAACTCTTAATAGACATCATTTTTATTATACTGTCTTGTGCCTCATGAAAACAAGCCATTTTTACAGTGTGAATCATAAAAAAAAAAAAGATGGGATGCTCAGATTTCACATACTAACTTCCCTCTGCAAAATATATGATGAAGTAAGCAACAGACTTACATGTCGAAAGAGCAACAGGTTTCCCATGAACGGAGCTGGTTTGGGGTGTCGGATGCCACATCGCTGCAAGACCGAATAGGGGGAGATGGAGTACCTGTAACAGACAAAAGATACTGAGTGAAATTTTCTGTATGTTATATTATACACTGCCTGCCCCCCCCCAAAAAAGAAAAAAGTTGCCATTTGGATTTAAATAAGCAAACACTTAAGAGCTTTTGGTTGGATAATTACTGCAGGGATTAATGTGTTTCACCTGGCAACAATTATTTTAACCCTAATTGATGCAGTGAGTAGTTTCTCATTTCTTAAACAATCATGTCAGAAGCTCTATCCCGTGGTCATTACTGTGTTTCAGAGGAGTCAGCTTATTGGCCTGCATCAAGCAAAGAAAACAACTCAGGAGATTTCTGAAATGACTGGAACTGGCTTAAGAACTGTCCAATACATAATTAAAATCTGGAAGGATAGTGCTGAACCATCAACTCTGCTGAAGAAATGTGGTCAGAAAAAACAAGATCAACTGTGAGTTACTGCTCACTTACATATCCCCCCTGCTCTCACTTGTATCAGAATGCAAGCAATCGAAGGAATAGGACACTTATTATGAATGTTGACTTCAACAAATAATTAACCCTGAAACAAGTAAGTAAAGAACAGTGTTCTCCCCAGGGATTTCAAATAGCATCCTGGTAAACTGTCATTTTGAAATAGCATTTTGCTTCTTGAAAAAGCGTCAAAATCCACCCTATATATTTCGTAAATACGTTCAGTCAGTAAACATGAAGTCGATGTGTGACAGACCTGAAAACAGTATATACGGTATAGAACCCCAAGCTGAAGCTCGATACCAAATATCTAGCAGTTGTGATTTGTAGTTGCTGAGAAAAATGTTCCGAAAAATTTGTAAATCCATGCTATAGGTTTCGTAAATGCATTCAGTCGGTAAACAGGAAGTTGATGTGTGACAGACCTGAAAACAGTATACACGGTATAGAACCCCAAGCTGAAGTTTGGTACCAAGTGGCTACGATTTGTGGTTGCTGAGAAAAAGGGTGTTTCGGACAGACAGAGATATGTACAGATGGACAGAGGTAAACCAGTACACCCCCCCCCCCTCGGAGCGGGGGTAGAATAAAAATCCTGGCTGTAATTGGAGGTCACTTAAACACGAAGTTGAATCGTTTAAAAAAAAAAAAAACAGTAGAACTCACAGCTATGTTTAAAAGCTGTCATTGGAAAAAAATACTGACTGATCATGATCAAAGATTTGGCTTCAGTCTGCTAGGGAGTGTAAAGATTGGGCTCTGGAGCAATGGGAAAAGGTCATGTGGTCTGATGAGTCCAAGTTTACCCTACTCCTGAGTGATGGGTGTGTCAGGGTAAGAAGGGAAGCGCATGAAGCGATACACCCATCATGCAGAGTGGCCACTGTACAAGCCTCTGGAGGCAGTGTTATAACCTGGGGTCGCTTCAGTTGGTCAGATCAAGGCTCAGCAACGTTATGGGGCAATAAAATGAAGTCAAATGACGACCTGAATGACCAGGTTATATCATCAAAGTAGCCAGCATTTACCTTGATGACACTTTGCACACTATTGGCATCATCTTAACCAGCTTCATGAGGTAGTCACCTGGAATGCTTTTCAATTAACAGTTGCCTCGTCAAAAGTTAAAAAAATGATACCCCTGCAACACTGTGATTCAAATTCCTATTAGTCATTCATCTCAATAATATATGGAGTCTAAATCCATTTGGTAAAATTTCATGGAGTGGAACACCAGCCACATCACCAGATAATGACATCTCATCTCAATATCTCTAGCCGCTTTATCCTGTTCTACAGGGTCGCAGGCAAGCTGGAGCCTATCCCAGCTGACTACGGGCGAAAGGCGGGGTACACCCTGGACAAGTCGCCAGGTCATCACAGGGCTGACACATAGACACAGACAACCATTCACACTCACATTCACACCTACGGTCAATTTAGAGTCACCAGTTAACCTAACCTGCATGTCTTTGGACTGTGGGGGAAACCGGAACACCCGGAGGAAACCCACGCGGACACGGGGAGAACATGCAAACTCCACACAGAAAGGCCCTCGCCGGCCACGGGGCTCGAACCCAGGACCTTCTTGCTGTGAGGCAACAGTGCTAACCACTACACCACCGTGCCGCCCCCAGATAATGACATATGTAAGAAAAAAAAGTATCTTTAAGATACTTTAAGATACGGTCTGGGATTATTTTCCTTCATGCACATCATCAGGTGGTATACTGCAACTGTGTAAAGTTTCATCAAAATCCATCAAACTGTTTAAGAGGAGTTGCGCTTACAAGACACATGGACAGGGTGATTCCTATATACCCCTCCCAACTTTCTTTGCGGGGGGTATAATAATAAAAATACAGTAGATAGCCCTGTTCCACAGCTGTACTGTAGTAATCCATATCCATGTCAAGAACCACTCAACTAAGTAAAGAGAAACGACATCCATCATTACTTTAAGGCACGACGTATCTTTTCATTAATACCATTAATTACTGTACATCATTGAAATAAGTGTATCCAAACTTATGATTAGTACTGTATATTATTCACACACACACACACACACACACACGATATTACAAATTGGCACAAAGACATGAAGTTTATCTTCAAGTAGTGAATATATACGAGTAAGCAAAGTGTACGAGTGAACTATTTTTCAACACAAGAAGATAAACTTCATATCTTCATGCCACCATGTAATATACTTTTTATTATATAGACACATCCACAAGCAAAAAAAAATGCAAGTTAATCAATAGAATTTTAATTTTTAACCGTTTCACCATTTTGACAACGTGCATCTGGTCAGTGGGAAAACACTAGGGGTGACGTCATTGGAGTGAAATATCGGGAAATGTGTCACTCGGATCCTTGATGTATTCCATCCATCCATTATCCTTAACCGCTTATCCTGTACAGGGTCGCAGGCAAGCTGGAGCCTATCCCAGCTGACTACGGGCGAAAGGCGGGGTACACCCTGGACAAGTCGCCAGGTCATCACAGGGCTGACACATAGACACAGACAACCATTCACACTCACATTCACACCTACGGTCAATTTAGAGTCACCAGTTAACCTAACCTGCATGTCTTTGGACTGTGGGGGAAACCGGAGGAAACCCACACAGACACGGGGAGAACATGCAAACTCCACAGAAAGGCCCCCGTCGGACACTGGGCTCAAACCCAGAACCATCTTGCTGTGAGGCGACAATGCTAACACTAAACCACCGTCCGTGATGTATTTCGTATGAAAAATACAAGTTTTTCAACACGAGAAGATAAACTTTACATCTTCAAACCAACCAGTGATTTTCTTTTTATGATACAGAGACATTCACAAACAAAAAGTACCCAAATTTATTAAAACAATTAATTGATTTCCTCACAAGTAAAGATATTAGAAAATGTGTTACTCAGTGTCCCAGATGTAGTTCGTATGAAAAATACAAGTGGTGCATTTCCCACTAAAACACTCATGTCATATATACATACGTACATATATAAAAGTTAAAAATAGCACAAAAGAGACCAAGATCATGACTGACACTTTGAGGAAACTATGAAGACCTGAAAATGGAGTTTTATTTATATAAGAGCAGTATTCATTCATTTCATGTTCAGATTTTGTGATGCTTTCCCCTCTCTCTCACCCAGACTGCTTTTGTGTGCTCAGCTCACAGATCTTCAGCTCACAGATTTCTAGCTCTCGCTCGGATTTTGGTGAAACGATTACGAAAATTCACCGACCAGTAGAATGTAAGATATGACGTTGACCGATGAAATTGCCACTGTGTCCTTGGGTGTGTTCACTTTACTTATGGGTGGGTTACTATAACAGGGTTCATCCACTCCTACCACTTCATCCAGGACTCTGTTGCTTTGCTCTCTCTCAAGATCCTGGCTCCAGTGAAAGAACACAGAATACACACAAAAGTAAATTGCCAGTAATCAAACACAGGTGAAACTCATCACGTGTTACCTGTCGGTTCTACCTGACTCCTCGCCGCTCACAGCTGACACTTGACCACGCCCCTGCTGCCCCATACACTATCGTTCAAAAGTTTGGGATCACCCAGACAATTTTTTGTTTTCCATGAAAAGTCACACTTTTATTTCCCACCATAAGTTGTAAAATGAATAGAAAATATAGTCCAGACATTTTTCTGGCCATTTTGAGCATTTAATCGACCCCACAAATGTGATGCTCCAGAAACTCAATCTGCTCAAAGGAAGGTCAGTTTTATAGCTTCTCTAAAGAGCTCAACTGTTTTCAGCTGTGCTAACATGATTGTACAAGGGTTTTCTAATCATCCATTAGCCTTCTGAGGCAATGAGCAAACACATTGTACCATTACAACACTGGAGTGAGAGTTGCTGGAAATGGGCCTCTATACACCTATGGAGATACTGCACCAAAAACCAGACATTTGCAGCTAGAATAGTCATTTACCACATTAGCAATGGATAGAGTGGATTTCTGATTAGTTTAAAGTGATCTTCATTGAAAAGAACAGTGCTTTTCTTTCAAAAATAAGGACATTTCAAAGTGACCCCAAACTTTTGAACGGTAGTGTACATGTATCAGTGTCCATATATTATATATTTCTTTATTTCACAGTTATTCCATGAAATCGAGTCGTACATGAGCTGACAGCCGATGAGGTGCGTAGCACCAAGTTGGCTATAAGCCATGTATGACGAGATTGAGCGGAATAACTGTTTTATTCTATCCACATTCACTGAATTTTGAGAAACAGAACATTTTTATTTTTATTTTTTGCAAATTCGATAAATAAAAACTTTATACAAAACGCCCGACAACATCATTTCCACTTAGAATGTAAACAAACCGGCGAAATGACAGTAGTAATTTGTGAAAAATGCCATAATAATAATAATTCTTGAAAAATTAAAAAAATCCTCTTTTTTTTGCTTTTTTTTGTATTTTCTGGGGTTTTGTTTTCGAGTAGAGTTTTTATTTCGTCCTCGGTTGGTTCAGCAACATGCTCCACTATTTTGTTTTTCTCTACTCACGGTATATGAGCTGATATCCTAGTAGTAAAGTCGCCAATCAGAGTGTGCCATTGCTCATATCCAGTGAATGTGGATAGAATCAATATATATTATTTATTTATATGATAGCTACATATAGTAGCCCCATAGCATATTGGCTTAATTAAACATTAAGTACCCGTAAGTAACATGAACACACCCAAGGAGGCAGTGATGATTTCACTGGTCAACGTCAAAACAAACTAACTAACTAACAAACAAACAAACAAACAAACAAACAAACAAACTAACTAACTAACTAACTAACTAACTAACTAACTAACTAACTAACTAACTAACTAACTAACTAACTAACTAACTAACTAACTAACTAACTAACTAACTAACTAACTAACTAACTAACTAACTAACTAACTAACTAACTAACTAACTAACTAAAAGTCTGAAAAATAATCCAAATGAGAAAAACAAAGCTTGCTTTATTTGTGCACTGTGAGCCAAATTAGAGCAGTGAATTCATGTTACGGCAGATATAACAGATCCTAACTGTATAAATGTTCTGTTTTAAGACACTTTAGCATCATAATGACACAAAGGGTCTGTGAGTACAGAAGAGTGCTATATTTACTTGATGTGAAGAGAAAGAGTGCTTTATGCATGAGCACTGCCTCTGCTAACATCACCAGTTTTCGATTTTCAACACATTTTTAGTTATAGGAGGCGACAGATCACGCTCCAAACGAGTCTTCATTAAACAAACCAGCCAAGTTAACTTCAAATATAGTGCATCAGTACTTACAATGCTCTTGATCTACGTAATAATTTAATGACTGCATGTGCTCCAAAAATCCCTGGAAGGCCTGTTGATCAGAGAAGCACCAAATTTTTCCTGTAACACCCCAAAAAAAAAAAATCCCATCAATCTCTCTCCCAATCTCCACCTCCACAGGAGTTCATTACCATTTTAATTGCCAGATTTGGCTGAGAAGGTTTTATCTGTGCTGTAGAAAAGCTGAAACAGTAGCTCATTTTATGACACCTCGTTAATTACTCTGCAGCACTAGGCATCATAACAGACTACCCTGCTAACGAATCAGGATGAATCACCGATTCGCGCTGCCTATGTTTGGACTCAGACCCATTTTTCACAGATATATTCGCCATCAGCTGCCAGACGTCGCCAAATATCCCACTGACAGACAGTCCCGATTCATTCAGCTCGTAATTACTTTTGGGTTCATACAGGAAATCTGAAAGAGGTATGTATGACTGGGCCTTGACAAGCAGTCGGAGGAAATGCAGTAGAGACGAGAGGACACTGCTGGCAGACGTGAAAGTTTGGGGTTTGGAATTTTGGAAAACATGACTCCGATTCTATTAAATTTCTCTTTAGGGAACGTTGGAGTTACTAGGCATTTAAAGATGGCACACTGTGCCACATAATTGTCTGAACTATGGCATAGTCTGGAGCAGCAGGTGGGCTATGAATGCACAGCTGTGTGTAATGGCGAAAGTAAAACACTTTGCTGCTTGCTCTGCACTATTCTGTCAGTTCGAATAATGGTACGTTCTTCAGTCGGGGTGTAAATGTATTTTTGCTGCAATGTTTCAATTCGACTATTTTTGCTGCAATGCTTCATTCAAAAGTTTGCATCCTCTTAGAACAAAGTGAAGACGACAAGTAAGGAATAAAACACTTAGGGGTGTACTGTGATGGGAAAATAATCAAGAACAAGGCAGTGTAATGAGGTCCAACACAAAACAGAATTAATGTTACCATACCCAAGTTGATCATGTTCCAATAACTATGTGTTTTATTCCTCTTAGACCACAGCACTTTCCTTTATTACAGGATGACATATACAAAGAATAACATTAAATGTAATCCTTTTATAGTCACATTTAATGCTGAAGAAGAAAAAGCCTCAGCTTCGTCCTCTGCATTTAACCCATCTGAAGCAGTGAACGCACACAAGTGAGCGATGAGCACACACACACTCATACCCAGAGCATTGGGCAGCCATGCTAAAGCACCCAGGGAGCAGTTGGGGATTAGGTGCCTCGCTCAAGGCCGCCCCATGTTAACCTAACCTGCATGTCTTTAGACTGTGGGGGAAACCGGAGCACCTGGAGGAAACCCATGCAGACACGGGGAGAACATGCAAACTCCGCACAGAAAGGCCTCCGTCGGCTGCTGGGCTCGAACCCACAACCTTCTTACTGTGAGGCAACAGTGCTAACCACTACACCACCGTGCCGCCTGTTGTTAATGTTGTAGAAAATCCAAAACGAGTTCCTGTTAGAACATATGATATTCAATCGTTCCTTCACCAGACTGTCTTTTGCTTGTCATTTTACCAAGAAACTGCAAAGTTCTCCATCCTGTAACCTTACAGGGTCATTAAACCTACATCCTTACCTAGTTACATATTTATCTTTAGAAAGTTAATCAACACCAATCAAGCATTTAACAGTGCTGAGGGAAAGAGAAATTCAATTCACACCATCAGGACAGTGTGTTGAATGTGGCATGTTTTTGTATGCAAATTGTGAAACAGAAGAAATGAATATATACCTCTATTCAACAACCCTGAGGGATGCGACCCTTAGCCCTCGACTGCATAGGCAAAGTAAATACAGTCCTGTGCAAAAGTCTTAGGCACATCTAAAGAAATGCTGTAGACCAAAACTGACTTAAAATAATGAAAAATGTTTCAACATAAAAAAAAAAAAAAAAAAATACTATAAACAGCAGTAAGCCATAATAAATGAAATAAAAAGTCAGTATTTGGTGTGAGACGATCCTTTGCTTAAAAAAAAAAAAAAAAAAATAGTAGTCTCAGGTACAATGAGTGCAGTTTTATAAGGAAATGAGCTGTAGGTTTTATTGAGCATCTTACAGAACCAGCCACAGTTCTTCTGGACACTTTGTCACAGTTGCTTCTTAATTTTGCACCAAAACCCAGCAGCCTTCATTATGGTTTCTTTTTTTAATCTGAAAAATGCTCTCTTATGGAATATGCTGCTTGGATACAAACATTTTTTTTTTCCTGTAACACTTAATGTTGTGCTGGAAAACGAACATTTGGACTCTAAAATGTTTTTGTACTGACCTGATAATGTAGAAGTCATCAAACAGAAATCTATAACACAGTTTGTATTTTAAAAAAAATAGGGTGTCTAAGACTTTTGCACAGTACTGTATATACAAAAAAAACAAAAAAACTTGACAGAGACTGTAACTAGAGAATAACACTTAGTGAGGAACAGTTGCACCCTGCTGCCCTGAATTTTAAAAAATTAAATTAAAAAATAGATAAATAAAATTGACAGAGTTATAAGTGACTGAAAAAAGGCTGTTTTTCCATGGATCATTCCGGTTCGGTGATCCGGATCAGCACTAAAAGTCATAGCAACGTAATTCAGCCCAGAGGTATTCTTCATGTGAAATTTGGTGATGATTGATTGAAAACTGAGGGAGAAATAGTGTCCTAAAAACATTACGAGAATAATAACAATAGTTAATAATAATAATAATAATAATAATAATAAGAAAGTAAAGTAGAAAGATCCTGAGTGAGAGTAACAATTAGTGCCAGTGCTGCTAGCGCAAATTAAAAAAGTTGAACATCCTCAATTGTAAAGAATCGACTCCCACAAGTAAAGTAAAGTGGGGTGAAAAGTTTGCAGTAGCTACAGAGCACAGCTAGGTTAGGGCGTATTCACACCTACGTTGTTTGGTCCGGACCAAACGACCCAAATTTCCCTTGGTCCAGACCTTTCGGGTTGGTCTGAATACAAACCACCGAACTCTGGTCCGGACCAAACAAGCGGACCGAGACCGAGCTGCAAGGTCGGACTCGGTCCGGACCAAAGGAACTCTGGTGCGGACCTTTTGGAGGTGTGAAAGCAGACCGGACCTAATCTGACAGTTTTGCTTTTTTGTACCTCGGGAGCTTCCGTCGTTTGTCGAGCATTATGGGAAACAGAGTCTTGACACTCCACCGCAAAGTGCAAACACTGTTTCGGTTGTCAAGGGAACCTTACAACAGTCGTTCAGTCATTCAGACCAGTGGTAGGCTAGACTACAGAGTACAAAAAATGAGTAGGGGGCAAACGTGGGCCGAGGAAGAAACGCGTACCCTTGTGGATATATGGGCAGATGTCCATATATCTGAGCTTTTGGAGAGAACACATAAAAATGCCGACGTGTTTGCTGTATTCAGTGAGAAAATGAAGGAGAAGGGGTTCACGCGCTCCCCAGAACAATGTCGGCTAAAAGTGAAGAAACTCCGTCAGACCTACATTAAAATCAGGGACATTCTTTCAAAAAGTGGTGGTACTAGCAACGCAAAACAGAAATTCATTTATTACGATGGATAAGGTGAATATCCCCCTCCTCCGTCTTGCGTGAAGAGCCAGAACTGTCACAACATGATGTGCGCTCATCAGCGCTATCCTCCGTAGCCGCCTTGCCCTTTGAAGTCGTCGTTGATAAATTACTTGTACAACAGCATAGTAATCGCACAATTGTGAAAACAGTAAAAACTGGAAAAAACATATAGCTTTGATGACATTAAAAAGAATAACAGCACGGAAAGCCTCCATGACTACTTTTGAACTTAAGGCTTTGTGCGCGTGTCGTCTCTGACCAACAGCTGAAAGACCTCAGGGCGCGTGGCTTTGTTGACAGATTTTGGTCCGCTTACTAAAATGTACAGTGTGAAAGCGAACCGCACCAAAATGAAAAAATATAAAAAACCTTTGGTTCGGACCAAAGCAAGTGAACTATCGAACTATCCTGGTCTGAATACACCCTTACACTCTTGGGATGTCTCCAGTCCAAACACACATGAGGCCCAAATGTCCTGTACCTACTCATGAGCTTGCCTGAGCTTTGCTTTGCCAGTTTGATGTGAACAACATGTCAGGAGACTTTACTTTCAGGGTGGATGAGCATCGGCTGTGTGAGTTTTAGAGCTGGAGCTGCTTTGCGAGAGAGAGAACAAGCGAATGGGAACGACACTTCTGACTGACTGACAGACTCTGAGTCATGGTGGTGTTTTTCCTGAGAGCACAAAACACAGCACAGTGTTCTTGTTAGGCCTGTGGACAAGTACTGAGTAGAAGGGGGGGGGAGAGAGAGAGAAAGAGAGAGAGAGAGAGGGGAGATAATGAGCGTACAAGTGAGGGGGAGAAGGAGAGTGAGTATATGAGTTTGAGAAAGAGGGATAGTGTGTGTGTGGAGAGAGAGAGAGAGGAGGCCTTTTGGGGTGAGGTGTAATTGGTAGGTAAAGAGCAGCACAGAGCCGAACAGCATTAGACCCCAGCGGAAGCTTCTTTGCTTAGCTCAGGAGAGAGAGAAAAAGAAGAAGGGGAAAAAAATCCTCAAGTAAGTGAGAGGAAAGACAATAGCCAGCATGATGGAGTTTTTTTAGTGAACAGACACAGACTAACTGACAAGAAGGAAAGAGAGCAAGATAATGAAAGGGACTGAAAGAAATTGTGCTTTACAGACAGTCAACATGATTCCTGGGGATGTCAGGACAGTCTGTACTAGTGACAGTGTAGAATAATAAGTGCAGCAGTAAGAGAGCCTTTTATACACACACACACACACACACACACACACACACACACACACACACACACTTCTCAGTAGGATTAACAAGGATACAAGCATTGGTTTCACTGTGAGTAAACGTAAACAGCCCCGACGTGTTTGTGGGAAATCCAATTTTGAATTGAAGCAGTGAGGAAATAGCTGCACTTCTGATAGAGATACAGCGCATGGAAAATTCTGATAAGGGAGCTAAAAAAGGATAGACACACTGCTTAATGATTAACAGCATTATATGCAGATGCTTCATGGCTTTAAAGTGTGAAGACTATTAGTCAGAATTGTTTGCTGTAACGTTGAGTTCCTTCCGCTGACTACAGAGAACATTTTCCACCGTACACTTAATGGCTCGCAGAGGTGTGTGTGTGTAGGAATTTTTTCCCCCCTCTTTATCATTGGACTTATTTCTGCAGTAATTCTGACCAATCCCGCAGACGCTCTTAGTCAAGACACTCTTGACTAAGATAATTAAGTTATCTTAACTTAATTAAAGCCTCGGTCACAACCGGCCGTATGTGCTCCTACCGCCGGTCTACGTGCAAAAAACGCAAGAAATGCACGGAGGGCGCGCGTGTGACGTGCTGATTTTCGAGCCGTAGACCGGCCGCAGAGGTTCTTTGTCATGTCAAATAAACTCTACGGGCGCTTACGTTTTTTTGAGGTTGCAAGACAAACTTACGGCCAACGTACGTCTTTCTCCATGAACAAAAAAAAAAAAAACGCAGCGATTTGGGAAACGCCAAAAATCGCACGGCCAAAAAATCGTACGTCCGGTTGTGACCTAAGCTTAAGATAATTAAGTTATCTTAGCTAATTACAAACTCCATTTCCAGAAAAGTTGGCATATTTTCCAAAATGCAATAAAAACAAAAATCTGCAATTTGTTAATTCAAGTGAACATTTCTTTAATTGACAAAAGGACAAAGAAAAGATCTGCAATAGTTTTACTGACTAACTTAATTGTATTTTGTAAATATACCTGTACATGACGTTAGAATTTGATGCCTGCAACACACTCAAAAATGTTGGGACCGAGGCAAAATAAGTCAGAAAAGTATACAGGATATTCAAGTAACACCATTTTGGAAGATTCCACAATAAGCAGGTTAATTGGTAACATGACTGGGTGTAAAAGGAGCAGCACCAAAGGCTCAGTCTTTCCAAGCAAGGATGGGTCATGGCTCAGCCCTTTGTGCTAAATTCGTGAAAGAATTGTTAGACAATTCAAAAAGAACATTTTTCGATGCAAGATTGCAGGTCTTTCAAAACCTACAGTACTGTACAGTATTGTGAAAGGATTGAGGGAATGCAGAGACATGTCAGTGTGTAAAGGGCAAGGTTGGAAACCATTGTTGAATGTGTGTGACCTCCAAGCCCTCAGGTGGCACTGCCTGAGAAACCATCATGCTAATGTGACAAATATAGCCACATGGGCTCTAGAGTACTTCATAAAACCATCGTCACTTAACACAGTCCATCACTGCATCCAGAAATGCAACCTGAAACTGTATTACACAAGGAGGAAGCCATTCATCAATTCTCTGCAGAAGTGCTGTTGATTTGTCTGGGCCTGAACTCATCTCATATGGACCGAAAGACAGTGGAAACGTGTGCTGTGATCAGGTGAGTCCACATTTCAGCTTGTTTTGGGGAAAACTGGAGTTCTCAGTGCCAAAAGTGAACACGACCATCCAGTTTATCATCAGAGAAAGGTGCAAAAGCCAACATCTGTGATGGTATGGGGGGCATCAGTGCCCACAGCATGGGTGAGTTGCATGTATGTGAAGGTACCATTGATATATTGGGATTTTAGAAAGTCCTACAGTGGGGCAAAAAAGTATTTAGTCAGCCACCAATTGTGCAAGTTCTCCCACTTTAAAAGATGAGAGAGGCCTGTAATTTTCATCATAGGTACACTTCAACTATGAGAGACAGAATGGGGGAAAGAATCCAGGAAATCACATTGTAGGATTTTTAATGAATTAATTGGTAAATTCCACGGTAAAATAAGTATTTGGTCACCTACAAACAAGCAAGATATCTGGCTCTCACAGACCTGTAACTTCTTCTTTAAGAGACTCCTCTGTCCTCCACTCGTTACCTGTATTAATGGTACCTGTTTGAACTCGTTATCAGTATAAAAGACACCTGTCCACAACCTCAAACAGTCACACTCCAAACTCCACTATGGCCAAGACCAAAGAGCTGTCAAAGGACACCAGAAACAAAATTGTAGACCTGCACCAGGCTGGGAAGACTGAATCTGCAATAGGTAAGCAGCTTGGTGTGAAGAAATCAACTGTAGGAGCAATTATTAGAAAATGGAAGACATACAAGACCACTGATAATCTCCCTCAATCTGGGGCTCCAAGCAAGATCTCACCCCGTGGGGTCAAAATGATCACAAGAACGGTGAGCAAAAATTCCAGAACCACAAACCTAGTGAATGACCTGCAGAGAGCTGGGACCAAAGTAACAAAGGCTACCATCAGTAACACACTACGCCGCCAGGGACTCAAATCCTGCAGTGCCAGACGTGTCCCTCTGCTTAAGCCAGTACATGTCCAGGCCCATCTGAAGTTTGCTAGAAAGCATTTGGATGATCCAGAAGAGGATTGGGAGAATGTCATATAGTCAGATGAAACCAAAATAGAACTTTTTGGTAAAAACTCAACTTGTCGTGTTTGAAGGAGAAAGAATGCTGAGTTGCATCCAAAGAACACCATACCTACTGTGAAGCATGGGGGTGGAAACATCATGCTTTGGGGCTGTTATTCTGCAAAGGGACCAGGACGACTGATCCGTGTAAAGGAAAGAATGAATGGGGCCATGTATCGTGAGATTTTGAGTGAAAACCTCCTTCCATCAGCAAGGGCATTGAAGATGAAACGTGGCTGGGTCTTTTAGCATGACAATAATCCCCAACACACCGCCCAGGCAACGAATGAGTGGCTTCGTAAGAACCATTTCAAGGTCCTGGAGTGGCCTAGCCAGTCTCCAGATCTCAACCCCATAGAAAATCTTTGGAGGGAGTTGAAAGTCCGTGTTGCCCAGCGACAGCCCCAAAACATCACTGCTCTAGAGGAGATCTGCATGGAGGAATGGGCCAAAATACCAGCAACAGTGTGTGAAAACCTTGTGAAGACTTACAGAAAACGTTTGACCTCTGTCATTGCCAACAAAGGGTATATAACAAAGTATTGAGATGAACTTTTGTTATTGACCAAATACTTATTTTCCACCATAATTTGCAAATAAATTCTTTAAAAATCAGACAATGTGATTTTCTGGATTTTTTTTCTCATTTTGTCTCTCATAGTTGAGGTATACCTATGATGAAAATTACAGGCCTCTCTCATCTTCTTAAGTGGGAGAACTTGCACAATTGCTGACTGACTAAATACTTTTTTGCCACACTGTATGTTGCCATCAAGGTGATGTCTCTTCCCAGGAAGTCCATGCTTATTTCAGCAGGACAATGCCAGGCCTCATTCTGCATGGGTTATAACAGCATGACTTTGTAGACAGAGTGCATGTGCTTGACTGGCCTGCTGCCAGTCTAGATCTGTCTCCTATTGAGAACGTATGGCACATCATGAAGAGGAGACTCGGACAACGGCAACCACGGACTGTTGAGCCACTGAAGGTCTTGTATTAAACAGGAATGGACAAAAAAAATCCAATTGCAAAACTGCAACAATTAGTATCCTCAGATCCCATACAATTAAAAAATGTTATTAAAAGGGAAGGTGATGTAATACAATGGTAATAATGCCTTTGTCCCAACTTTGAGTGTGTCGCAGGCATCGAATTTTAAGTTTGTTTAAATTTACAAAATGCAATTAAGTTGGTCAGTAAAACTATGGAAAATATTTTCTTTGTACTTTTGTCAGTTAAATAAAAGGTTCATGTGAATTAAAAAATAAAATAAAATCATAGATTTTTGTTTTTATTGCATTTTGGAAAATATCCCAACTTTTCTAGAAATGGGGTTTGTACATGCAAAATTATTTCACTTGGTTGGTACCGTTTCCTTGGAATATAAAGAACTGTGTGATTTAAACCAGAACAATTGTGACAAGGATAAAGCTAATACTGAAGATGAGGAAGGATTACAGTAAATGTGTCACCAAGCAGCACTCGACATGGCCATCCTTTTTCCTACAAGCTTCATATCTGCCTACATGAGAGGAAAAACTGCCTGCTACCACAACTTTTGTGTTGGGTCCTGCAGATCCCATTCCTGATACACATCTCTACCAGCAGATATACGCTTGCACATGCACACATGCAACCTAACACAACATGCAAGCACACATACACACACGCTTGTCTTTCTTTCCATCTTTGTGAGGACTGGTCATTGATATAATTATAACTGCAACTAATTAATGCAATGCTACACCTAAATCTATCCCCAAGTTTAATCTCAGTAACCAAAAGGAAATATTTTTACTCTTTCAGATTTTAAAATAAAAACATGGTTCAGTATTTCTCAACACTGCCATCTAGTGGGCCGTTAATTTTTTTTACTCGTAGTCAGGTACAATTGCTGGGTTGCATCCAACGTCACATCTGCCTCATTAAGCAACGGTCACACTACAGCTCGCGATGCTTTGCGATGGGTTATCGCTGAAAATGAGACATTTTGGTGGTGATATACACGTGAGCTAAAAGTTGTGGTCACACAACAGGCAAACACTTGACTGTCACGCCTTTGCGCGCTTGAGTCTGGCGCAGCTTGAGTGGCCGCACGCGCTCACGGAGCACGTTGTGCGCACGCTTGGGACCCAGTTGTTATAGGAAACACCTCATACTGATTTGAGCGCAATCAGCACACACAGATACAGAGGCTGTTTTTGCAGAGGCTGTTTTTGCAGAGGCTTTGCAAAGTATTATCATCATCACAGTCACGTTTGTTTCGAGCCATGTTTATAACGCTGTTTAAATACTCTGCTTTCTGTTTTGCTTTTGTAAATATCACGCCTGCAAATAAACACTCTTCCTGCACTTGGATCCATCTACCGCCATCTATCTTGTAGTGTCCTGATCCGCAGATCTTTAACCCAACCACTTATAAAAAGTCGTACACCTCCATGCTCTTCCAGGTTTTCATCTGAGAGTCTGTGTATAACGATGTCTACAGCACCAGGTAGTTTGAGATGTTGGGGAACTCAACGGATGGATCATTTTCCAATGAGGAGGAAAACTCCTTCTTTGTCAGCGTGTAAGGATCTAATCCCATTGAGTGGTTTCTATATCCACTTCTTTTGAGTATACGTCTTGGTTTTAATAACTTGCTTGTTTGCTGAACACAAACATGGTAATAAGTTCTTGTGTTAATGGACCAGACTCCACTTTTGGATCATTAATCCCTTTTGACTGAGAATGCCCTGCATGCATGGTTTTATGTTGGCACATCCATACAGTTTTAAATACAACGCCTACAATTAAAAACAGTTGTTTTTTTATTGTATTTCTTTCATTCCTGGGCTCCCATCTATAACAGGGAGTGATGTTGCATCCCATTAATACAGTTTACAATAGATTATTAGATTCTAATAGAATAGATGAGCTAAAATAATTGGGGATCTTTTTTAATGGGCCCCGACTCGTTACAATTATGAATAGGTGGGCCTTCGAGTAGAAAAGGTTTAGAACCCTTGACATGATTCATGGTAACCAGCCAAATGTCCCCACAAGATCAAAACCGTCAGATATTCTGATTCTTGTTGATTGATTGGTCATTACTAAGATATAAAAATATACACACCCATACACTCTGTTTTGTAATTGTTGAGAATGACACTGGCGTTTCACAAAAAGCAACTCTGCACAGTGTGCAAACAGATCCACAAGCACTGAACTCACCACATTGATCACGGCAGCTTTAATAGTTCATAGGTCCTTTTAATGCCTCTCTTCATCATCGGTGACACGCTTTAGGTCTTTTCTATTGTTAAGTGCCCAATAAAAATGGAAATCAATGATGATGCAGTGATTCATACAGGATTAGCCTGACAGATTTTAATACAACCAAGAAATCACTTGCACACACACATACAGTATGAATAAAAACATACAGATTGTTTCAAATCGATCTCTACACATTCCTGTTCATACAGCTCTACAGAATAACTTTCCCCCGTGTCCCCTTCATAAAAACTCACACCTACAGTACACACACACACCCACAGGGAGCTGCCACCTGGAGCTTTATCAGTTTGCTGTGGCTTGTAAACTACCAGAGGAATGGCTGTGATGGTACTTGGCCTGTACCAGGAGATTTGGCACTCACATTGACGTAATGCGTTGAAAATATGTATGTGCTTATTGGAGGGAGCAGTGTGTTCTCTCAATCGATCAGCTGTGCAAGAGAAAAGACCGCAGTCCAACATCATGCCAAGTAACCTGGAACCACAAGATTAGCAGCAGAGAGCAAGCGAGAGAAGTAAACAACTGGGAGATTACAAAAGAGCTTTCAGACCTGCCGTTACAAGCTGACTCACGCAACATCCACTACAGTGCTGGGCTGAAAATCAAGATTATACTGCACAATATTCAAATCATTTACTAAAGTTATTCATATGATTTAGAAACAAAGCTTTTTTGCACTTTTGTATTATTTTTGTCATTTCAATTAAGCAAGTTGTAAACCCAGATTCAGTCAGACATATAATATTTCTAAATTAATAAAAACACCTCAGTCATGTTAGCTCTTAATCTCTTAAGTGCTAAATATGAAGAGAAGTAGACAAAACAGACAGATGTGTAGATAGACAGACATAAAGGAAGACAGACAGCGAGATAGACAGAGATAAACAGACAGACAGACATGTAGACAGACAGAGCTAGATAGACAGAGATAAACAGACATGTAGACAGACAGAGCTAGATAGACCAAGATAAACAGACAGCCAGACATTTAGACAGACAGACAGACAGACAGACAGACAGACAGACAGACATGTAGACAGACAGACAGACAGACAGAACTAGATAGACGGACATGTAGATAACTGATAGAGACAGAGATACAGACAGACATGTAGATAGACAGATAGAGACAGACAGACAGAGATACACAAACATGTAGATAGACAGATAGAAACAGACAGAGATACAGATAGACATGTAGATAGACAGAGACAGACAGGTAGATAGAAAGACAAACGTAGAGATAGAGACAGACAGATGTCTAGAGATAGAGACAGGCAGACGTCTAGAGATAGAGACAGGCAGACAAGTAGACAGACAGACCAACAAGTAGACAGACAGACAGACAGACAGACAGAGACAGCTGAAACGTATGAATGCAAACTTGTGATTGTAATGCACCACAGTGCACTGCATATATGTATCTGCTTGAATTTAGGAAATATTTCATAGTACACTGCAGTACAGGACTAAACAGACACTAGCAGGTCACATTAACTGTGTTGCGTGATGTACGTATCTAATCTCCATTTCTGATCACCATCCACATTCGTGCATAATCTCAGTGAATCAGAGAAGTGCTTAACATCCCACTCAAATCTGCCCCAATATCTGAGTGAGTAACACAAATGGGAGCATCACCGAGCAGCCGCACATTCAGGAATCCTAAAGAAAGCTTGTAGCTACACATTACTGCCATTCTGTATGATCACATTATCAATCATCTTCACAGCATGTGAAAGCTCACGGCCCCAGCGCTGTGAGCCGAAGCCTGTGCTCCCTCTGCCATTAATATTAGTCTTGATTAAACAACAACCTCACAGAGCAACACGTACCATATGCACAGAAATAACAATGTTACAAAAAGCTGGCGGCAAAACGCCCACGCCCCATACCCCACGAGTATGAAGTGGAATACATTCCCGGTAGGGTCCATAAAAATTATTGGCAGTTGCATTTCTATATATTCATGCCAGAACAAACCAGAAGAGAAACATATTTAATGGCATCAAGGATTGTATTCATTGTAAATAATCAGTGTTAGTCTGGAAGAGAAGACTCTATTTAACACTGTGTGTTAATTAAAAGCATACACGTGTTAACCAAATATTTAAATTAATATGGCATAAGAGGGCAGCATGGTGGTGTAGTGGTTAGCGCTGTCGCCTCACAGCAAGAAGGTCCGGGTTCGAGCCCCGTGGCCGGCGAGGGCCTTTCTGTGTGGAGTTTGCATGTTCTCCCTGTGTCCGTGTAGGTTTCCTCCGGGTGCTCCGGTTTCCCCCACAGTCCAAAGACATGCAGGTTAGGTTAACTGGTGACTCTAAATTGACCGTAGGTGTGAATGTGAGTGTGAATGGCTGTCTATGTGTCAGCCCTGTGATGACCTGGCGACTTGTCCAGGGTGTACCCCGCCTTTCGCCCGTAGTCAGCTGGGATAGGTTCCACCTTGCCTACGACCCTGTAGAACGGGATAAAGCGGCTACAGATAATGAGATGAGATGGCATAAGAGGCAGGCCCGTCGACAGGGGGGGACAAACGGGTATGTTGTCCCGAGCCCAGGAATGGGGTGGGGGGTGGGGGCCCAGAACTGGGCTCTCATGAAATTGCGATTATTTTATTTCATTTCAAAATGTGTTGATTTGGGGGAGAAATGTGCTATATTTGCATTCAATAAATGATTTCTAGATCTTTTGCCTTTATTGTCTTTGAAAAAGGCGTCAAGAACCCCCTACCACCCCTCATGCAAAAATGGTTTGGTCTGACTCTTTCAGCCCGTCCCTTCTGTGTGTGTGTGTGTGTGTGTGTGTGTGAGAGAGCGAGCAGCCCATCCCCCAACCCGCGCGCTGCGAGCAGAGTGTCACAGGATTTTCTCAGTGCGCTCCCTCCAAACAATGAGGATTTACACGAAAACGGAAGGAGATATTCACAAAATTCTTTCACAGTGAGCGCCACAAGGCTCTCCTGAACACACTGATGTAATTTTATTTGTCTGTAGTGTAAAAATTGAGGTCACTAGAGCGAGTTAAAAATGAGTGACTTTTCTGCCAAGTTTATAATGGCAGTCTATGGGGCTACACGCCTGTTCTCTCCTTACTTTCAGGCTTCTCATTCAAAAACTGCAAGTCCTATAGTGTAGGTAGACACATTGTGTGAATCAGGACAAGTGTGGCTACTACTTTTGAGAAAATTATGTGTATGGAGTGAAAATTGGGGCTGAAAACACAGTTTAAATGAGAAAGTTTGAGCTATTTTTCCAAGCTCTCTACACTCTAACTTAACGAGCTCCACTGGTGTGTAACGCAATAGACACCCATTATTTTCTCAGGTTTTATAAGGGGGAGGGGGGGTGGAGACGCGGGGGGGGGGAGCATGGCGAGGGCGGCGTGTTTCTTTTCAAAATATGGCTTGCGGGGACCGTTATTCCAAAATCTCGTACTCCACCTTTAAGGGGAAAAAAACGACATCGTTCGTTCATAGCGCTTCGACAATCAGCATGCATGCCATTTGCCAACATGCACAAGTCAGGAGCACAGAAAAGAAAAGAAAAGAGAAAAAGAGAGGAAGAAACCAAGAGACTCAGGGGCTCACTGCATAAATATTTTAAAAAAGATTCGGATGATGCAGCAGGTACTAGCAAAGGCAGTGGGGCAGTTGAGCCAGGTAAGACACAGCCAACTTTTTCCAGCCCCGTAAAGTAACCCCAACCAAGGCACGCGCGGCACACAATTCATGTTACAAACGAGGGGAGAGCAAGTCACACTGAACACCATATCAAATGCACAGGGCATTGAATCATTTCATAACCACAACGGCTTAATAACATTGTTTCATATATCTGATTGAAGCTAAGAATATTCACATTAGCCCGCAATCATATCCTGCCGTTTCTCGAGCGGTGTGTTCTTCTCTGCTTTTCACACTGGACAGTACGCACACACAGTATACTATGTTCGCCCCCAGCCCTGCCCGAAATCCCCCGTCCATCGCTGCTCCTTCAAGAGCACCCCAATCGCGTGAGTAGAGACTGGGATAAGAGAGGTGGGTGTGTGTGTGTGTGGGTTGGCCTGGGGGGGCCCATTCAGAGCATTTTGTCCCGGGCCCAGCCAAAGCTGTCAGCGGCCCTGATAAGAGGAAAAAATAAACAATCAATACCTGTATTAATCAATACATAATACATTTTACTTATTGCTGGGTTTCAGTCACGTGACTTTTCTTAGCGGTTTTACCGAAAGAGAAATAGCTGGTGGTCTAAACGGCTGTCGTAGTGCAAACAACTAGCGATAACTTATCAGAGTATGCTCATAATCTAGAAGCCACTGCTCATGTTAGATATATTCAGAAGATTGCTATGTGCAATGGAATCGACCCCTACAGTCTGGGAAAGAAGAATTTGTCATACGATCTCGAAAACTACCCTTCAGTCGAGTTCCCCGATATCTCGAACTATCTGGTGTTGCAGACGTCCTTCTACACCGCAAAACAGATGAAAGCGTGGAAGAGTATGGAGGCTTACAACTTTTTTGTATGTGGCTGGGTAAAGGACCTCGCTATCAAGTCGCTGCCAAATGAATCCTGTATTGTTTTTGCCTGTGTATTTTTTTTAAAGCTTTTAATTCATGTCTTTACAACGAAGCGCTGCAAGGTGAAGTGTAAACAAACAACAGTTTGCTTAATTCTCACTTGTGTTCACTCTTATCTCTCAGGTAAATCATTCACAAAGATCATCAGAAACCCCTTTAAAGACCTGGATCTTAGTTAAACAAGGCGGAGAAGTGATCACACTGCATTGTAACTGTATGGCTGGAGAAGAATTTTGTCGCATATGAACTTTGTGAGAGTGAGGAGTAAACAAGGAAACAGCTGGGGACTTTAGTACTCCGTGACAAAAAAAAAGTACTGTAAAATAATACCACATAGCAAGAAGAGTACTTGGAAAACACTAAGGACATAGCTGAGAGGGAGAAACAAACCTTTCACCAAGTGATCACTGCAAACTCGAGCACGCTTCGACTCGGCTCCCTTCGATTTCACTGAGAGGTTCAAAAGCTACCTTTCTCGATGTCTTTTTGTTAAATCCTGTGTTCGTTCACCCTTTTTTTTATTAGTTCATGGGGAACCCTGAAGAAACTTTTATCAGTTTCACGGTTTGATCTATTCGAGCAACCTAAAACAACGCAAGCATAAGGCATTTTTCATGCAAATAATGCACTTTCTCTGTACAAACGCGTTGTCAACTGAGCTTTGGTAGACCACCGGCTAAAGCTTTGAATAACTAATGAGGCGGATGTGACGTCACATGAAACCCGGCAATAATGTGCTCTTCTCTTATGAAATCCCATGCTGAATTGAAATATTCAATGAACACATAGGGAACACATCTTGATAGTCCTGAATGCTTTCCCCTCATCTAACACATCCATGTTAAGAGTCAGGGTACGTCATTGATTTGTTGGATCAGATGTGTGGGGAAAACAACAAAGCAAGACCATTGATCCGGGGGGGATCAACACTGCTGCTTTCAGTAATGTTCCTGCATATTCTTTGCTTTTAGTTTTTTATTTTATAAACTATAGAATAAAAACAGTGCTTCACCCACCCAAGGCTCATATTTCACTCTTATAGATACAGACTGGTGACAAATTAAAGGACGGGGAAACAAAGCATCTCTTTGTTAGATGTTGGGCCATCATGAGCCACCACAACAGCTCTGGTGCATCTTTGGAACTGTACTGGAGGGATATACAAAACAGCATTCTTCCAAAAAATATGCCTTCAGTTGGCGATTTGATGATGTCGTCCAACACGTCACTCCAAAATCTCTCGTAGATGTTCGATTACATTGTGATCTATGATATGATATATGGTTATGGCCATTCAGTGATCCCTTGTCACCTATAGAATGGGCTGAAGTCATTCTGGAAAAGACCACACCCATCACAGGAGAAATGTTTCATCATAGGATAAAAGGTGATCAGTTTCAGCAACTGTATTGACTTGCAAGGGCCAAGTGGACCTGACCATGCCAAGAAAGTAAACACCCCTCCAGAGCATATTAGAGCCGCCAGTGGTTTCCCCCCTTTAATTTGTCTCCCCAAGTGTATAGCATAATGCTTTTATATTGAATGCAGTTTTTTTTCTTGAGGTGAGGCAAGTCAGGTCTGTTTTTTTTTTGTATCCCTTGACTTCACAATATGAGCTTTGCTGCACAAGAGTGGATTGTGACATGGCCAATTTGGACATCAAAAAGACTGACTGTTGAAAGCACATCAATATGAGCACTACTATACCTTTCAGAAGACTCAACTGATCTTCCCCCAGCACCCTCTTTTTTTTTTTTCTTTCACTGTGTAGTTTTGTAAGAAATGCACTATGCTCTGTGCATGTTCTCCTTGTGCCTGTCTGGGTTGCCTCTGGTTTCTTCCAACCATCCAAAAACATACAGGAGAACTGGCTACTCCAAATTGCTCCTAGGCATGAGTGTGCGTGCCTGTGCGCATGTGTGCATGTGTGTGAAGTGCTTGCCTCATACCCAGGGTTCCTGCAGTAGGCTCCAAATCCAACATGTCCCTAAAGATGATAAATCATTTACCGAAGATGAATAAATGAACACACATGCACACCGCATAAGAAACTGGAGAATCCGGATGAAACCCATGTAGATACAGAAAGTACACCTGAAAACACACCATCGCTATCTGTAGTGGAAAGGTTAATCATAAACAATTTAACATAACAGACTGTTTAGTATACTTGCATTTGATTGATAATATTTAGCTCCACATGTGTCCAACTGGAAGGGCACAGCTCGACAGATACTTGTGTTTTTCCTTCTTTTTACACACCAATGACCACCAATAAATGATTGAATCTGGTGCGTAAAGGCAGAGTAGCATAGAATATTACATTATGCTATGCTATCCCTCTTCCAGGACCCAGACATTACTGTATTTAGTGGATTAATCACGCTCAGGTAAACCATAATTAACAAGTGTTGCCAGGCAAAACAAACCTCGACCAGCAACTCTTATTTTATACCTATATGTTGATAATAGTAATATTTCTCAATCATCAGCTATTTCCTATGAAAATCCATTACCTGGAGTTTGACATTTCAAAGTCATTCAGGGTCAAACGTCATGGCGGCAACTGAAAGCCCATATGGGACTTCTTATATGTTGATAATGGTAAACATCTGGCTATCATGAACCATTTTAAAGTTATAGCCCTTTGAAAACCCATGACCTTGAGTTTGGCCTTTCAAGGTCACTCAAGGTCAAAGATCATGGTGCCAAATGAAAGCCCGTATGGCACTTCCTATAAGTTGATAATGGTGAATATCTGTCTACCATCAACCGTTTTCAAGTTACAGCCCTCTGAAAATCTTTTCAAGATCACTCAAGGTCAAAGATCATGGTGCCAAATGAAAGGCCATATGGGAGTTCCTGTATGCTCAGAATAGTAAACATCTGTCTATCGGCAACTGTTTTTGAGTTATAATGGAAAATATGTTATTTTGACCAATGACCCCCTGACTTTTAACCCCCAACCACTAAGGAGACTGTCCAAGCTACCCTATCATGCAGCATAATGGTTGGAAGCAGAACTGAAAGATGCACACTTTGGTTTGAAGTCAAAATGATGACTTTGAAGAAAGTTATCGCAAAAAACGATTCTGACTTTTCCAGTGACCTTGACCCGATTACCCCCAAAACTTAATCAGGTAATCTACGGACCACTGCCCACCTACCCTGAAAATCTGAAGTCAATCGGTGCAACCGTCTAGACGCCAGATCGTTACCAGACAGACACACAAACAGACAGACAAACAAACCACACTGGTTACACGCCCCACTTACTCCATCGCGGGCGAGGTAATTAAACATGGAAACATATACTGTCACATACGCAAGCAACATTTCATGAGTCATAAAGCTAGTCATAAACTAGAGCTTCTGCTCCAACAATGCAAAGTTACATTATGGTTCTTTACTAAATGTCTAGAAACCTTTGAGGTAAACCTTTATATACTGTATGTGTGCTTTTTGAATATAAAGCTAAGAAAGAACGCATCTTTCATGGCAGGCCATCACATGAGCTCTTTCTGCAGCTACAGTGCACTCAGCATTCAGGTGCATGCTAGAAGATAACACTAACCAAAAATAGAGGTGCAACAGACATGTGAGTGGCCCTACTGCGACATCCCTGCAGTTTATGTTAGTCCCTCTAGTTCCATCACACCTCTACAAATCCCAAGCTTGTTCTCTTGGGGATTCACCACAGCAATAATATTCTGCTATTTCCATCTCTCTGCAGGGATTCACCAGAGTGAGTGTTAGATACAGTGATGCTTGAAAGTTTGTGAACCTTTTAGAATTTTCAATATTTCTGCATAAATAGGACCTAAAACATCAGATTTTCACACAAGTCCTAAAAGTAGATAAAGAGAACCCTGTTAAACAAATGAGACAAAAATATTATACTTGGTCATTTATTTATTGAGGAAAATGATCCAATATTACATATCGCTGGTAATTGTCATGATGGATGAAAGGCAGGGTGGCAGAGTGTTGTAATGGTTAACACTGTCACCTCACAGCAAGAAGGTTCCGGGTCTGGCTGATGGGGGCCTTTCTGTGTGGATTTGCATGTTCTCCTCATGTTCCTCTGGGTGCTCCGGTTTCCCCCACAGTTCAAACACATGCAGATTAGGTAAAATACCCAGCCACTGGGGTTGCACAAGCCAGTGCATACTTAGTGCCAGTCCCAAGCTTGGATAAATTGGGGAGAGTTGTGTCAGGAAGCAGATGGGAACCGTCAGGGCCTTCAAAAGAGGCCCAAACATCTCAGCATTTAATTTCTTTCATAATTTCATTATAATTATTCTTTTCTAATTCGGCCTCATTTTCTATCAAATTTGCTTCAGAAATGAAAGGGTTACTGTACTGAAAATATTAAAATCGAGTTATCCAATGAGATTTTGTTTGTTTGTTGTCTCTAGGCTGAGAAGGGTTTAGAGCTGGCTCACTCATTGGATAGGACTTCATTGCTGGGACAGAAGACCATGGTAGTGTATGTTTATGTACGAAGTGACTGATGAATTAACCAATCTATAGTGGGAGGGACCAAAAATTATCGCCTATTACCATCTTCAAGGCCAATGCTAGCTTACCCGTGAGTCGGCGCCGTCAGAGCAGCAGTGAAGTCACCGTCCAGCCGGTGTAGTGTTCATCAGTAGTGTTAGCGAATGCTAATAAAGCAGTCAAGCCAGTGCTATTGAGAGCAAGGAGCACAGGCTAACGACCGAGAAACTAAGATTTCTGTCTCCAGACTCTTCTTCCACTCTGCATGCTCACGACAGTATTTTTCACTCATACTTAAGTAATGTGTAATTTACTTAGTTACTTTTAAAGTCAACATCAACAGCTACATACAACAGAGCGACCTGGCAGCCTGCTGCTAATCCCTTGCAAAATCCTTTGCCCTGTTGCTTTTTTGGTGTCTGGCTAAGTTTTGGCTGAGCTCAAGTCCCATCTCTAATAGTAATGGTTCGCCACTGTCAGGAAGGGCATCCGGTGTAAAAACCTTTGCCAAATCAAATATGCGGATCACGATGAGCCACTGTGGTGACCCCTAAGGAAGCAGCCAAAAGATGATGATGGAAGAAAGGCGATGGATACAAGCGCAGATGGTTTTATTAACACAGGTCTAGGTCACACATGAACAAATAAGTTACACAATTATGAGCAAAACAAAAACAAGAACATGAGCGTCAGGACTACGAGCAAAACAGGAAACAGGAACGCCATTGAATTACAAATATCAAAGCAACTCCTTTTACAGACAAACACCAGTTAGACTGACTCAGGGCAGATGGGCTGAATCACCAGCATGAACGCCTGTAGCAGCCGTGTCCACTAGCTGCAGTGCGCTCTGGGAAACGCAGTCCAGAAACAAAGTCTGAATGCTTTGCCCAAATACACTGCTCAGCGCTGATGTCACAGTGGTTTTCTGCTATTGTAGGGTTGAAACATGTGGTGCATTGACATGCCTGTTTGCTCACCACAGATATAAAGAGCGGTTATTTGAGTTACTGCAGACTTCCTGTCAGCTCAAACCAACCTGACCATCCCCCTCTGACCTCTCTTATAAACAAGGTGTTTCCACCTGCAGTACTGCTGCTCACTGGATGTTTTTGTCGTGTGTGAAAATCCCAGGACATCTGCAGTTTCTGAAATACTCAAACCAGCCCATCTGGCACCAACACCCACGTCAAGGTCAAAGTCACCGAGATCGCATTTTACCCCCATGTTTGACGTGAACATTAGCTGAAAATCTTGACCTGTAATTGCATGATGTTATGCCTTGCCCTGCTGCTGCTGCCACGATTGGTTGATGAACTCCATGAATAAGCACACATGCAGGCGTTCCTAACAGACGGCTGATGAGCGTATAAACAAGCTTTAAAGCTTTTAGATAAAAAGTCAAACAGATATTATTATTGTAACATTTGAGCTATGGATTTGTAAGCTCAGGGATCCAAAACTAAAATCGCAAATTGCTTTTCAGAAATCACAAAATCACAAAAAAAATGACTGCAATAAACTTCCAGCCAATTTAAAGAAAACATCTCGCAAATAAACAAATCGAGCTCAAAGTCGGTCTTTATGCCTGTTCTTTATAAAAAATTTTTAAAAAAGCTGCATGTTGAATTTGTTCTTAACGATATAACCACTAAAGTGATGAAAATAGATGGGACTATTTTTCGTCAGGGAGGCCGCCGTAACTCCATCATGCGTGATGTGATTTTCCACAAGCACAGCGGAGGTGTACAAGTGCATGCTATACTAGACTATGGTATAATATCATGGTCTACCATGACGTCTCGGTCAATTTGTTTGCATTTCTACACAAAAATTATGGCAATGCAGGATTAGAAAAAGAATCAAAATAAAGTAGTGTCTAGTTTATTGCCTATTTACTTAAAAAAATTTATTTGCTCATCTTCCATCCGTTTGATGCGTGACACAGTGTGCTGTCGTGCTACTGGTGTTTTGTGGTGAAACGAAGTCGGGATGGCATCTGGCTTCAGTTGTCGTTTCTGCCTCGTGTCTTGCTTCTTCCAAGTGATTTTTTTCATACAAGTCCTCCACAAAACAATCTTCTGTAAAATGTTCACTGCACAATTTGCTGCTTTTTCCAGGAGTAAAGTTTTCTCGCTTTATTTTACTTTTTCTTCTTTAAGAAGATACAGATGAAGACACTACTCCTTCAGAAACCGCTAGAATGGGGGCGCCGTTAGCCTGGGCCCGCCCATCCTAAGTGTGACGCAACACGAGGGCCTGTTGCGAGCTTAGTCTGGCAAGGCAAGCTATCTCCAGCTCTTCCAAGCTCCCGAAAAATCGGGAGCCAATCAACTTTGAGCATCTCCAACGGCCCTGGGTAGAGGCGTGATCAAGGCAGTGACATAGTAGAACTGCGACCGGAAGCCATAGATTGTTTACAGAATCTATGCCGGAAGCGCTTCATTCACTAGAAACATTACGAACATGGAGCAGCGGCAAGCCTTTGACACAGCGGTAGATGCTGTATTGAAAGCATTCAACGGGAAGTTCTCATTGAAAACGGAGCAAAGAGCAGCCCTGGAGGTATTTATCTTCTTCCTGTTACTCAAGCAGTTTCCGTCGCGTCACATACGTCAGAGGAAAGAGTGATGCGATTGGTTTAAGCTTCGTCACAGCCTTTTCTGGCTTCGACCAGTAGCAAACTGAGGCATTTCAGGGAGGCGGGTCAACCACGCCTTTGGGAAACGGTTGGGCTTAATATCTTTGCCAGACCAAATGCTCGCAGAGCTTTGAAGTCGCGTTAGCCAGACTAGGGCGCCGTGGCTCAGTCGACTGGGGCGCCATGCCATGGGTCCGGGGACCCGGGTTCGGTTCCGACCCGGGGTCATTTCCCAATCCCTCCCCGTCTCTCTCTCCAGCTCGTTTCCTGTCTCTGCACTGTCCTGTCCAATAAAGGTGAAAAAAGCCCAAAAAAATCTTTAAAAAAAAAAAAAGAAACCTCTAGAATTATACTATTTAAAATGTAATACACAGACAAAATAATGCTTGAAAAAAACAACAACAACAACAACAACGGACGGTGATAATAGCTTTGGCGGCACGTAACGACGGATCCAGGACAGAATGAGGAAGACATGCGGAATCCTACATCACGCAGCACCGCCCTCATTTTGGTCTCTTAATACATCCATGTATGTGGCTAATCCAGTATGGCCGCACCTGGGAAAATGTCCCAATGGACTGATATTACAACTTTAACATTTTTTTTTTTAAGCTAAAGTCTGTTTAATTTTTTTCATCTAGAGCAACGTTTCTCAACTACTGGGCCGTGGCCCACCACGCCATGAATTTTTTTTTCAAGTTTAAGTTAATTTTTTACTCGTAGTCAGGTACAATTCCTGGGTTGCATCCAACGTCACATCTGCCTCATTAAGCAACGGTCACAACACAGCTCGCGATGCTTTGCAATGGGTTATTGATGAAAATAAGGCATTTTGGTGGCGATATACACATGAGCTAGAAGTTGTGGTCACATAGCAGGTGAACACTTGACTGTTACGCCTTCACGCTTGAGTCTGGCGCAACTCAAGCAGCCACGCGCTAACAAATAATCTATTTGCACGCTTGGGACCCAGTCATTATAGGAAACACCTCATACTGATTTGAGCGTAATCAGCACACACAAATACGGACACTGTTTTCACAGAGGCTTTGCTAAGTATTATCATTATCACGGTCACGTTTGTTTTGAGCCATGTTTATAACGCTGTTTAAATACTCTGCTTTCTGTTTTGCTTTTGTAAATATCACGCCTGCTAATAAACCCTCTTCCTGCACTTAGATCCATCTACCGCCATCTATCTTGTAGTGTCCTGATCCCAGATCTTTAATCCAGCCACATATAAAAAGTCGTACGCCTCCATGCTCTTCCAGGTTTTCATCTGTGTCCCCGTGTAGAACGATGCCTGCAGCACCAGGTAGTTTGAGGTGTCAGGGAACTCAACGGATGGATCATTTTCCAACTCACAGGAAAAATCCTTCTTTGTTAGCGTGTAAGGATCTAATCCCATTGAGTGGTTTCTATATCCACTTCCTTTGAGTGGACTTCTTGGTTTTAATAACTTGCTTGTTTGCTGAACACAAACATGGCAATAAGTTCTTGTGTTAATCAACCAGACTCCACTTTTGGATCATTAATCCCTTTTGACCGAGAATGCCCTGCATGCATGGTTTTATGTTGGCAACTGGCACATCCATACAGTTTTAAATACGATATCTACAATTAAAAACAGTTGGTTTTTATTGCATTTATTTAATTCCTGGACTCCCATCTGTAACAGGGAGTGATGTTGCATCCCATTAATACACATTACAATAGATTATTAGATTCTAATAGAATAGATGAGCCAAAATAATTGGGGATCTTTTTTAATGGGCCCCAACTCATTACAAGTATGAATAGGTGGGCCTCAAAGCAGAAAAGGTTGAGAACCCCTGGTCTAGAACATCTTGTATTAATGTATTATGATGACATTTCATAACCGCGTAATTTAAAAATTTCCTGGTTAATAGCTTTAAGAAATTTTGAAAATGACTGGCTTATTCTAAACAAGGGTCATCAGGAGATGACATATACCCCTGGCCCCCACATGAAACCCCACTCCAAATTTTGCTAAGTTGAATTGGTTGCCATGGAAATGTAATTAAGCAAGCAAGCAAGCAAGCAAGCAATTAAGAAGGAAGGAATGAAAGAAATCCCAAAATGTCAAAAGGCACACAGACAGACGGACAAAGCAATAGCTATATCCCCCCCACCTTATATGCCGGGGTATTAAAATACACATCAATAATTTAATAATAAGATACAGTTGCTGACAAGCTGTTAAACATGATGTGTCAAACATGATGGTTATATAGAACATTTATAATGTTAAAATAATTGTGGTTTTAAAATGTTTTTTCCCTTTTTCTTCTTTTATGTTTTTTTTTCTTTTTCCTATCCTAGCGGTCATATTCCGTCATCAAAATTTAGCAAAATAAAGAATGTAAAGTGAAACCAGGAGAAAATCAGCTTTAAACCACGACACAGATCTTACCAGAAGGTAAGCGATGATTTTCACATGCTGCGGTTTCTATCTTGCATTTTGAGATTCAGGCAACAGCCTGCTCAAATTGAGCTCATCAGCAGTGTGAGAAGTGTGAAGACAACTGGGCTTTACGCTGTATGATGGCGCACCAGTCCCCATTAACAGTGCTGTCTGTAGTCGCAACCTGACGCATCCAGCTGAGAGCTCATTTACAGTGCTGGGTGGATCGCAGAGAAATTAGAGCAGATTACAATATTAGTTTTATTATCAGGCTATTACCATGGAAAGGGCTGAGGGTAGCAAGTTTCTTAGGGAGGTGTGAGCCCTTGATATGATTAGCATCTGTGATGGATGGGCTGTCCAAGAGCCTTCAATTAAGCAATAACAGCGCCAATGACAAAGAAAGTCAATCTGGCCAAATAACTGCTAGGTTGCGAAGTCAGCTGTCCACAGACTGATACGATCACCGCCGCCTGGCGTGCTGTAGTAGCATGTGTTAGCACAAAGGAGGGCTGTGAAACTGTCAATACTATAGTGCTGCGGCAGGTTGGGTGTATACCAGCATCACTATGTGAATAATGTCTTAATGCATGGCATTCCTAAACACAATGGATGAAAACTATCATCAAAGGAGAGAGGACGCATTGTGAAACACTCGAGGAATGTAATCGAACCTGAACTGATTAAGAAACAGGAAAAATACTGAGATAAGCTAGAAAATAATGACAGATACATAGGAGTTGAGTTTGTGGCCTTGTGTACAGTAGCATTAGGAAATGTTGAACTAGCTGATGAGACACATGGGCCCAGTGTCACGTTCTCATATTTTATTAAGAGATCTGTGTGAATATGGCATCCTCTCTGTTACAGATTACAGAATCTTGTCCATTTTCACAAATTTAACTAAGCACATGAACATAGGAAATGTAGTTCTTAACCGCAAGAAGACAAAGCTCCATTCTGAGCCTCATAACAACACCATGGCAGCATGAAACCCAGTGAGCAACACAGGAAACAACGCAGCCGAGATTACACAGAGATCCCGCATGAGTGCTGTCTGATTACCTCATATTAACACACACGTTTAGCCCAGTTGGCTTTAAAGCATATTCTTCAGCCGAGCAAAAGCAACTAAATTATATCTTGTACCAGCACTTTGAATGAGTTGATTAACAGTTAAGAGCTTTATTTTTCCCCCATCAAATAGACCATATGTTATTTATGTTCTGTTCTTCCAACCATGCATAGTTTTCAGAAAAAAAAAAAGTCTCGTCACTGCAGTGGCTCCCTCAAGAATATAAAAGTGTGTACATTCGGTATGTATAGTGTGCATCTTTTACCTGGGCAGGTGTACATGTTGCACCTTTAAAGCATTATTAGAATAGAATAGACCTTTTATTGTCATTTTATTGTCACAGTGGGGTACAATGAAATTGTGGGAGGAGCTCTACTCAAAACAGGTGTACAGAAACAAATAATAGAATAAAACAATAATGAAATAAATACAACCCCCCCAACAAATAAAAGGTGGCATTTTCAACGTACAATACAAGTTAAAACTTTAAGTTCTTAAAATAGTGCAGTGGTCCTTGAAGCAGGTTTAAGTGAAGGGGTGTGTGTGTGTGTGTGTGTGTGTGTGTGTGGGGGGGGGGGGGGGGGGGGGGGGGGGGTTTGAGAACTGAATTAAATTATAAAAAGATCATTATAAGCAGAGGCGGACAGGAACAAAGTACATTTACTTGAATACTGTACTTAAGTACACTTTGAGTATTTTTTTTTTTTTTTGGAACCTTATGACTTTAACTTCACTACATTTGAAAGACAAATATCATACTTTTCACTCCACTACATTTCTGTCAAGGTCCTCGTTACTATGAAGCAGCTTTGAAAGTGGATGGGTCTTTCTTTTCTAAAACACGATTGTTTTTTTTTTTTTTGCAGGTGACACTGAGACAGTCTATCAGTAATCACTAGGGTCACGTCACGTCCATAAACTGTATAAAATCAAGTTCAGTGATTTCTCAGCAGCATTATTTGAACTTGATCAGTTGATGGCAGAATGGAATAAGGCGGTTCTTCTGGAGAATAGACGCACGCATGGCTATAGCTAGAACCCATGTTTCAGTTTTCTGAAAGGATTAAAGATTTGTTTCATTTTGAATGTTTGCTTTGTTTGCCGAAAACAAACCACATCACGGCCTACAAAAACTCACCGTGCAACCTGTGGAAGCTTACTGAGGTATATAAACGTTTTATTCCAAGACAAAGCTTGCAACGAAGTTGTCTGTGCTTTTAGAGCTAGCGATAACGTTGCAATAGCTATGCAGTCTGGTTAGTCAAATGACTTTCTATGGATTTTCCCGCCAAGTTGCCGTAGCCTTGTCCACGGCTAACGTTAACACATAGCTAGTTAACTTGGACACTGTTAGTTAGCATGTAAAAACGGAGTTACGTTAACATGAATAACGTTAACTTATCGGAAGTCCTTTCAGAAATATGTTTTAGCATAATCTTGCCAAATAAACAGAATGTAGAAATCTTTCTTTTCTAGTAGCGTTAGCTACCCAATATGACTTTGAGTTTGAAAAGAGTTTGCTAGCATGTCAGGTGGAGCTTCACTGACTAGCTAGCTTAATGTTAAACCACCATGATGGCACAGCATGCGTTCATTCTGTAAATTCACATTTCTGACTTTGGTAACAGCATGAGGTTTTGTAAGCATTGTGGCAATAATACAACGATACATTGACAGAAAATGTACTTTTAATACTTAAGTATTTTTAAAAGCAAGTACTTCAGTACTTTAACTTAAGTAAAAAAAAAAAAAACTGACTGGACAACTTTCATTTGTATCAGAGTAACATTTGACCAGTGGGATCTGTACTTTAACTTAACTAATCAGGTTGGGTACTTTATCCACCTCTGATTATAAGTGGAACAGTTCTTAAAGGGGAAACTCCATTCTGAAACACATTAAATATAAGCTTATACCTCACTCATAGCTGGTTCAGCTCAGCCAGATAGCCAAGAGATGACAAGATAAACACAATGACAGTGATGGTATGAAAATTTATTAGCATGAACCTTTAGAATCGTTTCTGTTTGAGAAGAATGTACAGATGAGAAGGTGAGAGAGTTGGTCAGAATAAAAGGACTAAAGTGCTGCTGCATCAGTCTGTTTAAGCAGAAATGAAGCAATGGATAATTCCTACTGGTATCACTATCAGGAGGTAGTCGTACGGCACTGTCGGTCATGTAGGAAACTTGGCGAAAATGAAAACAGAGTGATGGAGGAAAATACAATACAATAGCAAAATAAATCTTGGATGCAAATGAAGATGAAGGGCCCAGTCCCATAACACCGATAACTATACCTACAGCTATGACTATCCCTCTGCCTGAATTTAGTTCCAGTCTGGAGCAGTCACACCACAACTATAATCCCCACTATAATATCACTTGGTTCTAAGCACTCAGGGAAATAAATGCATGCAACTTAGGAATAGTTATAAAAGTTTTTTCCAAGTAGTAGCACATTATTTCAAGTTGTACTGTACAGCTTGGACTTCAAAACAACCTATGCACACACTCCAGTGGTTGATATAACATGGATAGGTCAGGGATTATAGAAATATAATACAAAAGGATACAAAATACGGAGCGGTTACGGATTTTAATACAGATGCATCACGGATGCTAATAATTTACGGACTGGTCGCGGACGTTTCAGTATCTTACAGACTGGTTACTGATTTCATACAGATGATTTATCACGGATTAAAAAAAATTAAGAAGTCTAAAACAATTAAATGTTTGGACTGCTAAAGTTCATAATTAAAATCTTATCTGCATTTATATGTTTATTTATTTACTATTGATATTTCACAGAAAATCACATATCCGTGAATAAAAGATTTGTACTTTGTATTATATATTTTTTATTTTCTGTGAATCCATATTCCGTGACTTTATGATGCAACAAAGACGTACAAAGATGCCCGGGGAAAAACAGTACGTGCTCAGACATCATCACATGTAAACAATTACCCGATTGGTCAGATGTTTTATCGGATCAGGTCCAGGCCTGGAAAAATCGCTCCAGAAGCAATCTCAGCGATACGGATAAATCCAGGCCTGGGCAATAGGTGTCGTTATCAGTCTGGTGTGACCACTGACCACATAAACTACAGGAGACCGATTTATTTATAGCAATAATTATAGGTATTGTGGGACCGGGCTTTAAGCCGTTTGTATATACAGGTTGTCTGGTGTGGATTTTTCCTTTAAATTCCAATTACGCATCTTAAATTGTTTATAAAAGAGGTACACTATTGAAACTGATGCCCCAGCAACAAAAGGGGGGGGGGGGGGGGGGGGGGGGGTAGAATTAGATACGTTTTCCTCTGAGAACGTACAAGCTCCATTATCTGATCCAGTGTGACAACTGGATTTAAAAGACAAGGATGAAGTTGGCTGTATTTGCATAGACATGAAATTACAAGACCGATATCATTTTACTAGCCAGTAGGGGGAGATGGTTCAGTTGAGGCTCAGCCCTGTTCGCCACACATTGCACTCACATATGATTAGAGAGATTGGCCTTTTAAAAATGCCCTGTCTGCACTGCTTCTCTGCTGAACCACAAAAACAACCTACATCAACGGTGAAATCAACTCATTTGATCAGTGCAGACATGAAGGAAGCCTGCGGTTTCTTCACTCTGCGATGGAGCCGTTCCAGCTCCTTTGTCGTTCAGAACTTTTTCAGCCATACATTAGCCCATGTGGTTTGTAGTTCAGAACTTCAAGGCATGTTTGACAAGAACAGTTTCAATGACACCAGGCTCCTACTTTACAGTGGCACAACGTTTCAAATCCAGAGACTAATCCTCTAATGTGGCTTATTTCTGCTCTGGAGGCGTGCCAGAAAAGCCCATCAACACCGCCTATCCTAAATCCTGTCTATTTTTTTAACCTCAGTGTCATGGTTGTCCTCATATGGGAGGGTTTCATCCACTGATATAAATCTTCATCTGGAAGATGACAGCATAACAGTCATTTACATAACCAACTTCCTTCAGTCCAATGTGAATTGTAGCTGTGCTTTTGCCAGCAGACAGGAATTTACTTGTTCCGAATGACCGAATGGGTGCAGGGATGCAAAACACTGGAACAGGAACATCTGAAGCCCATAATAATAAAGAGCTGAACTGCATTAAAATATAAAATATAATACCAAAGAACAAGCTCCAAGAACACCATACTCATAGCTCTTACTCTTACTCATAGCTGTAAGAAGTTTCTGACACCAACATTTAGGAGAAAACACGGTGTTCTCCTTTAATTGCAACTGATAGAACAGTATTAATTTTTCAAATCTCTGACAAAAAAAAAAGTGATGATTATTTTCAAATTGTTATAATTATTATATATTCATTTTCAGGCCATGGTCTACTCTAAACAAAAGGTAAAGAAATACCTAATCAAAGCACTCACAGTTGTCTTTCAGGCCTGAGGTTAATTATTAAAAGCCTCAAAATAACATTATTCTGTGTGAAGAGCAATTGGCTGCCCTCATGATCACCTCTGTAAAATGAGCATTAAACGAGCAGTGTAACATGCCGAAAGTAGTCACAACGTGCATAAAACTAAAATGATTAGACCTTGATTTCATATTATTCCATTCGCTCTATAATAATTAATTGCAATATCTTTGCATGGGAAAACACGGACCAAAAATAATAAATCAAATTGCAAGATTCGTAAAAAGTGAGTCAAGTCTGAAAATCTAATATGAGCAGGGAATATTTATATTATTCTAGCCACATTCACTGGATATGAGCAATCGCATGCGCCGATTGGCTACTCAAAGATTATCAGCTCATATACCATGAGTAGAGAAAAACAAAATGGCAGAGTGTGTTGTTGAACCAACCAAGGACGAAATAAAAACCCTACTCGAAAACACCCCCCCCAACAAAAAAGCAACAAAATATGGAATGAAAGTATTTGATGGTAAGAATATATTTTTTTTATTTTTCAAGAATTATTATTATTATAGCATTTTTTTACAAACTGCTACTGTCATTTTGCTGGTTTGTTTACATTCTTCATCTTTAAGCATTTTGTTGAATTTTTTTAGACCGGTTCAAAAGCTCAAAGAAGTTTGAAAATTACATCACTGAACTATCCACGGAATAATTAAATAAATGTCTAAAGCTACTCTATGCCTCGGCATGACAGCAAGACGTCACTTTCTACAAAAAAAACAAAGCCGTGCAGCCATCGATAGGTTTTTAAGAAATTTTAAATTTTCAAGAAATTGTCAAAGTACAAATTTGGTAATCAAGGGCCATAACTCTGGTGAAATGTGACCGAAGTGAACGAAATTGTAGTATGCGCATTACCGATATATAACAAAGCCTTTTGCCAAGTTTTGTGAAATTCCTCCAAGAATTGTGAGAGGAGTTCATTTCAGAAGACAAGCACACCCTCATGAAATTGTCAAGAGTACAAGTTTGGTAATCAAGGGCCATAACTCTGGTAAAATGGGACTGAATTGAACGAAACTGCAATATGCGTATTACCGGCATATAACAAAGAATCCTTTCAAGTTTCGTGGAATTCCTCCAAAACTTGTGAGAGGAGTTGATTTCAGAAGGTGAGCACCCTTCCCGGGACGGATGGACGGACAGACATCGCCACAACATAATCCCTCCTTTGGGCCTTTCGGCCAGCGGGGGATAAAAATGCTCAGTTTCTCAAAATCCAGTGAATGTGGATAGAATAAAACAGTTATTCCACTCAATCTCGTCATACATGGCTTACAGCCAACTCAGAGCTACGAGGCTCATCGGCTATCAGCTCATGAATGACTCGATTTTGTGGAATAACTTAAATATGATTAGCCCCCTCCCACACATTTTATTTCTTTTATTTGTTTTTGCAAACTTAATAATATTTCAGTACTTAATTACTTATTTATGAATCTTACAATTACTTTAATACATTTGGCACAAAAGAACAGTCAGTTATACAAAACACAGTGGGAAGCTCTCACTTAGTGGAGACTCTGCTGGTCAGTTTTACTATATGGCAGAGGATTACAAACCATAGTACAGCTCATTAATGAAGCTGAAATTATGGTGAAGATAAATACATGAATTATTGGACAAACCAAAAATTTTACTGAACTCATTTCTCACTGCAGCTCCCATGCATCTGTGTAACTTTAACCCCGTCATGAATGGTGTCCAGACTTTTTTTTAGAAATATACAGTACCACTCCAAAGTTCAGACACATCTTCTAATACAATGGTTTTTCTTTTCTTTTTTTCTTTTAAATTAATAGACGTCATGTCTTAAAGTAATGACGGATGTCGTTTCTCTTCACTTAGTTGAGCAGTTTGTGACATAATATGGATTACTACAGTTGTGGAACAGGGCTATTTACTGTACTGTATTTTTATCATTGACTATTTACCCTTTGATCTCAAAACACATTAAGAAGGTAAGAAACTGCACTAATTAACTTTTGACGAGGCACCTGTTAACTGAAAAGCATTCCAGGTGACTACCTCATGAAGCTGGTTAAGATAATGCCAATAGTGTACAAAGCGTCATCAAGGTAAACAGTGGCCACTTTGAAGAATCTAAAATATGAAACATACAGTGCCTTGCAAAAGTATTCATCCCCCTTCATGTTTGTCCTGTTTTGTTGCATTACAAGCTGGAATTAAAATGGATTTTTGGAGGGTTAGCACCATTTAATGTACACAACATGTCTACCACTTTAAAGGTGCAGATTGTTTTTTTTATTGTGACACAAACATTAAGATGAAAAAACAGAAATCTGGAGTAGGCATAGGTATTCACCCCACCAAAAGTCAATAATTCATAGAGCCACCTTTTGCTGCAATTACAGCTGCAAGTCTTGGGGTATGTCTCTATTAGCTTAGCACATCTAGCCACTGGGATTTTTGCCCATTCCTCAAGGCAAAACTGCTCCAACTCCTTCAAGTTAGATGGGTTGCATTAGTGTACAGCAATCTTCAAGTTATGCCACAGATTCTCAATTGGATTGAGATCTAGGCTTTGACTAGGTCATTCCAAAACATTTAAATGTTTCCCTTTAAACCACTCCAGTGTAGCTTTAGCAGTATGTTTAGGGTCATTGTCCTGCTAGACTGTGAACCTTTGTCCCAGTCTCAAACCTCTGGCTGACTCAAACAAGTTTTCCTCCAGAATTGCCCTGTATTTAGTGCCATCCATCTTTCGTTCAGTCCTGACCAGCTTTCCTGTCCCTGCAGATGAAAAACATCCCCACAGCATGATGCTCTCTTGATTAGTCAAGTGGCCAAAATCCTGCGACAAGAGACACTGTGGAAGGAAGTAAACACCCATCTCTGCAAAATCCTAGAAGGGATCAGAGGCACCACCATTAAGAAGTCGGAGAGAATGGGCAATGTAATCTATGCCTATGGAGTGGAATGGTTCGGAGTGGTCGAAGGCAAACGATCTACTCCGTCAATTCCCACTAAGTCCAGAAGGCAGACAGAAATATATCGCCTAGTCAAGGAGAGGAGGCAGCTGAAGAAGCAATGGAGGAAGGCCACAGAGGAGAAGGATGGCATAAATCTGCAGGAAGAGATCCAGAGTAGGCTTGCAAGACTAAGGAGAGCTGAAAATCTCCTGAGGAAGCGCAGAAGGAAGGAACAAACAAGATCACGCTTCTACAAGGATCCCTTCAAATTTGTGAAGAGTCTCTTCACAAAGGAGAAGAGTGGAAGTCTCTCAGTGTCAAAGGCCGACCTGGAAGAACATCTGAAAAAGTCCTGCACAGACGACCGACACCATGAAGAAGTTATGCTCCCACCTGACATGCAGTCGATCCACCAAAGCACAAACTAGACAGCAGCCCACCCAGATGGAGCAAAGTAGACAAAAACGTGCATAGAGCAAGGGCCACATCAGCCCCAGGTCCTAATGAAGTTCCATACAGGCTCTACAAAAACGCACCAGATGTCCTGTGATTCCTCTGGAAGCTGATGAGAGTCGTGTGGCAAAAGGAGATACAAACGTCCTGGCGTAGAGCCGGAGGGATCCTTATCCCCAAGGAAAAGGACTCATCAGAGATCATCCAGTTCTGCCAGATCAGCCTTCTAAATGTCGAGGGAAAAATCTTCTTCAGCATAGTCGCTCACAGACTGGCAGGATACCTGCAAAGAAACAACCTGATTGACACGTTGATTCAGAAAGCAGGCATCTCAGGCTTCTCCAGTTGTGTGGAACATGCTAGTGTCATCTGGCATCAGATCCAGGTCGCCAAGAAGGAGGGAACAGACCTTCAAATGTTTTTTTCTGGATCTCGCCAATGCCTTTGGCTCAGTCCCTCACAACCTCCTGTGGACAGCATTTGACTACTTCAGGGTCCCAGCAGCTCTCACAAACCTTGTCAAGGCCTACTTCCAGGACATCCAGCTCTACTTGACAACAGCCGAGTACACCACAACGTGGCAACACCTAGAAGGGGGAATCATGGCTGGTTGCACCATCTCCCTGCTGGCCTTCACCTTGGCCATGGAGGTGATCATCAGAGCCTCTCGATGGGTGGTTGACGGACAGCGAATAAGACCTGGCCTGAGGCTGCTGCCTGTCAGAGCCTACATGGATGACCTCACAACACTCACCATGGCCAAGGCTTGCACTGTACGGCTGCTAAGAAAGCTCCAGGAAAACATTGAGCTGGCTTGAAGATCAAGCCAAGCAAGTCCAGAAGCATCTCCATTGTCAAGGGGAAACTGTCAATCCACCGCTTCCACATTGGCGAGGAACCTATTCCAACTGTCTCCGAGAAGCCTGTGAAGAGCCTAGGTCATTGGTATGATGCCTCCCTCAAAGACAAACAGCAGGTAGATCAGCTCAGGAAGGAGGTAGCCAGCGGTCTGGAGAACATTGACAGAACCCTACTTCCTGGCAAGCTGAAGCTCTGGTGCATGCAGTATGGACTATTTCCATGTCTTATGTGGCCACTAACCCTCTATGAAGTCCCGCTCTTGAAGGTGGAAAAGCTGGAGAGGCTGGTCAGCTCATATGCAAGGAAGTGGCTTGGCCTTCCCAGGTGCCTCAGCAGTATTGGGCTCTACGGCAAAGGGATGTTAGAGCTGCCCATCGCCAGTCTATCAGAGGAGTACAAGTATGCCAAATTCATAGTGGAGATGATGATGCTGGATTCGAGTGATCCATTTGTAGCCCAGGCTTCCCCCATCCTGGCCACTGGGAGGAAGTGGACTCCATTGGCTGCAACTGAACAGGCAAAGGCAGCACTCAGATACAGGGACATTGTGGGCCGAGTGCAGGAGGGGAGGAGTGGTCTTGGGGCCAGCACACCAGTCTGGAGCAAGGCCACTCCATCACAGAGATGCAAACTGGTGGTCCAGGAGGTACGTCGGGAAGAGGAAGCAGGAAGCAAGGGCAGAGGATGGCATGGGAAGGAGTGGAGAAGAGGAAGATCTCCTGGAAAGAGCTGTGGGAGATGGAGGTATTCAGGGCGAGCTTTACCATCAGGGCTGCCTACGATGTCCTGCCTTCTCCCTCAAACCTAAGCCAGTGGTATGGTAAAGATCCCATGTACCCTCTATGTCCAAGTCCAGCAACATTGAAGCACATCTTAGTGGGCTGCAAGACCAGCCTCACACAAGGCCATTACACCTGGTGGCACAACCAGGTGTTAAAATGTCTTGCAGCAGTGCTGGAAAGTCGACGGACAAGTGTCAACGCTCTTCCACCCCAGTCATCCCACTGTCAGGCAACAACATTTGCCCGGGAAGGCGAGGGTCAAGCGAGCCTCACCACCATAAGACCAGACACTGGGCAGCTAGGCAGTGCACGGGACTGGAAGATGCTGGCAGACATGGGCCAGAAGCTCTGCTTCCCAGCTGAGATTGCATCCACCAACCTGTGACCAGACCTTGTACTATGGTCAGCCTCACTCAAGCTGGTCTACATCATCGAGCTCACTGTGCCCTGGGAGAGTGCAGTGGAGGAGGCCTACAAGCGGAAGAAGCTGAGGTACACTGAGCTTGCAGCCAATGCACAACAACAAGGCTGAAAAGCGAAGGTACACCTGATGGAAGTAGGCTGCAGAGGGTTCGCAGCCACCTCTACATCCAGGCTACTCAGGGAGATGGGAGTGCGAGGGAAGGTCCACCAGCAGGCAGTCAAAGACCTCTCCAAGGCTGCTGAAAAGGGGAGTCAGTGGCTGTGGATGAAGAGGAAGGACTCTACTTGGACCCTCAAATGAGTTGATGGCATCTAGGGGGTGAACCTGGGATGCTGGGATTCACTGCTAAACCCTCTGGAGGTGTCGTGGGTCTATCAGCGAAACACCCATGAAGGAGGGTGCCCACTTGATAACCCAAAGGATGCCATCAATTGACCACCCCACAGAGTCTCATCGGTACCTCAAGTATGTAACGAGGGTGTAGAACCAGAGCAGGTGGATGGAGCACAGAAGCACAGCAGGCCAGAACTGAGTTCTCAGAAACTTTTATTTTTTCGCTGTATATGTGGCTTTTCAGCTCATTCACTCACACACGCGTGCGCATTCTGGTCAGGAGAGAGCTCCCTTTCTCTCCTTTTATAGGGCGTGGTCACTGGGGAAGACACACAAACACAGGTTAATTCATGTCAGGTGCAGTGATTCTGCCACTTGCCTTCCCTGACTCCGCCCTCCATTCACAGACCGCCGCTTGACCACGCCCCCGCTGCCACATACCCCAACCGCCTGACTCAGGCCAGGTAGCCGTCCGGCCTACAGCTGACTCCCCCCCCCGCCTTGACAGGAGAGGAAATCCGCCACGACCATCTGTGCTCCCGGCCTGTGGACCACCTCGAACTTAAATGGCTGGAGTGCCAGATACCAACGGGTGATCCGCGCGTTGGCATCCTTTATGCGGTGGAGCCACTGCAGGGGCGCGTGGTCCGAACAGAGGGTGAAAGGGCGCCCCAGCAGGTAGTAGCGGAGGGCGAGGACCACCCACTTGATGGCAAGGCATTCCTTTTCTATGGTGCTGTACCGGCCCTCGCGCACCGACAGCTTCTGGCTGATGTACAGCACTGGATGGTCCTCCCCCTCCACCTCCTGGGACAGAATAGCCCCCAGCCCTCTGTCCGACGCATCCATTTGCAAAACAAAGGGGAGAGAAAAGTCAGGAGAGTGTAACCGTGGCCCCCCCACACAGTGCAGCCTTTACCTCAGAGAAAGCCCGCTGGCATTGCTCCATCCACTGGACCAGATCTGGTGCCCCCTTTTTAGTGAGATCAGTCAGTGGGCTGGTGACGTCTGAATAATTAGGTATAAACCTACGATAGTAGCCAGCCAGCCCCAGGAACTGTCTCACCCCCTTTTTGGTCTTGGGCCTCGGGCAGGCCGCAATTGCTGCTGTCTTATTGATTTGGGGACGCACCTGCCCACTGCCCAAGCAGAAGCCCAGATACCGTACTTCCACCCACCCAATCGCACACTTCTTTGGGTTGGCTGTGAGACCCGCTCGCCTCAGCGACCTAAGGACGGCCCTTAGGTGTTCTAGGTGTCGCGGCCAGTCATTACTATAAATAACGATGTCATCCAAGTATGCGGCCGCATAGGTGGCGTGGGGGCAGAGGACCCTATCCATAAGCCATTGGAACGTAGTGGGCGCCCCAAACAGCCCAAAAGGATGTGTGATGAACTGGTGTAAGCCAAACAGTGTGGAAAAGGCCGTTTTCTCTCGGGATAGCAGAGTCAAGGGGATCTGCCAATATCCCCTTGTCAAATCCAGTGTCGAATAAAAACGAGCCGTGCCTAGTCGATCGAGCAACTCGTCAATACGAGGCATTAGGTACGCATCGAATTTAGACACCGCATTGACTTTTCTATAGTCCACACAGAACCGGACCGAACCGTCGGCCTTGGGAACCAAGACCACCGGGCTGCTCCAGTCACTGTGGGACTCCTCGACGATGCCCATTTCAAACATGGCCTCAAGTTCTTCCCGAACCACCTTTTTTTTTTGTGTTCGGGCAGTCTGTAAGGGTGGCTGCGCACTACCACCCCCAGGGGCATCTCAATGTGGTGTTCTATGAGGTGGGTGCAGCCGGGCAAGGGCGAGAATACATCAGAAAATTCTATCTGCAACTGGGCGACCTCCATGAGTTGGGTCAGGGTGGTCTCCACAGGGGACCGGAGCGGTGGGCGATGTCAATTTTCCTTTTTGAACCTCTGGCCCCAGCTCCGCCTTCTCTGGAACCACCGACACCAATGCCACGGAGACCTCCTCGTTCCAAAGTTTTAACAGATTGAGGTGGCAAATCTGTAACGCCCCACCCCGTCCGTTCGCCGCACCTCATAGTCGATGTCCCCGACTTGCCATGTGACCTCAAAGGGTCCTTGCCACCTGGCGATCAATTTGGAGCTCGACGTGGGCAACAACACGAGTACTTTATCTTCCGGTGTGAATTCCCTAAGGTGCGCGCCCGTCGTACAGATGGACTTGACGTTCTTGGGCCTGCCGCAAATTCTCCTGGGTTAGGTGCTTGAGTGTGTGGAGTTTGGCGCACAGGTCGATAACGTATTGAATTTCATTTTTATTTGTTGAAGGTCCCTCCTCCCAATTTTCACGCAGCACATCTAGAATGCCAAGCGGCTTACGCCCATATAATAATTAAAATGGGGAGAACCCCGTGGAGGCTTGTGGGACCTCTTGCACTGTGAATAACAGGGGCTCAAGCCATTTATCCCAGTTGCGTGCGTCCTCACTTACAAATTTCCGAATTATCTTCTTGAGGGTGCGATTGAACCATTCAACTAAGTCATCCGTTTGTGGGTGATGCACGCTGGTGCAGATAGGCTTAATTCCCAGTAACCTATACAGTTCGCGCAGTGTGCGTGACATAAACGTAGTGCCTTGATCAGTCAGAATCTCTTTGGGGATTCCGACTCGGGAGATGACGCGGAAGAGCACTTCTGCAATACTACATGCTGAGATATTGAGAAGAGGCACTGCTTCCAGATATCACATTGCATAGTCCACCAGAACTAAAATAAAGCGATATCCTCGTGTTGACCGATCTAATGGCCCAACGAGATCCATCCCAATTCTTTCGAATGGGATCTCGATTAATGGCAGAGGGCGCAAAGGCGCTTTTGGAATGGCCGCGGGATTTACTAACTGGCATTTGCGGCATGCCGTACACCACCTATGGACATCGCCGTGAGTCCCTGGCCAACAGAACCGGGCCATTAATTGGGCTAGTGTCTTATCCTGCCCCAAGTGTCCGGCCAGGGGATTAAAAAGTGAGCCGCCGGGAATATAAATTCCCGGCGGCTCTTTGGGAATAAAAGCTGTGTTATCGGTTCCTTAGTCTGAGTGTCCTGCATCACTCGGTATAACCTATCCTTAATAATGGAGAAATAGTGGAAGGACGGGGTGGCATTTGGCTGGAGCGTTTGACCATCGATTACTCTCACTTGGTCAAACACATGCTGTCTCGTCTCGCAACTGCTCCAACGGGAAATCCGCGAGGGATTCCCCGAGAGAGGGAGGAGGAGCATGCTGCTCCTAACTCTGATGCGGTGATGATGTAGACGGCTCTGTGACAGCTGCTCCCGCCAATGCCACACCGGGACCTCCCCCCGCTAAATTATGGCAGGCCCCACTCTTCACTAAATGTGACATTAATTCCCTAAATCCCAGCCAATTAGTCCCCAAAATTATCGAGTGGGTAAGGCGAGGATTAACAGCCGCTTTTACTCTAAATTTCTCCTCTCGAAATAGAATGTGGACCGACATTAAAGGGTAGTTGTGAACATCCCCGTGCACACACACACACACAACACCTTCACCAATTGTGCTCTCCCCAATGCCTCGTCTTGCACCAGGCTTTGGTGGATTGAGGTCTGATTACAGCCGGAGTCCACCAAAGCCTGATACATATCCCCTTGGATACTCACTGGTATGCGATATGCGCCGGCCCGATCGAGGGCGGTCCCTGGCACGTCGGGGATCCGGACCACCGCGCCCACCTCCATCGCCGAGCACTGATGCTGGAGGTGCCCCGGCTCCCCACAGCGCCAGCATACCGGCCCAGGCTCTCCCTCTGCACCGGTGTTTCGGAGCTCACTCACCTGAGGGGGGGGGAAGACACAGACACGGAAGTAGGAAACGGTAGGGCACCGCAGGTGCGGTGGGCTGGCTGGGGTGGAGCCGGCCCCTGCCTCTGCGGTGGGGGAATGGGGTGAGGATGAGAAACAGAAGGGGAGAGAGAGAGAGAGAGGAGACACACTATCCTGCCATCGGAACAGCCACTATATGGTCCTCCGCCAGCTCGATGGCCTGATCCAGCGATGCCGGGCGATGGCACTGGACCCACTCCGCTGTTCCTTCCGGAAGTCGGGCAATGAATTGTTCCAGCGCCACCAGGTCGATGATTTCCTCGGCGTTGTGGTTGTCGGCCCTCAGCCACCGCCGGCAGGCGTCCAGGAGTTGCTGGCCAAACACAAATGGCCGGCTGACCTCCTCCAGGCGCAGTGCGCGGAAGCACTGCCGTTGCTGCTCCGAGGTGCGCCCCACACGTTGGAGGACGGCCCTGCGGAGGTCGGCATAGACCAGCCAGCTGTCGGCGGGGAGCTGTAGCGTGGCCAGCTGCACCTCGCCCGTTAGCAAGGGGAGGAGGCGCGCCGCATGCTGTTCCACCAGCCAACCCCATGCCTCTGCTGCCTGCTCAAAAAGAGCGAGAAAGGCTTCAGGGTCATCGTGCGGACCCATCTTTGTTAGGGTGAGGTGGGGAGGGTCCGCGGCGGTGGTGATGGTGGACCCCGCCGACGCAAGCAGGTGCCGGAACGCCTGGCGATCTTCCTGCTGTGCCAGCACCAGGGCTTCGAACCGGTGTTCCTGCTCCTTCCAGAGGGCGACCAGCGCCTGGTGCTGGCTCTGTTGGGCCGAGGCGAGGGCATGGACCAGGTCCTTGAAGGGGGAGGACTACATGAGGCTGTCTCCTTCTGCACGCGGTCCCAGGTTTCGGCACCACTGTAGAACCAGAGCAGGTGGGTGGAGCACAGAAGCACGGCAGGCCAGAACTGAGTTCTCAGAAACTTTTATTTTTTCGCTGTATATGTGGCTTTTCAGCTCATTCACTCTCTCACACGCACACACATATGCATTCTGGTCAGGAGAGAGCTCCCCTTCTCTGCGCTCTCTCTCCTTTTATAGGGCACGGTCACTGGAAGACACACAAACACAGGTTAATTCACGTCAGGTGCAGTGATTCTGCCACTTACAGTACCTTCCCTGACTCCGCCCTCCATTCACAGACCGACGCTTGACCACGCCCCCGCTGCCAAAGAGGGATATCAACATCTAATCCTACACAACAGAACTCAGGGTGTTGGGTTTGCGCCACACATGGCATTTCCCATAATGGCCAAAAAGCTCAATTTTAGTCTCATTTGACCAGAGAATCTTCTTCCATGTGTTTGGGGAGTTTGCCACATGCTGTTGGGCAAACTCCAAACATGATTTTTTTAAGTAATGACTTTTTTTCTGGCCACTCTTCCATAAAGCCCCACTCTGTGGCGTGTACAGCTTAAAGTGGTCCTATGGACAGATACTCCCATCTCCGCTGTGGATCTCTGCAGCTCCTTCAGTGTTATCTTTGGTGTCTTTGTTGCGTCTCTGATTAATGCCCTCCTTGCCCAGTCTGTGAATTTTGGTGGGTGGCCTTCTCTTGTCAGGTTTGTATTGGTGCCATATTCTTTCCATTTTGCTATAATGGATTTAATGGTGCTCCCTGGGATATTCAAAGTTTGGGATAGTTTTTTAAAACCCAACCGTGAGCTATACTTCTTCACAACTTTGTCTCTGACCTGTTTGGATGCTCCTTGGTTCTCATGTTGCTTGCTTAGTTGTATTGCAGAGTCAGGATCCTTCCAGAACAGGTTGATTTATACAGACATCATGTGACAGATCATGTGACACTTTAAGATCCACCAGTGTGCATTCAGTCAAGTAATTATGTGACTTATGAAGTGAATTGGTTGGAGCAGCTCTTATTTAGGGGTTTCACATGAAAGGGGGTGAATACCTATGCACACTCCAGATTTCTGTTTTTTCATCTTAAATTATTGTTTGTGTCACAATAAAACAGCAATGTGCACCTTTAAAGTTGTAGGCATGTTGTGTAAAATCACATGGTGCTAACCCTCCAAAAATCAATTTTAATTCCAGCTTGTAATGCGATAAAACAGGACAAACACCAAGGGGGATGAATACTTTTGCAAGGCACTGTATTTTGTTTTTAACACTTTTTTGCTTAGCACATAATTCCATATATGTTCCAGATGTTATTTCATAGTTTTGATGTCTTCAGCATTGTTCTATAGTATAGAAAACCATCAAAATACAGAAAAGCCTATCAAGGAGTAGGTGTCCCCAAACTTTTTTCACTTGTACTGAATAAGATATAAAATAACTTCCAAACCACTACAGGTTCATATACAGTCATGTGGGGGGAAAAGGAAAGGAAAAAGAAAAAAAAAAAAAAAGCACATCCCATAGAAATTGCAGACTTTCTCAATATCCAGACATGGACAAATTTGTTGGTACCCTTCCTTACAGTTCATTGAAATGGTGCTTTATTCCTCCTGAAAAGTAATGAAATTAAAAACAATTTCCTCGTGTATACTTGCATGCCTTTGGTGTGTCAGAGTAAAGCAAAAAAAAAAAAGTGTGACAATAAATGATGTATTATTTATTTTACGAAGATATTCTACAAGAGCCTGGACAGATTTGTTGTTACCCCTAGAAAATATTATAAATAATTGGATTATAATGATATTTCAAACAAACTGTCTTCTTTAATTAGCATCACACATGCCTTCAATCTTGTAATCAGTCATTCAGTCTCTTTAAATGGAGAAAAATCATCACTCTGCCATTTGGTATCATTGTCTGCACCACATTGAACATGGACCAGAGAAAGCAAAGGAGAGAGCTGTTTGAGGAGATCAGAAAGAAAATTATAGACAAGCATGTTAAAGGCAAAGACTATAAGACCATCTCCAAGTAGCTTGATGTTCCTGTAACTACAGTTGCAAATATTATTAAGAAGTTTAAAGTTCCATGGGACTGTAGCCAACCTTCCTGGATGGGGCTGCAAGAGAAAAATCCATCACAGATTGAACAGAAGAAGGATGGTGCCAATGGTGGAAAAAGAGCCAAGGACACTTTCCAAAGAGATAAAAGTTGAACTCCAAGGTCAAGGTACATCAATGTCTGATTGCGCCAATGGTTACTTTTTGAGAGACAGCAGGCTCAATAGAAGATTCAGGAAGACTCCACTGTTGAAATAAAAACTTTAAAAAAAAAAGCCAGACTGAAATTTACTAAAATGCATATTGACAAGCCACAATGCTTCTGGGAGTATGTCCTCTGGACAAAACTCAAGCTTATTGGCAAGTCACGTCAGCTCTATGTCTACAGAAGAAAAAAAATGAAGAAGTTTTCAAAGAAAAGAACACCATACCGACCGTGAAACACAGAGGAGGCTTGATTATGATTTGGGGTTGCTTTGCTGCGTCTGGCACAGGGTGCCTTGAATCTGTGCAGGACACAATGAAATCTCAAGACAATCAAGGCATTCTGGAGCGAAATGTACTGCTCAGTGTTAGAAAGCTCTGTCTCAGTCGCAGGTCATGGGTCCTCCAACAGGATAAAGACTCAAAACACACAGCTAAAAGCATCCAAGAATGGTGAAGAACAAAACATTGGATTATTCTGAAGTGGCCTTCTCTGAGCCCTGATCTGAATCCTATCGAACATCTCTGGAAAGAGCTGAAACATGTGGTGTGGAGAAGGCACCCTTCAAACCTGAGACAGCTTGAACAGTTTGCTCAGGAAGAGTGGGCCAGACTGCCTGTCAGTAGATGCAGAAGTCTCATGGAGAGTTACAGAGATCGCTTGTTAGCAATGATTGCTGCTAAAAGTTGTGCAACTTAATATTTAAGTTAAGGGTACCATCATTTTTATTTGTTCTGTTATATAAAATATCAGTTGAATCAAAAACCAAAAGCAAAGTCTGATGTGTGTTTAACATGGAATAAACAATGATGGATGCCATTAACTTTTGTCAGTTTCAAGTTATTTCACAGATAGTTGTGGGTTCTATTTTTTTTTTTTGTGGAAAGGTACCAACAAATTTGTCCATGTCTGTATTTAAACAAGCAAACATTTCACTCTCTTTGATACAATGCCTACAGATAAAGGTAATATGCTCCAACAAACGACACATTAAATTGACTTTTTTTTTTTTAAGTCATTTTCAGGCGGCATGGTGGCATTGTCGCCTCACAACAAGAAGGTTCTGGGTTCAAGCCCAGCGGCCAATGGGAGCCTTTCTGTGTGGAGTTTGCATGTTCTCCCCGTGTCTGTGTGGGTTTCCACCGGGTGCTCCAGTTTCCCCCACAGTCTAAAGACATGCAGATTAGGCTAATTGGTGGCTCTAAATTGACCATAAGTGTGAATGGTTGTTTGTCTCTATGTGTCAGCCCTGCAATGATGTGGCAACTTGCCCAGGGTGTACCCCACCTCTCACCCATACTCAGCTGGGATAGGCTCCTGCAACCCTGCACAGGATAAGCGGTTATGGATATTGGATGGATGGATGGTCATTTTCATAATTTAAATGAAAAGTCAAAAAGTAAGGACACCCTGGGAAAAAAACAAGTACACCCTTATATTTATCACACTCTCAAGTCCATATAATTAGAATCCGGTCTTCCAGATTAGGTGCCATTTATTAGAACTTCCTATAGGTGCAAATGCAGGTGGAACCTGTCTTATTTAAACCGGACATCTGGAGTCTCATGTTCTCTTTTGTACTGAAGTGTGTGATGTAATCATGCCAACATCTAAAGAGCTCTCCAAGGATTTCAGAGAAAGACAAAAAAAAAGGTTGTGGATGCCTATGAATCTGGCAAGGGATTTAAAAAGATCTCTAAATTATTAGAAATAAATCTTTCCACTGGAACGAAAACCATCAACAAATGGCATAGATTTCAAACAAATGCCAATTTTTCCAGGACTGGCTGCTCCAGCAAATTCAGCCCAAGAGCAGACCCTTTGATTCTAAAAGAAGTCTCCTAGTTACCTGCAGATTCAAAATTTCATCACTGGATCTGCAGGTAACTCTTGCAACTGTTCGTGTGAAAGTGCATACATCTACAATCAAAGAGGTTGGACAAATTTGACCTGTATGGGCAGCATGCTAGGAAAAAGTCTCTGTCGTCCAAAAGGAACATTAAAGCAAGACTACAGTTTGCCAAATGAGCCTATAGCCAAAGACCAGGCCTTTTGGAATAACATGCTCTGGACAGACAAATCAAAGGTAGAGTTGTTTGGCCACAGTAAGAGTACATACGTGTGGCACAGACCAAAGACGGCTTTGCAGGAGGAGAACTTCATACCATCTATGAAGCGTGGTGGTGGAAATGTTATGGTTTGGGATTGCATCACTGCCTCAGGGACTGGGAAGCTTGCATTCACTGATTTAACTATGAATTCTGAATCGTATCAGAGTGCTTGAAGATAACATGGAGGCCATCTATTCAAAAGATGAAGCTGAACCGGAGGTGGACCTTTCAACAACATAATGATCCTCAGCACGCTAGCAAATCCACCAAGGAATGGCTCAAAAAGAAGAAATGGAAGTTTATGAAATGGCTTAGTCAAAGCCCAGATTTGAACCCCATTGAAATATTGTGGGGAGATTTGAAAAGGGCAGGATATGCAGGAAAACTCTCAAACATCTTGCAACTAAAGAAATTTTGCATGGAAGAGTGGTCAAAAATTTCAGCAAGCCGATGTCAGAAACTTGTGGACAATTATACTAGCTTCTGAAGCCAAGCATGTCCTTACTTTCTCCACAGAAGAATATGACATCTATTGATATTTTTGTTGAATAAATGATTGAAAAAGCTAATTTTCCTTGTTTTATTCAAGTATATCACCTTTATCTGCCAGCACTGTCTCAAAAGGCTAAAACGTCTGCTTGTTTAAATATGTTGAGAAAAAAGTCAACAATTTCCATGGGATGCACTTATTTTTTCACATGACTGTACACCCTTATCCTAATTTTTATTATTCCATTAAGTGTTGCTCCTTCTAATCCAATATGGTGATAGTGACATCGGGTATTTCTGTCTAAACTTTCTACACAAAAAGGTACAATCGAGTATAAAACTAAAAGGTTATACAGTAAAACAGATATCATCATATAACTTATATGAGCTATAACTTCAGATCTAAACTTCATAACTGCAGCATGTTAGAAATGGTATTTTTAATCATTTTGGACATCAACCTTAAATAAAAAAAGTATAATGTAATGTATGCATGAATGGGTTAAAATAGGTTCCAGTGAGTGAAGGCCATAGTCATATTCAGTGTGAATCATCAGCAAACCTCATAGCACTACCTCACGCTTCTGAAGATAGACAAGTCTTTAGAGACCTCCTATCTATGAATGAAACACCAAGTGACTCTCTGATGGTGTTATTTCTAATTAAACTCGATATTCACTGGACACTTTAATTGGAGCTTGTTCTTGATTCTAAGATTCCTGTTCTTGGCTGCAGGAGTGGAACCCAATGTGGTCTTCTGATGTTGCATACTGAGATGCTTTTCTGCTCACCACGGTTGTAAAGAGTTGCTATGAGTTGCTACATCCTTCCTGGCAGCTCGGACCAATCTAGCCATTTTCCTCTGACCTCTCATCAACAAGAATTTTCCATCCACAGAACTGTTTTTTGTTTTTCGCACCATTCTGCGTAAACTCTAGAGACTGTTGTGTGTGAAAACCCCAGGAGATCAGCAGTTTCTGAAATACTCAAACCAGTCCATCTGGCAGCAACATTCATGCCACAGTGAAAGTCACACTTTAAGATCACAATTTTTCCCATTCTGATGTTTGAAGTCAACATTAACTGAAGCTCTTGATTTGTATCTGCATGATTTGATGCATTGTGCTGCTGTCAAGGGACTGGCTGATTAGATAACTGCATCAAACAGCAGGTGGCTGTGCTCACTCTAGGACCCAAATTGTTTTAGCGAAAAGTGCTAAAGACTCAAATTTTTCTTTAGCAATTTGCAATTTCGCTTAGCAAGAAATGCTAAAAGAACAATTTTCTTTTTAGCAAAGTATTTTTTTTAGCAAGATAATGTTATACTTCTAAATGTTTCTTGCACTGACATAATATTGTAAAATGAATTGTTATTGTAGTTTGTTGGTGTTTCAATAGTGTTTGCAAGCTTGTTTCCTGCCTTTGTCTTTCCATGTTCTTGATTTATGTTCATAGCATGCTTATTTTATTCTTGAATCCTCTTATTTTGATCATTTCATCAACTGTATATATGTAATGAAATTGTGTGTTTAATTTAACCCGCTTAATCGGGTTTACGGAGTCCATATTTTTCATTATAATTATATCTAACATCTGGTGTGATGTGCTTTGCATTCTTTGCTATCTATGCACCTTTTAGCCCTTAGTCACCCTCTGTAGTATGCTGACTGGCCTGTGTGGGTATGCGTGTGTGTGTATAATTGGGATCCGTGTGTGTGTGTGTGTGTTTAGGGGGAGGGGGGTGTCTTTATGGGTAGGATGAAGGGAGCTCAGGGAGTTAAAATCAATGGTTGTTTCTTATAAATTAATCTCATAACCCAAATATAACGATATTCACCATTAATTTCTCTAATGAAACACTTGCAGTCAAAACTTTGAACCATGTGCGTCAGAACGCTCTGAAAACAAGGTACACTTGGTCGATATATCCTGGTTCATCTGTGAGTTCTTCCAAAGTTCTGTCAGGGTTGATATTATGTAGAAAATACGTCTTTAGAATGGTTATATCGTGTTTTTATCCCTAACTGAGAAAGCTAACAGAATATTCTAATATGTTATCTCACTTTTTAGATAAGTTTTTGTCATACGTAAAGTCGGATAATTTATTTTAAACAAACCTCACTATAATCTTATTCACTAATGAGCGAGAATTGCCGACATTATCAGCGCAACTCGGAAATTGATCATTTTATATGTAAGGTCCGATGCTATTGGAAGACGTAATTTGCGGTCAACCAATAAGAAGCTTCGAAACTCGGGGGCGTTGGTTATAAATCAAAACATCGAAGATGGACACGAAAGGCAGGGCCTGAATTTCATTTTTCAGAATGGGGGGGATCCCCCCCCTCAGTGACTCAAATGGGGGGGGATTTACACAGTTTGGGGGGGATTTATACAGTTTGTGGGGAACGCTACTTGTGGGCTTAAATAGCTTAGGTCTTTACCTTCTGCCACTACTCAGATTGAAGATCTCTACAGTATGTAACCTTTTGTCACCATTTGAGGTATCCTTTTTAGTAGGCTTTTCATTTTGATATCTCCAAATTTGGATAGCATTGTCAGACAAAGGCTGGGTGGATAAATGCAAGTATTATTCCCACCAGCCGTCTAAGATATGGACTGTTCAGTTTCGGGTGGAGGGTAGAAAACCACCACAAAATGAAAGAGATCCTTTACAGCATGACATTGCTGACTGACTGTTATGCCATCAAACACCAATAGCCTTTTTCTAGCAGTGCGAGTAAGGCTCTAGGAAGAGTTTGGAAGGTTGTGTGCCTTTTAGTTAAGCTAATTTTACAACCTCCTTAGTGTTGCTTTACACAGCTGCTTCTTCCTCATCTTCATGCACTATTCTTTAAGTGTCACTGCTTTGTTTAATTATAAAAAAAAGAAAAAAAATCAGTCTGTTCTTAATAGCACTCAATGAATTTATTGACACAACAAGTCTAAGTTAAAACCTAACTTAAACCAGTCTGCTGACTTTTCAGGATTCTCTTAACTATGTTTGTGTTGTTTGTCTCTTCTTTTAGTGACCATCTCTTTAATCAGTGACCTTTGCTTTTTCCTTTTATAACATTTTTATATCGTCTTTTTTTATCAACTTTTATATCATTTTTCTATTTTCATGTCTGATCTGATCATCCCTGTCCTCTGTTTAATGTCTACAATTAAAATAAGAAAACACTATCAAACTGTTCTTAACACTGAATGAATTTACAAACTTTGTTTCAGTCCACATACAGAACAGGACAACAGTCTTTGTTGACTTTTCAGGATTCTCTTATACCATATAGCCCGGTCTCCTGTGTCATATGCCATCTTTAATTTAAAAAAAATCAAATTGTTCTCAACACTGAACAATTCATCTTTGCTGAGTGCAGGATTCTTGTACATATGTAGTCTTTCCTACTCTTTCTCCTAGTGGTCATCCCTTATGTCAGCGTCAGTGTCCTTTGCTTTTCCTTGTAAATACTTTTTTCTTATAGCCATGCTCTGATCTAATCCCCTTTGCAACATCGACGTTAACGTTAGCTGTCTCGTCCTGTGTATTCTCAACAGTATTCTCAACGGTATCACTCACACTGCTATTACCACCATCGGATTCAGGAGTTTTCCTCTTAGCAGGGGAAACTTCTGCCACTGCACTTGTACGTTTTAGCCAGCGGTCCAGGTTTGTTTTACAGCGAAAGTCCGAGAGAGGAAGAGTGCGTGCGCTGTATCTGTGTGTGTGTGAACTGTCTGTGTCTGCTGTTTGTTTTTTTTCTGAGTAGGCTACGGGGGGAGAGGGGGGTCAGTCAGTAAAAGGAGGGTTCAATTCAAGTAACCTTGAGAACAGAAGGTAGTCGCGCATTCACACTGATCCATTATTAGATTGACGTTGTCAGGCAATGCAGTAATGTGTGCGGGAATCTCTCGCATTAGAATCGTTAAAGGTGTGGGAATTTTAAAAAAAAATATGCGCGATACCCGCAATCCCGCGCCCAAATTCAGGCCCGGAAAGGTACTGTTTATCTTGAGAAATCGCAATTGTTTGATGGATTTTGCTTAAATTTTAAATGACTTTCGCATAAAATGCGAATACAGATGATTTTCTTTTCGCAAATTGGAATAAAACTTCGCAATTTGCAGACGTGCAAGCGGCTAGCGTGAGCCCAGGGTGGATCGGTGTTTCTAATAAAGTGGCCGGTGAATCGAATCGAATCTCATCTCATTATCTCTAGCCGCTTTATCCTGTTCTACAGGGTCGCAGGCAAGCTGGAGCCTATCCCAGCTGACTACGGGCGAAAGGCGGGGTACACCCTGGACAAGTCGCCAGGTCATCACAGGGCTGACACATAGACACAGACAACCATTCACACTCACATTCACACCTACGGTCAATTTAGAGTCACCAGTTAACCTAACCTGCATGTCTTTGGACTGTGGGGGAAACCGGAGCACCCGGAGGAAACCCACGCAGACACGGGGAGAACATGCAAACTCCACACAGAAAGGCCCTCGCCGGCCACTGGGCTCGAACCCGGACCTTCCTGCTGTGAGGCAACAGCGCTAACCACTACACCACCGTGCCGCCCTGGCCAGTGAATACAAGTTACAATTCTAAATGATTGTGTGTGTGTGTGTGTGTGTGTGAAACTTAACTCACCAGCCCAAAAGAATCAAGAAGAGCAGGAACAGACTGAGAGACACAGAGAACCCACTTGGCTCAGCTCCAAACATTGTCAGCATATCTGTGGCCAAATGCATAAACAGGTTTGATACATGTAACCCCTTTTTAACAGGTACTGAACACCCAGTCCAGTAGGCTACAGGCTACTAAAGAGTTACACTAAATCCCAATAAATAATGGCGCAACAGGGTCCTAAGTTCTCAGCAGTGGAGTGGTGAGCTGGCTGAGATTCCTGATACCATGCCTCCACTGCGAAAATACTACACTTACCTTTGAAGCTAGTGTATGGTGTATTTCCTCAGAATTTAAAATAAACAGTAGTTTGAGTGAAAGAGCTAATAGCTAGTCTGCAGTGTGCATGTCAGAATGTTCAAAAAAGAACCAAATGAGCAGCCAATACACCCAAGATATAATTAAATAATAATAATTATATTTATTATTATTATTATTATTATTATTAATAATAATAATAATAATAACAACAACAACAACAACAACAACGAGATATTATTTGATAATAAATGCTTCCCAAAGAAGCATGCAATGTAATCACCAATATGAATAAAATAGTAACACCGGCACAAGAAGAGCGGAAACAATTAGCCTACATCATAGAGATGTTACAGATAGCACATCAACAGTGTGTATACCAGCAGTACATAGTAAGAAAATAAAACTGGGTAAAGTATCAAAAGAAAAGAGTGGAAAAGAAAAAAAACAAGCACGCAGTTGGGGCCCGTTGGTGCACAGGTGGCAGCTCTCTGAACTGCAGGCAGAACAGCAACCGCTACAATGCCCTTCTAAAACGCTGGCTATCCAGGCGAGACCAGAGGAACGTGCGTGTGTGTGTGTGTGTCAGTGTAAGTGTGGGTTTGCATTAGGGCCTCTGCATGCTCTTGCGACAAGGCTTTCGCAGATAGCTTTTCGCAGACAGTTGTAATTTATTGTTGAGCGGGGAGTAATAGGCGTGCGCGATGTTATTCACCGCCACAACGCAAGGGGGTGCGAAGTCGCGAAATCGCTAGGAGTAGTTGGTGGGTGTGGTTAGTGGAGTGTTTATCCTCCGGTTACTTATAATGACTAGAACTGGAGTCGTATAGATGTACGTACTTCCTCACTTCCTCGATCAACCGCTCTTCGTGCTGCTCCATCTTCGCTCGTGTTTTTAAAAATGGCGGTCGTGAAAACAAACCAAACCAGGAAAGTAGGGAAGCAGAAGTGCGTGTACAGCGGATGTAGAGTGGACCAATCAGAGCCCTCTTGTCTGCGAGGCTTCTGCAGTGGTCACAATTTTTGGGAGGTGTGCGCAGAGCGTCTGCGAAGGGGGGGGGGGGGGGGGGGCTACACAGACGCCATCTGCGAGGACTGCATTGTCAGCATAAATTGGCCTTTACTCTCAATCCACCGGTCAGACCAGACGGATCAGGTTACAGATGTCGGTGCAGTCACGCAGCAGAGGCTCCTGAGCAGAGGGCTAGCTACTGCTGTGGGTTAGCACAAGATGCTGCTCACCCCAAATCCCTCGGTAGCTGGCTGGGTCCCAGTCCCGACACAGTGAGTCCCCGGGAACTGACGAAAGTGCTCCGGTGGGCCCAGCAACAGAGGGCAGATGTGTCCTCGGAAAAAAAAAAAAAACAGCAAGATCACTCACTGGAGTGACACCGGAGTCCCAGGTACACGTTATGGCCACAAGCAGGCCAAACTATAAAAATACTCTCTGCAAAATAAGTGCTGAAATAGAGCTCACAAACAACGCGATCTCTCTCTCCTCTGCTGCAGGCATGAACTGAAGTGAGCTTCTCTCTCGCGAAGTGATGGAACATTCAAAAAGCTCGCGAACTCACGGGCATTAAACATATACCAATTACCATTGGCTGACATCAAAATTCAAATAAAAATACAACGAACAAATAAGTCTGATTGGTCTGAATGCACAGTACGTCACAACACATCAGAACAGTGAAAATATTCCAAACCACAAGGCATTATGGTAAATGGAGTTAATTACACAGAAAATAGGGCAATCCAATATAGCATATAAAATACAGTGTTATTTTAGAGGACCTTACACTCTCCCCCCACCAAACAAACAGCATGCCCCCATGCTGGGTCACATATATTATAAGGTGAACAGGAAAAATAGGTCAGAAAACAAATAAGCAAAACAAAACAAAGACCCAAAACAAACATGGCCTATTGCTTAAAAACTAGCTATGGGTGTAAAGGCAGGTGAAGTGCATGGCATAAGGAATGGCCAGTGTGTGCATGTACTGCAAAGAGCCTGCGGATTACACCACCAGGCATAAGAAACATTATACCGTGCAGGGAATGGCTCGGCAAGTGCAAAGTGTGATGCTACAACGTTCCTGCTCTGCACTCCTAGCTTGCCGTAAGTCAAGCGGTCAGTAGGCCTCCTATCCCTATGTGACCTACGTACTAAGGGAGGAACTGAGTCTGTGGGAGCTGCAGGGTAAACTACAGAGTGAACATCAGGACAGCTAACATCCTGGTCTGTGGCTACTAAATCCTTCACTACCTCAGGAGACCTATGTGGAGAGGTAAGGAGTGCAGGGTTGAGTGGAGTTATCACATCATCTCTAGGTGTGGGCACTAACCTAGGGCTTCTAACTGTGGTGGAGACACACGGCGCAGTAGAATCTGGTACAGGCTGGGCATTATGTGTGCCAGCAGTCAGAGGAGCATGTTGCACTGCATCCTCAGCATACCAACCATACTCCGAATCAGAAGTGCTAAAATGTGCATGTACCACAGGAGGCAACACCTCAGAGACACCAGTCCTATGATTTTCCTTAGCCCTTCTGTGTTTCACAGCCCTTGGGCCCAGGGCTGGAGCGGTGGCGACCACTGGACCTAGTCTTACCTCCTGTCCTAAAGGCAAGATATGGTTATGGTGCATCACCTTGACCGGTCCATTACCATCAACAGGTGTCAACCTGTACACAGGGAGGTCAGAAAGCTGACCATCAACACTATAAGGACATGAGCTCCATCTATCCGCTAGCTTCTGCTTCCCTTTCAGACCCAAGTTTCTAATCAAAACCCAATCCCCAGGACTCAGGCTATGATAGCGAACTTTCTGGTCATACCTCTCCTTGTTGCTCTGATTCATCCTATCCTCAGAGGCACATGCCAGCTGGTAAGCAGCTTGCAACTCCTCTTTCATCTTTGTCACATAATTTAAATGTGATGCAAATGCCGTGTCATCAGATGAAACACCAAAGCAAACATCAACAGGGAGCCGAGCCTCCTGACCAAACATCAAGAAATAGGGTGAGTACCCGGTAGCCTCATTAGGAGTGCAATTATACGCATGCACCAAATGTGCTATATGCTGACTCCACTTTGACTTTTGATGTGACTCTAGGGTGCCCAACATGTCTAACAAAGTCCTATTGAACTTCTCAGGTTGTGGGTCACCCTGTGGGTGGTAAGGAGATGTCCTCGACTTTTTCACACCCAACATGGTCAACATCTCAGTCACCAGTCTACTCTCGAAATCCCTACCCTGGTCGGAGTGGATACGGGTGGGCAAGCCATAATGAATAAAATATCTCTCCCAGAGAGTCCTTGCCACTGTGACAGCTGTCTGGTCCTTAGTAGGAAAGGCTTGTGCATAACACGTGAAATGGTCAGTGACGACCAACAAATTGCAAACATTTCAAGAGTCAGGCTCAATCGAAAGAAAATCTATGCACACCAAATCGATGGGTCCAGAACTCTGTATGTGGGAAAGAGGAGCAGCCCTCTGAGGCAACGTTTTCCGCTTGATGCAGCGCTCACGTCTTACAGTATTTCTCTGCATCAAGCTTCATACGAGGCCAGTACAACCTGTCCCGAACCAGACTGTATGACTTGTCAAACCCCAAGTGGCCACTATCGTCGTGCAGCAGCTTAAAAACCAGACCATGGAATTGCTTAGGTTGCACCAGTTGTCTCACACACTGACCACCCTGCTTAACAGTTCTGTATAGCAGTCCCTTGTCAATAGACAGCTTTGCCCACTCCTTTTTCAGGATCTTAAAGTCAGGATGCCGTGTCAGGATACTACTAGCAGGCTTCTTCAGACTTATAGCTTGCCAGACATCTATAACAGGGTCGCTTTTCTGAGCTTCTTGAAGCTCACTAGCACTAAAAGTAGGCAACTGATCAGGTGCTACAGCAGCAACATGACAGAATGCTGTTGGAACAGCTGACTCATGGCTGCAAATCTGATCAGCAACCCGGGGGAATGAAGAACAACCAGCTCTCTGTGTGGCCACCACCTGACAAATAGCTCGCACTCCAGGGGCGGGAATCTCTCGCCACTCATCGTCAGGGGACAGACTGACGTGAGGGCGTTGCGACAGTGCGTCAGCATCCATGTTCCTCCACCCAGGCCTGTACTTCAAGCTGAAGTCGTAAGTGGACAATGCCGACAACCAGCGATGACCAGTGGCATCCAATTTGGCAGACTTGGTTATATAAGTCAGGGGGTTGTTGTCCGTCCTGACTTCAAAACTGGCTCCATAAAGGTAGTCATGCAGCCAATCCACAATAGCCCACTTCAAAGCTAAAAACTCCAATTTGTGAGTTGGGTAATTCCTCTCTGAAGGGGAAAGACTACGACTGATGAATGCCACAGGACGCAATCCTTCAACGTACTCTTGATAAAGGACACCACCTAGACCATCCAGGCTTGCATCCACATGCAAAACATATGGCTTTTGGGGGTCTGCAAAAGCTAGCACTGGGGCCTGAGTTAACCTTGACTTCAGCTCCTGAAAAGCGGAATCGCACTGATTGCTCCATCTAGGGCCAAAAGGTTCAGAGGGCCGGAAAGAAGGTTTCGAGTCAGCAGCCTGTGAACTCGAGCTCTTCCTCCGAGGCAGACAGCCCTGCAGCAACTCGTTCAGCGGTCGGCATAATGTGGAAAAACCCTTCACAAAACGACAGTAATATCCACAAAAACCCAAAAATGACCGTAGCTCAGTGACAGTCTGTGGTCAAGGCCATGAAACAACAGCCTCTATTTTGGAGGGGTCAGTGGCTATGCCATCCTGTGAAACTATGTGCCCCACATAGTTCACAGACGTCTTGCCAAACTGACACTTTTCCAACGAAAATTTGAGACCTTCATCTCTCAACCTGTCCAGAACCTTTAAGAGTCTCTCCTCATGCTCCTCCAAGGTGCTACCAAAGACAAATCAGGTCATCTAAATACACCAGAACCTCCAGAAAATTCATGTCTCCGACTGTCCGCTCCATGACTCTCTGGAACGTGGCAGGGGCACCACAGATTCCCTGAGGCATACGCTCAAACTGATAGAAACCTAAAGGACAGATGAACGCTGTCTTTTCTTTATCAGCCTCGCTCATGGGAATCTGGTAGTAGCCACTTCTCAAGTCCAACACCGAGAACCACTTACTACCAGAGAGACAATGGAGGGAGTCTTTGATCCTGGGAACCGTGTACTGGTCAGGGATGGTCCGCTGGTTAACCATTCTATAATCAATGCACATCCTGACTTTACCTGACTTCTTGCACACTACAACAATGGGCGAAGCATACAGACTCTGAGATTCCGAAATGATGCCATGATTCTGGAGTTCCAGCAAATGCTGACGCACATCCTCTAGATCAGCAGGAGCTAAACATTGAGATCGCTCCCGAAAAGGCCGCGAGTCATTTAACCTGATTTCATGCTGAGTGCTTTTTGAGCAGCCTACATCCCACTCACTACAAGAGAACACTTCCTTCCTCTGCAACAACATCTCGCAGAGGCAATGTTTTGTAGCCTGGCTGACGCGACTTCAAAGCTCTCCGAGCATTTGGTCTGGCCAAGCTATTAAGCCAAACTGTTTCCCAGAGCCCGTGGTTGACCCGCCTCCCTGAAATGCCTCAGTTTGCTACTGGTCGAAGCCAGAAAAGGCTGTGACGAAGCTTAAACCAATCACATCACTCTTTCCTCTGACGTATGTGACGCGACGATAGGATTCTCGCTGAGCCCCATTGATTTGGCTACCAGCGGGGCTAACTGGTAGATTAAACTCTTACCGAAGCCGGTCGGGAGCAAGGCGAAAACGTCCTTCCTTTCAATAAATACCTCCAGGGCTGCTCTTTGCTCCGTTTTCAATGAGAACTTCCCGTTGAATGCTTTCAATACAGCATCTACCGCTGTGTTAAAGGCTTGCCGCTGCTCCATGTTCGTGATGTGAATGAAGTGCTTCCAGCATAGATCTGTAAACAATCTATGGCTTCCGGTCGCAGTTCTACTACGTCACTGCCTTGAACACGCCTCTACCCAGGGCCGTTGGAGATGCTCAAAGTTGATTGGTTCCCGATTTTTCGGGAGCTTGAAAATGCTATAGATAGCCTGCCTGGCCAGACTAAGCTCGGAACAGGCCCTCGTGTTGCGTCACGCTTAGGATGGGCGGGCCCAGGCTAGATGTTTTGCCTGCTTTGGCATAGAAGAAGTGCCAAAATCAAAAGAAGCAGAAGTAAGCTCACCAGCAGCTATGGGACTGCAAGTGGACGGAAACTGTGGCACCATCTCTACAGGGAATATGTGAGCGAGGGGACTACCTCTCTTCACAAGAACATCCCTGGAAGAAACATTCCTCACATTTACTGTAATACGATGGCAGGACACAGCAGAGACTGGATGGACTTCAGGCCGAACCTCAAGCTCAGGGACAGATGCATCATCAGCACTAAAAGGCTGGTCTACAAGAACTAAAGAGTCATTGAGTTCACCAGGAAACTTGGGCAGTCATGAAAGCTGCAGCTCCTGCCCAGGCTTTAAAACAACAGGCTTAGGTTTCGTGAACCACACAGTACCATGTTTATCCACATCCTCCGGTGATACACCTGTCTGCTTAATGGACTCAAAAACCTCTTTCATCATAGGGTGTATGGTCAGCGTGTTAAGAAACCTGTCACCTGCCTGTTCACGACAAGAGTGGAACAACTTCTTCACTAAGTGAGTGTTTGTGCCTACCAAAATGGCTATACCCTCTTTTGTCTGAGGGTCAGGACACACAAGAGCTAAAGTGTCCACCACCTGAGGCACACCAGTGACTGCTTCAGTGAACTCGAGCCTAAGAGGCAAATAACCATCATATGGGTATTTGTGAGAGCTCAAACCCCATATTTCCAGATTTTCCACTGGCTGCAGTGGCAAATGCTTCAAATATGCATTATAAAAGCTATGATACAAGATGGTGACCTGAGAACCACTATCAAGCAGAGCTTTAGCATAAATACCTTCTATTTGCACGGGCACCTCAGCCGAGGGCCCCACTAACCCAGACGGCAGTTGTGATTGGCTGACTTTGATTGGAGGTGAACAATGAGCAGAACGTGTTTTGTGTGATGGAGCTCTGTGCCATTCCTTCACTGAGCTCCGGGGAAGCTTCCCTGCTGCGTGACCCTCTTAAGCAGCTTCTGATTCACTACCCTCAAGTTCTCAGGACGTGTGCACTATCGCTTGGTGTGGCCGTCTTCTCCACACTTGTAACAAAAAATGGCAGGAACAGGAGAGGATGCCGTAGACTTCGGCAGGTTCGAAGAAACAGCCCTTGTGGGAACAGCTGGGGCAGTGGTTTCTGTGCTGTGGCTTGCGCCAAACTGTGAGACTTGAGGATTTTCAGGAGCCACGGTAGTAGCAGTCAAAAGTCTAGTTACTAAAGACGTCAGCTCCTTGACCTCTTTCCTCAGACTGTCAACCTCAAATGTCACGGGAGTAACAGGCACATGAGGAAGAGCGACAGCAGCAGTCACAGGAACCTGGCGAAACGTAGATGAGGCCACAGAAACCTTTGCACTCTCCCTTGCACTTACCCAGTGCTCTTCCTCTCTCACATTTCGCATTAACTGTGAAAAAAAGGCAGAGCTTGCAAAGTGTGCAGAAGTCGCACACGTAAAGCCACAATGTCAGTGGTGAGAGCACCCTTGAACAACTGCTCCAGACATGCACGATTAAGGCCTGCAGCTTCAATCCCTCCTCTCAAAAGAGCACGGTGGAGAAGCTTGTCCAAGCGATACAAGAAAGCAGAAAGTTTCTCACCATCTTCTTGAAAAGTATGGCGAAACGATGCCATAAGGTCTGCCCCACTCTCAGTCAATCCATAAGTAGTGTCAAGAGCAGTTAAGTAATCAGTAGCAGTAGGGCTACTGACTTTCAAGAACCTTACTATATCCGCAGCAGGCCCACGCAAACTCTCAACAATGCGCTGTCGCTTAGCAGCATCACCGCACTGCCACTCAGTAATCATCTGAGTAGCCTGCTCCATCCAGGCCTCATACTCTTCCTCGCCTGGGGGAATGGGCCGTAAACCGGAGAACAGCCTGAGTTTTCTATAGCCAGGCACATCAACAGATGCCTGGTTACAGTGATCAACGAGCTGGCCTATGGCATTCACAAGATCCATACTGACATCAGATTTAGGAGGCTGCGTGCCCAAAACAGCCTTCACATCACCCATAGACTTGCCTTCCTGCTGTAATAATGACAATAGCTTGGCTTCAAATCCATCACTTTCAGGAACAAGACTAGCAGGCAGCAAACTACTCACTACATGAACAGCCCATGGACCTGCCTCACCTACAATTCCCACTTCAGGAAGGACAGAGCTCTGATCCAACTCAGCAGAAGTCTCGACTAAAATGTACAGGTGCCTACCAGTCTTGTCGCCATGGCGACCGCATATCCGGGTCCTACCCAGAACCTTGACTGTGCTGAGCACACGGCTAACCACATCATCAGTGGCCTCCAATGGCACTCTGCTAAGTAAAATGGCATGACAACTCCACATTCTCCTCACGGCTCCACTCAACAGCCTGACTAAGGTCCATGTTAAAAACTGCCCAGTAAACAGCAATAACTAACACAACACAAACACTAAGCAAAACACAGCGATCTACTTGTTCTGGTAAACAGGAAAATCCCAGTGGTGCCTCCAAAATATAACCCCTTTTTAACAGGTGCTGATCACCCAGCACAGTAGGCTACAGGCTACTAAAGAGTTACACTAAATCCCAATAAATAATGGCGCAACAGGGTCCTGATACCATAAGGGTACAAGTACGAGTATATAGAGAGAATAATAAGCATGAATCTAATAAATGATAAATTTAACAGCACGGTGCCTCCACTGCGAAAATACTACACTTACCTTTGAAGCTAGTGTATGGTGTATTTCCTCAGAATTTAAAATAAACAGTAGTTTGAGTGAAAGAACTAATAGCTAGTCTGCAGTGTGCATGTCAGAATGTTCAAATATAAAGAAACAAATGAGCAGCCAATACACCCAAGATATAATTAAATAATAATAATGATTATATTTATTAATAAACAATAATAACAACAATAGGAGATACTATTTGATAATAAATGCTTCCCAAAGAAGCATGCAATGTAATCACCAATATGAATAAAATAGTAACACCAGCACAAGAAGAGCGGAAACAATTAGCCTACATCATAGAGATGTTACAGATAGCACATCAACAGTGTGTATACCAGCAGTACATAGTAAGAAAATAAAACTGGGTAAAGTATCAAAAGAAAAGAGTGGAAAAGAAAAAAACAAGCGCGCAGTTGGGGCCCGTTGGTGCACAGGTGGCAGCTCTCTGAACTGCAGGCAGAACAGCAACCGCTACAATGCCCTTCTAAAACGCTGGCTATCCAGGCGAGACCAGAGGAACGTGTGTCAGTGTGGGTTCGCGTTACTCTCAATCCACCGGTCAGACCAGACGGATCAGGTTACAGATGTTGGTGCAGTCATGCAGCAGATGCTCCTGAGCAGAGGGCTAGCTACTGCTGTGGGTTAGCTCGCTCAAACAAGATGCTGCTCACCCCAAATCCCTCGGTAGCTGGCTGGGTCCCAGTCCCAACACAGTGAGTCTCCGGGAACTGACGAAAGCGCTCCGGTGGGCCCAGCAACGGAGGGCAGATGTGTCCGCGGGAAAAAAAAAAAAAAACAGCAAGATCACTCACTGGAGCGACACCGGAGTCCCAGGTACACGTTATGGCCACAAGCAGGCCAAACTATAAAAATACTCTCTGCAAAATAAGTGCTGAAATAGAGCTCACAAACAATGCGATCTCTCTCTCCTCTCCTGCAGGCGTGAACTGACGTGAGCTTCTCTCTTGCGAAGTGATGGAACATTCAAAAAGCTCACGAACTCACGGACATTAAACATATACCAATTACCATTGGCTGACATCAAAATTCAAATAAAAACACAACGAGCAAATAAGTCCGATTGGTCCGAATGCACAGTACGTCACAACACATCAGAACAGTGAAAATATTCCAAACCACAAGGCATTATGATAAATGGAGTTAATTACACAGAAAATAGGGCAATCCAATATAGCGTATAAAATACAGTGTTATTTTAGAGGACCTTACATACATAACACCAAGAACTTGCAGTAATAAACAAACATTAACCCAAACATACTACAATGTTCTTAAAAATGTCTGACTTCAATGAAAAGAACAGGTATGAACTGCTTTGGACTTACCTACATGCAGCACAAACTGTACAAATTGATTTAGCTTGTATTTGGACAGTATTGAACAGCTCTAATCGAAGTTGTGGCTTGAGTTACCTCGTTTCACTTACTTTTCTAGCATATATACAGTGTCTTGCAAAGGTATTCATCCCTCTTGGTGTTTGTCCTGTTTTGTTGCATTACAGGCTGGAATTCAAATGGATTTTGGGGGGGGGGGGGGGGGGGAGCACCATTTGATTTACACAACATGCCTACCATTTTAAATGTGCAAATTGTTGTTTCAGTGTGACACAAACAATAATTAAGATAAAAAAAAAAACAGAAATCTGAAGTGTGCATAGGTATTCACCCCCCCCCAAAGTCAATACTTTGTAGAGCCACCTTTTGCTGCAATTACAGCTGCAAGTCTCTTGGGGTACGTCTCTATTAGCTTAGCACATCTAGCCACTGAGAATTTTTACCCATTCCTCAAGGCAAAACTGCTCCAACTGTTTCAAGTTAGATGGGTTGTGTTGGTGTACAGCAATCTTCAAGTTATGCCACAGATTCTCAATTGGATTGAGGTCTGGGCTTTGACTAGGCCATTCAAAGACATTTAAAATGTTTCCCTTTAAACCACTTCTGTGTAGCTTTAGCAGCATGTTTAGGGTCATTGTCCTGCTGGAACGTGAACCTTCGTCCCAGTCTCAAACTTCTGGCTGACTCAAACAAGTTTTCCTCCAGAATTGCCCTGTATTTAGTGCCATCCATCTTTCCTTCAGTCCTGCCCAGCTTTCCTGTCCTTGCAGATGAAAAAACATCCCCACAGCATGATGCTGCCACCACCATGCTTCACTGTAGGAATGGTGTTCTCAGGGTGATGGGTTTGTGCCACACATGGCATTTCCCATGATGGCCAAAAAGTTCAATTTTTGTCTCATTTGACCAGAGAATTTTCTTCCATGTGTTTGGGGAGTCTGCCACATGCTGTTGGGCAAACGCCAAACATGTTTTCTTAAGCAATGACTTTTTTCTGACCACTCTTCTATAAAGCCCCACTCTGGAGTGTACAGTTTAAAGCTCATAGGCAAGGTTTTAATTTTATGCACATTTGAAACTTTATATGTTAAAAAACTCTCTGTAATTTTCTTCTGGTCCCAAGAAGTATTGTTAATAAGTAATAATTAAAATAAGCTAGTGCGGATTGCGGCGAATTTCTGTTCGGCTATTTTCGTGACTACTCGGTGCGTGATGTCATTTAAGACAAACAAACCACTTGAGTTGAGTCCACTTCCATTTACTTACATTGCTGTTTGGTTTGAGTGCAGACGTGCATTCAGGAATGTCCAAAGAAAAACCATGACTTATTGTTGTGCAGTGAACTGTAACAACGGGACCGGTTCAGGAATTAGTTTTTACCTTTTTCCGAGAGAGGAGAAGAGGCAGAGAGAATGGATTGGCTTTTTCCAGAAGAGGAGAAGAGGCGGCGCGAGAGGGTTGGCTTTTTCCGAAAGAGGAGATAAGGCGGAACGAGTGGATTGTGAGCATGAAGCCAGGGGGTCGTTTTTTTCCGGAAGAGGAGACGAGGCAGAGCGAGTGGATTGTGTGCGTGAAGCCAGAGGGTTGTTTTTTTCCGGAAGAGGAGAAGAGGCGGAGAGAGTGGATTGTGCGCGTGAAACAAAATCAAGCAGTCAAAGAAGAAACGGAGCAGCAACGCTCAAGCAAAAAGGACATGATTGGAGATAAACATTTTTACTTTTGCTTGCAATTGACAAGTCAAGAATCCTGAGGGATCCTGTACAATCATTGTGGAAATGAGACAAAGGGATATTTCCTCGCTTAGAGTCGGCTATAAATAGTATAATGCCGCAGATGGCAGGCTAATGTGGCCTACCGGCGCACTGTCAAGTAATCGTTACCTATATCCACTAGGGAGGGCGGTTTAATTATTCTTCAAAAGGGTTCTTTAGTATTACGACGAAAGTAGGAATTTATCATAACTGCCAGGATAAATCATTTGGGCGCAAGTCTTGTTGAGGTCCGGGGTCACCATGATCAGAGTCGGCTGAGTCGCTGTCCGATTCCGAGGCCGCACGGTCAAGCCAGTGAGCCACATTCACCGATTGCTTCGCAACGGCCATAGGTTCATACATATATGGTTTCACCTCTCGATATTCAATTTGGAGAGTTCCTACTTCAAAATCGCTATCAGACATTTTACACAACCTCTCACAACCCAAGTCCGTATACATGTGCTCAGTTTGCAAGTAAACACAGAGCTGCTCCCAGTCTGTTTGGCTTAAATGACATCACGACGACGGTCCCCTGGGGGTGAAATTGCGCATAAGTGAGATGTAAACAAACCTTCGGAAATTGGACAAAACAGTATATTTTAACCGTTTTATTCAATTTTAGGGTGCAAATTAGACACTAAGAAGATTGAATTCATTTTTTGGGTCGTTCTTCTAGACAATAAAGTTGATATTCTACGTTTCACCTCCAACCATTGCCTATGACCTTTAAAGTGGTTCTCTGGACAGATACTCCCATCTCCGCTGTGGATCTTCACAGCTCCTTCAGTATTATCTTTGGTGTCTTTGTTGCATCTCTGATTAATGCCCTCCTTGCCCGGTCTGTGAGTTTTGGTGGGTGGCCTTCTCTTGTCAGTGGTGCCATATTCTTTCCATTTTGCTATAATGGGTTTAATGGTGCTCCATGGGAGATTCAAAGTTTGGGATATTTTCTATAGCCCAACCCTGCTGTATACTTCTTCACAACTTTGTCTCTGACCTGTTTGGAGGCTCCTTGGTTTTCATGTCGCTTGCTTAGTCATGTTGCAGAGTCAGGGTCCTTCCAGAACAGGCTGATTTATACAGACATCATGTGACACTTTAAGATCCACCAGTGTGCAATCAGTCAAGTAATTATGTGACTTATGAAGTGAATTGGTTGGAGCAGCTCTTATTTAGGGGTTTCATACAAAAGGGGGTGAATACCTATGCACACTCCAGATTTCTGTTTTTTCATCTTAATTATTGTTTGTGTCACAATAAAAAAAAAAACAATTTGCACTTTTAAAGTCGTAGGCATGTTGTGTAAATCAAATAATGCTAACCCCCCGACAATCCATTTTAATTCCAGGTTGTAAAGTGACAAAAATAGGACAAACACCAAGGGGGAAGAATACTTTTGCAAGACACTGTACAAACCTGCTAATGGTTAACTGGACTTGCAACACCAACCACCTGTACAGGAAGGTACAGAGCAGGCTATACTTCCTGAGTAGGCTGCAGTCCTTTAACATCTGCAGGAAACTCCTGTGGATGTTCTATCAGTCCATGGTCGCCAGTGCCGTTTTACACTTTGGTGTGCTGGGGGGGGGCAGCACATCCAAGGAGGACACATCCAGGCTGGACAAACTGATCAGACGGGCCGGCTCTGTGGTCGGCATGAAGCTGGACTCTCTGGTGACGGTGGCAGAGAAGATGACTATGGACAAACTACTGAACATCATGGACGATGCTAGTCACCCTCTGCACACCGTCATCAGCAACCAGAGGAGCCTGTTCAGTGACAGAATGCTCCTTCCCAAGTGCAGGACTAACAGACTTAAAAACTCCTTTGTCCCTCACGCCATCAGACTGTACAACTCCTCTCGGGGGGGGGGGGGGGGGGGGGGGGGGTGTAACAGGAGGACAGAGGACGGGAAGGAGCAGTAGCCTAGCCTGACAAAAAGCAATACTGGACAATGTGCAATACCTTTCCTGCTAGATTTTTTTCATATTTTATCTTTGTATATGTTAATACTTAATTTATCTAGAAGTTTTCTGTATTTTCTATTCTCTAATGATGCTACTGGAATTTTAATTTCCCTGAGGGAACCCTCCCAAAGGGATCAATAAAGTTCTATCTATCTATCTATCTATCTATCTATCTATCTATCTATCTATCTATCTATCTATCTATCTATCTATCTATCTATCTAATCAGAGGAAAATGAAGGTCAGTGCTCAACCAGTGCCATCCAAAGTGCAAAGACTCATTTAAAGACATAGTTAAAAACATAGTTCTAAGATATTGCTAAAGTCTGGAACCGTTACAGCACCATTAAAATAGAAACACAAACAGAATTCACACAGATTACTGAGCGAAGTTGGAAATGTTTAGTTGTGAGAAGGCCGGCAGATTACACTATTAGCTGGGATCCATCTTGAGAATTGAAGTTAAACAAGTTCAGCAACACATCCATAAATAAATGGATGATGAAACAATAAAGTATCATTATACTAAACCTGTATGAACACATGCCTCAGTACAAAGAATGCATTCAACATGCAAACCCCCATCAGGTTCATACACTATATAATATTACTGAGGGAGAGTGTTGTGGTTACCCAGCTGCATAAGTAAATTATGTTTCCTGGCAATTCTTCAGCTTGTTCCTATCCTCCTGAGACACAGACTATGCTGTTGGATGGGTTTTTCATTTCTATTTGATATCTGTATCGAGTCGAACCTGGCCATCGCAGGTTGTATAAAAACGTTCTCCTATAAGGACCAACATTCTCATGAGGGTGTACGGCTTATTGTTAGCAGAACCCTTAAAAGTACCATCATGCAATAGTTCCATCTGATTTCAATCTTCATGAATCCATTGTAGAGTCTTAAAGTTTATATGGCTGGATGCAGAACCCAACAATCTCAAGAAGCACTAGTTAAAAGTGTAGTTTTATGGCTTTAATTAAATTCTTCACAGCAAGCTAAGGGATGGTGTTGCACAGTAAAGAATTATTAAACAAATGCCACTTCAAAGAAACATCTGGATGAAGTAGTCTGTTTTAAATAATAGCATAATACTTTAACATAACACATCTGGCTTGGTTTTCCTGGATATAGGCATACAATTACAGATACATACAGATGACAGATGAAAAACCAACATAAAGTGTCTTCGCAAGGTGACGGGCCAATACAAGCTGCCAGAACAGCGTTATTGCTCCTTGACAGAGATTATACAAGCCTCTGGAGCTGTACTGGAAAGATGAACACCATTCTTCCAAAAAATATTCCTTCAGTTGGTGTCTTGATGACGGTAATGGTGGACAGTGCTATCTAACACGTCAGTCTAAAATCTCTCATCGGTGCTCATTTCGGTTGCGATCTGGTGACTGTGATGGACATCATTTTCATCTCCATCAGAGTTGTTGGGATTTTTAAATCACAGTAGTGTCACTATTGGGTTGAGAAACAACACACCATGCAAAAAGCTAACAGCTGTGCTATGATTAGAAACTGACCCTGACGAAGCGTCAGGGTCAAGACTACCAGATTAACAAACTGTACACAGGATATTACGAGCACAACAGATAGACTGCAGTCCTATCTGTAGTTACTAAGTGACCTAGGCTACCAGTCACATGTCTGCTCAGAGAAGTGTTTCTTCATTTTAGGATAATAATATTAACACTATGAAATAACACCTATGGAATTATGCAGTGATCAAGAAAAGTGTTTTGGGGGTTTATTTTAAGGGGGGGGGGGGGGGGGGAACTTACCCATTTTATATTTTGAAAATCAGAGTATTCCCAATGAAGCCTTCCACACTCTTGAAATGATCTCAACCAACTTCCTGAGAGAGCTTCACCCCAAAGACTTTGCTTCCCAAATGAGCCGAGCTCCTCGCCGCTTTTCCTAAGATCTAAATAAAAAATTTGATTTTAAGTCAAAACTACACATTATAAAGTACATACAAATTCAGAAACAAGTTTATGAATGGGCGTTAACTATATATTTTTGTTCCTAGAAACAAATATTTATCTTTATAAATATGTTTTAAACACCATTCCAAGCACATATTCATCTACTGTGTCCAGACCTTTGACAGGCAATGTACAGTATACAGTCCTGTGCAAAAGTCTTAGGCACATGTAAAGAAATGCTGTCAACCAAAAATGGCTTTAAAATAATGAAATGTTTCATCATTTAAAAAAAAAGAAATACTATAAATAGCAATAAGCCAGTGGCGGCACGGTGGTGTAGTGGTTAGCGCTGTCGTCTCACAGCAAGAAGGTCCGGGTTCGAGCCCCGTGGCCGGCGAGGGCCTTTCTGTGCGGAGTTTGCATGTTCTCCCCGTGTCTGTGTGGGGGTGCTCCGGTTTCCCCCACAGTCCAAAGACATGCAGGTTAGGTTAACTGGTGACTCTAAATTGACCGTAGGTGTGAATGCGAGTGTGAATGGTTGTCTGTGTCTATGTGTCAGCCCTGTGATGACCTGACGACTTGTCCAGGGTGTACCCCGCCTTTCGCCCGTAGTCAGCTGGGATAGGCTCCAGCTTGGCTGCGACCCTGTAGAACAGGATAAAGCAGCTAGAGATAATGAGATGAGATGAGCAATAAACTGTAATAAATGAAACAAAGTCAATATTTGGTGTGAGACGATCCTTTGCTTGAGAAAAAAAAAATAGTAGTCTCAGTTCTATAAGGAAATGAGCTGTAGGTTTTACTGAGCATCCTACAGAACCAGCCACAGTTCTTCTGGGCACTTTGACTGGTCACACTCGCTTCTTCATTTTGCACCAAAACCCAGTAGCCTTCATTATGTTTTCTTTTTTCATCTGATAAGTGCTCTCTTATGTAATATGTTGTTCAGATACAAACTTTTTTTTCCTGTAATATTTAATTTTGTGCTGGAAAACGAACGTTTGGACTCTAAAATGTTTTTGTACTGACTCGATAATGTAGAAGTCATAAAATAGAAATCTATAACAAAGTTTGTATGAAAAAAATAAAAATAGGGTGCGAAGACTTTTGCACGGTATTGTATGATAGGTGTACCTGATAAAATGCCCATTGAGTGTAGGCTCAAAACCCCATAAAACCCAAATTTGACATTTCAAGCACGGGCTTCAAATAACTGTTGGTCATGTTTTTCAGGTTACTTTGGCTACTGGGCATGTGTGTTTCACCATTGTAATTGGTCAGACCAAATACCAAATAAATATGCTGTTCCCTACTTACAGTGGCATGCAAAAGTTTGGGCACCCTTACTGAAAATGTCTGTTACTGTGAATAGTTAAGTGAGCAGAAGATGAACTGATCACCAAAAGGCATAAAGGTAAAGACGACACATTTCTTTTCAGCATTTTCTGCAAGATTTGTGTATTATTTTTGTTTTGTACAATTGGAGAGTGAAAAAAGAAAAGGAACACCATGCGAAAGTTTGGGCACCCCAATACATTTGAGTTCTCAGGTAACTTTTACCAAGGTTCCAGACCTTAATTAGCTTATTGAGCTGCGGCTTGTTCAAATTCTTCATTAGGAAAGATCAGATGATGCAGATTTCAAAGCTGTATAAATTCTCTGACTCCTCAAACTTGTCCCTAAAGTCAACAGCCATAGGCTCCTCTAAGCAACTCCCTCGCACTCTGAATAATAAAATAATTGATGCTCACAAAGCAGAAGAAGGCTACAAGAACGTAGCAAAGTGTTTTCAGGTAGCTGTTTCCTCAGATTGTAATGTTATTAAGAAATGGCAGTTAACAGAAACAGTGGAGATCAAGGTGAGGTCTGGAAGATGAAGAAAACTTTCTGAAAGAACTGCTCGTTGGATTGCTAGAAAGGCAAATAAAAAACCCTGTTTGACTGCAAAAGACCTTCAGAAAGATTTAGCAGACCCTGGAGTGGTGGTGCACTGTTCTACTATGCAGCAACACCTGAACAAATATGACCTTCATGGGGGAGTCATCAGAAGAAAACCGTTCCTGCGTCCTAGCCACAAAATTCAGCATCTGAAGTTTGCAAATGAACATCTAAGCAAGCCTGATGCATTTTAGAAACAAGTCCTGTGGACTGATGAAATCAAAATAGAACTTTTTGGCCACAATGTGCAAAGGTGTGTTTGGAGAAAAAAGGGTGCCAAATTCCAGGAAAAGAACAACTCTCCAACTCTGAAGCGTGGGTGTGGATCGATCATGCTTTGGGGTTGTGTTGCAGCCAGTGGCACAGGGCACATTTCATTGGTCGGGGGAAGCATGGATTCGAATAAATACCAGCAAATTCTGGAAGCAAACATCACACCATCTGTAAAAAAGTTGAAGTTAAAAAGAGGATGGGTCCTACAATAAGACGATGATCTAAAACACACCTCAAAATCTACAATGGAATACTTCAAGAGGCACAAGCTGAAGGTTTTGCCCTGGCCCTCACAGTCCCCTGACCTAAACATCATTGAAAATCTGTTGATAGATCTCAAAAGAGCAGTGCATGCAAGACAGCCCAAGAAACTTGTAGAACTGGAAGCCTTTTGCAAGGACGAATGTGTGAAAATCCCCCAGGTAAGAACTGAAAGATTATTAGATGGCTACAAAGTGTTTACAAGCTGTGATACTTGCCAAAGGGGGTGTTACTAGGTACTAACCATGCAGGGTGCCCAAACTTTTGCTTCCGGCCCTTTTCCTTTTTTGTCATTTTGAAAATGTAAAAGATGAAAATAAAAAATTGCTTTTGCTTAAAATATAAAGGGAATAAGTCATCTTTAACTTAATGCCTTTTGGAGATCATTTCATCTTCAACTTGCTTAACTGTTCACAGTAACAGCAATTTTGACCAGGGGTGCCCAAACTTTTGCATACCACTGTACGTGCAGTGTATAGGGCAAAACATAATCGCGTCACGCTTCAGTTAGTTTACTATATGTGGAAGTGGTTTATAACTCACCTCACATTTTAGCTCTGTAGCTAGTTCCTCTAAAGTTTAGTTATAAAAGTCTATTCTATTACAGTCCACAAATATTCATCTCAGTTGGGGTGTAAAGCTGAAGTGGAATATATGTTAATAAACAGAAAGCTACCTTTAAATAGACTTTATAGATTATCGCTAATCCACAGTAAATCCATCCATCAATTATCTATACCATTTATCCTGACTTTGGGCATGAGGCAGGGTACACCCTAGGCAGGTTAATACAGAGACAAACAACTATTCACACTCACATTCACACCTATGAGCAATTTCGAGTAGCCAGTTGATGGTGGTGTAGTGGTTAGCACTGTCGCCTCACAGCAAGAAGGTTCTGGGTTCGAGCCCAGTGGCCGACGGGGGCCTTTCTGTGTGGAGTTTGCATGTTCTACCCGTGTCTGCGTGGGTTTCTCCTACAGTTCAAAGGCATGCAGTTAGGTTAACATGGGGTGGCCTTGGGCTGAAGTGCCCTTGAGCAAGGTACTGTACCTAACCCCTAACTGCTCCCTGGACGCTGTAGTATGGCTGCCCACTGCTCTGGGTGTATGTGTTCACTGCTTCAGATGGGTTAAGTGCAGAGGACGAATCTCACTTGTCTTGAGTGTGTATGTGACAAATAAAGGTTTCTTCTTCTCTGAAGATCAAGAAGCCTTTATCTATCACAAGTACACTCAAGCACAGTGAAATGTCTCCTTTGTATTTAACCCATCTGAAGCAGTGAACACAAGTGAGCAATGAGCACGCGCACATACCCAGAGCAGTGGGCAGCTATACTACAGCACCCAGGGAGCGCCTTGCTCAAGGGCACATCAGCCCAACTTTCAGGCCATGGCTGCCCCATGTTAACTGGGGGGTAAACACGAAGAGAACATGCAAACTCTACACAGAAAGGCCCCTGTCAGGCACTGGGATCGAACCCAGAACCTTCTTGCTGTGAGGTGACAGTGCTAACCACTACACCACCATGTTGACCTAATCCACATGTCTTTGGACCGCGGGAGAAAACTGGAGCGCCCAGAGGAAATCTGAAGAACAAACTCCACACAGAAAGGTCCCAGTCAACCTGCAGTTTCAAACCCAGAACCTTCTTGACATGACGTGACAGCATTAATTATTCAATTCAACAAAACAGACACAGTGTTATGAAAAGACTAGGCTTGTAATAAGAAAGAAAGAAAGAAAGAAAGAAAGAAAGAAAGAAAGAAAGAAAGAAAGAAAGAAAGAAAGAAAGAAAGACTTTGTTCATCACACACTTGTGAAATTCCTCTCTGCATTTAACCCATCTGAAGCAGTGAACACACACATACACACGCTAACAGCGCCTGGGGAGCAGTTGGGAGTTAGGTGCCTCGCTCAAGGGCACCTCAGCCCAAGGCCGTCCCATACTAACCTAACCGCATGTCTTTGGACTGTGGAGGAAACCCACACAGACACGGGGAGAACATGCAAACTCCACACAGAAAGGCCCCTACCGGCCGCTGGGCTTGAACCCAGAACCTTCTTGCTGTGAAGCGACCGTACTAACCACTACACCACCGTGCTGCCCTATGGTTGACGTTTCAGCACTTTTGACATCTGCAAAATGTCTGGATGTAATTTCATGGTGCACCAATGAAATTACACCCAGCAGACTATCATTTGTATAATCATATCATTTGTCCTCTATGACCCGCCACGCCTACTTGTATCAAAAGGTGCAGGCTATCTGCTGGTACCTCGTATAGTGAAGGCTACATCAGGGGGCAGAGCCTTTTCTTACAAAGCCCCACAGTTATGGAACAGCCTTCCAAGTAGTGTTCGGGAATCAGACAGTCTCAGCGTTTAAGTCTAGCCTGAAAACATACCCGTTTCGTCAAGCCTTTTGTTCATGGTGTTTATGAGGTAAAGGTGTAGATCTGGAGGGTCCTCAGACATAGAGTGTTTTGGTAAACTGGGATGTATGGATGCTGTCAGTCCCCCACTCGCTTGCTCACTCGAGTTTGTTGACAGTGTAGTGGCTGCTGCTTTATGTCCCCGGGGCCCCTTCATGTCTGTGTTACCTTCTGGCTCTCCCCTTTTAGTTATGCTGTCATAGTTAGTTTTGCCGGAGTCCTTGCTTGTACTCAGTGCAATATGTATACTGTTCCTACTTATTCAGGTAACATTGGGCATACCTAACAACCTGTGTTTTTTTCTACAAACCCCCCCCCCCAATCTGTCCCTCTGAGTTACATGTCGGCCCTGGGATCGAGATGCTGGCCTCTTCTGCTCCTCGGACCTGCCTGATCCATCCTGGTGCCTTGTGTCTGGTTGGAGCCTCATCGCATCGCTCCTGGGCGGCATGGTAGTGTAGTGGTTAGCACTGTCGCCTCACAGCAAGAAGGTTCTGGGTTCGAACCCAGCGGCCAGCGAGGGCCTTTCTGTGTGGAGTCTGCATGTTCTCCCCGTGTCTGCGTGGGTTTCCTCCAGGTGCCCCGGTTTCCCCCACAGTTTAAAGACATGCAGTTAGGTTAATATGGGACAGCCTTGGGCTGAGGTGCCCTTGAGTGAGGCACCTAACTCCCAACTGCTCCCCAGGCGCTGTTAGCATGGCTGCCCACTGCTCTGGGCATGTGTGTGTGCTCATTGCTCATGTGTGTGTTCACTGCTTCAGATGGGTTAAATGCAGAGAGGAAATTTCACAAGTGTGTGATGAATAAAGTTGGGCTTTCTTTCTTTCTTCTGTAGAGGACGGCTCTATGTGGACAGTTGAAAGTCACACCTGGAGGACGCTTTGGACTCTTACAGTAATGCTTTTATGGCTGAGGACTACAGTTGACTTGCTAACTTTAGGACTGTGGTTGTCATGAACAGTTTTGCACTCAAGTCTCCATCAGTGAAGAGTTTATAACATCAACGAAACTGACTTTATGTTAGGACTGTTAATGTTACAGTCATGCTGTCTGTTGTTGCCCAAATGATGATGGGTTCCTCTCGAGGTTTCATCCTCATGTCATCTGAGGGAGTTTTTCCTTGCCACCGCTGCCACAGGCATGCCCATTGGGGATAGATTAGGGATAAAATTAGCTCATGTTTTACGTCGTTCAAATTCTGTAAAGCTGCTTTGCGACAATGTTTATTGTTAAAAGTGCTATACAAATAAACTTGGCTTGACTTATAATCCAATTTCAGATTACTGTTGTTTTATTTGTTCCATCCAAGTGAAGTTGTAAACAAAGCCAAAAAAATTGAGTTACATTTCAGTAAAGAAAGAAAGAACAACTTTATTCATCACACACTTGTGAAATTTCCTCTCTGCATTTAACCCATCTGAAGCAGTGAACACACACATGAGCAATGAGCACACACACATACCCAGAGCAGTGGGCAGCCATGCTAACAGCGCCTGGGGAGCAGTTAGGAGTTAGGTGCCTCACTCAAGGGCACCTCAGCCCAAGGCCGTCCCATATTAACCTAACCGCATGTCTTTGGATTGTGGGGGAAACCGGATCACCCGGAGGAAACCCACGCAGACAACATGGAAACTCTGCACAGAAAGGCCCTCGCCGGCTGCTGGGTTCAAACCCAGAACCTTCTTGCTGTGAGGCGACCGTACTAACCACTTACACCACCATGCCATTTACTGAAAAAACATCTCATCTCATTATCTCTAGCCACTTTATACTGTTCTACAGGGTCGCAGGCAAGCTGGAGCCTATCCCAGCTGACTATGGGTGAAAGGCAGGGTACACCCTGGACAAGTCGCCAGGTCATCACAAGGCTGACACATAATAGACACAGACAACCATTCACACCTACGGTCAATTTAGAGTCACCAGTTAACCTAACCTGCATGTCTTTGGACTGTGGGGGAAACCGGAGCACCCGGAGGAAACCCACGCGGACACGGGGAGAATATGCAAACTCCGCGCAGAAAGGCCCTCGCCGGCCACGGGGCTCGAACCCGGACCTTCTTGCTGTGCGGCGACAGCGCTAACCACTACACCATCGTGCTGCCCAGGTTTCTTCTATACACTGAGGAGGAGGGCAGCAGGGTTGGAGCCCAGACAGCACCAGCCCACTCCATAATAATAATAATAATAATAGTGCTCCCTGTGTAGTGCACTGTATTGAATTTGGGATTCAGCCTAAAATAATAGTCTACTCTAGACCTCTGTGATGTGAGCCTGCAGTCTGCCCATAAAGCCTTGAGGGTCTGAAGCAGATCAGATCATTATATTAACAAATCCCCATTAAATTAAACTCCCACATCTGATGCGCGCGCATGTTTCCCGAGGCCAGCGACCGGAAGCGAGTCGTTCCAGTTGCGTAATCAGGATTTCTGAGCGGCTGAGTTCAGGAGGTGTTAAATCAGGAACTGTTCGATCTGATAAGAACAAATAGCACCAGTCCGGGCTGGAGAACGCTTACCTCTCTGCTCACTAGCGTGCAGTAGGGTTTGTTGATACCGCAGTGCTCCATGGGTAATGTAGTTTACAGTTCTGCAGCTTGGGATTTGTAGTGTGAGAAATAAAAGCAGCGTTTATTATGTTTCCTTCCCTGCATGTAGTGAGAGCAGTAGGCTATTAAAGTATAAAAATCGACATTTGGATTTTTTTTGTAAAAATTAAAAAATAATATGGAATTAGACAAATAGTGAACAACAATAATAACATAAAACTATTATTATTATTATCCATCCATCCATTATCTGTAGCCGCTTTATCCTGTCCTACAGGGTTGCAGGCACACTCACACCTACGGTCAATTTAGAGCCACCAATTAGAGAAACCGGAGCACCCGGAGGAAACCCATGCAGACACCGGGAGAACATGCAAACTCCACACAGAAAGGCCCCCGCCGGCCACTGGGCTCGAACCCAGGACCTTCTTGCTGTGCGGCAACAGTGCCGCCCTATTATCTCATCTCATCTCATCTCATTATCTCTAGCCGCTTGATCCTGTTCTACAGGGTCGCAGGCAAGCTGGAGCCTATCCCAGCTGACTACGGGCGAAAGGCAGGGTACACCCTGGACAAGTCGCCAGGTCATCACAGGGCTGACACATAGACACAGACAACCATTCACACTCACATTCACACCTACGCTCAATTTAGAGTCACCAGTTAACCTAACCTGCATGTCTTTGGACTGTGGGGGAAACCGGAGCACCTGGAGGAAACCCATGCGGACACGGGGAGAACATGCAAACTCCACACAGAAAGGCCCTCGCCAGCCACTGGGCTCAAACCCAGAACCTTCTTGCTGTGCGGCGACAGTGCTAACCACTACACCACCGTGCCGCCCTATTGTTATTATTATTATTATTGCAGGTACTTAAGCACTTTCCTTGTACACTGGTGCTTGAAAGTTTGTGAACCCTTTAGAATTTTCTATATTTCTGCATAAATGACCTAAAACATCATCAGATTTTCACACAAGTCCTAAAAGTAGATAATGAGAACCCAGTTAAACAAATGCGACAAAAATATTATACTTGGTCATTTATTTATTGAGGAAAATGATCCAATATTACATATCTGTGAGTGGTAAAAGTATGTGAATCTTTGCTTTCAGTATCTGGTGTGACCCCCTTATGCAGCAATAACTGCAACTAAACGTTTCCGGTAACTGTTGATCAGTCCTGCACACCGGCTTGGAGGAATTTTAGCCCATTCATCCGTACAGAACAGCTTCAATGCTAGGGTGTTGGTGGGTTTCCTCACATGAACTGCTCGCTTCAGGTCCTTCCACAACATTTCAATTGGATTAAGGTCAGGACTTTGACTTGGCCATTCCAAAACATTAACTTTATTCTTCTTTAACCATTCTTTAGTCGAACGACTTGTGTGCTTAGGGTCGTTGTCTTGCTGCATGACCCACCTTCCCTTGAGATTCAGTTCATGGACAGATGTCCTGACATTTTCCTTTAGAATTGGCTGGTATAATTCAGAATTCATTGTTCCATCAATGATGGCAAGCCGTCCTGGCCCAGATGCAGCAAAACAGGCCCAAACCGATACTACCACCACCATGTTTCACAGATGGGATAAGGTTCTTATGCTGGAATGCAGTGTTTTCCTTTCTCCAAACATAACACTTCTCATTTAAACCAAAAAGTTCTATTTTGGTCTCATCCGTCCACAAAACATTTTTCCAATAGCCTTCTGGCTTGTCCACATGATCTTTAGCAAACTGTAGATGAGCAGCAATGTTCTTTTTGGAGAGCAGTGGCTTTCTCCTTGCAACCCTGCCATGCACACCATTGTTGTTCAGTGTTCTCCTGATGGTGGACTCATGAACATTAACATTAGCCAATGTGAGAGAGGCCTTCAGTTGCTTAGAAGTTACCCTGGGGTCCTTTGTGTCCTCGCTGACTATTACACGCCTTGCTCTTGGAGTGATCTTTGTTGGTCGACCGCTCCTGGGGAGGGTAACAATGGTCTTGAATTTCCTCCATTTGTACACAATCTGTCTGACTGTGGATTGGTGGAGTCCAAACTCTTTCGAGATGGTTTTGTAACCTTATGAGCATCAACAACGCTTTTTCTGAGATCCCCAGAAATCTCCTTTGTTCGTGCCATGATACACTTCCACAAACATGTGTTGTGAAGATCAGACTTTGATAGATCCCTGTTCTTTAAATAAAACAGGGTGCCCACTCACACCTGATTGTCATCCCATTGATTGAAAATACCTGACTCTAATTTCACCTTCAAATTAACTGCTAATCCTAGAGGTTCACATACTTTTGCCACTCACAGATATGTAATATTAGATAATTTTCCTCAATAAATAAATGACCAAGTATAATATTTTTGTCTCATTTCTTTAACTGGGTCCTCTTTATCTACTTTTAGGACTTGTGTGAAAATCTGATGATGTTTTAGGTCATATTTATGCAGAAATATGGAAAATTCTAAAGGGTTCACAAACTTTCAAGTGCCACTGTATATTGCCTTTTATTATCTTGTATTGTCTTGTATTGTCTCAGTCTCATATATTGCCTCGTATTGTTTTGTCTCGTGTATATTGTCTTGAATTGTCTCTGTTTTGTCTTCGCCTCATATAGTGCCTTGTATTGCCTCTGTATTGTTTCTGTCTCATATATTGTCTCCCTATTGTCTTCATCTCAAATATTGTCTTGTCTTGTATTTCTTCTGTATTCTCTCTGTATTGTCTGTCTCATATATTGTCTTGTACTGTGTTGTACTGTCTCTGTATTGTCCTTGTCTCATGTCTTGTCACTGTCACTGTATTATAGTCTTACTGTCTTTTTATTCATACTATTGGTTTAATTATTATTTTTTTTATTTCATTGCATTTGCACATGCAGGAGTTGGAGCCAAACTTTACTCCTTATACTTGTATAATGGATGTAACAACAATAAACTTAACTAATGAAATGAACAACAACAACAACAACAACAACAACAACAACATTATTCTTATTATTGTTGTTGTTGTTAATAATAATAATAATAATAAAAATAATAATAATAATAATAAACAATAACAATTATTATTACTGTTGTTGTTAATAATAATTATTTTATTATTATTATTATTATTATTATTATTATTATTATTATTAACCACAACAACAATTATTATTATTATTATTATTATTATTATTATTATTATAGTTGTTGTTGTCATTATTAACAACAATGACAAGGACAACAACAACAACAACAACAATAATAATAATAATAATAATAATAATAATCGTCATTGTACTGTTGTTAATAATAATAATAATAATTATTATTATTATTATTAACAATGGTGACAATAATAATAATTATATTATTATTAACAAAAACTTATTATTATTATTATCATTAACAACAACACATTATTATTATTGTCGTCGTTGTTATTATTTGTTGTTATTAACAACAACAATGATTATTATTATTACTATTAACAACAACAATTATTATTATTGTTGTCGTCGTTGTTGTTTAGTTTACCACTTATTTTAAACCTTTATTGTCAAAAACATTCATCTCTAATTTCGGAAAATGTCTCGTTTACGTTTAAGATAATTGAATTTATTGTTTCCCAGAAAGTCTACTAGTAGGTTTGTTTGTTTGTTTGTTTGTTTGTTCCTTTAGGCAGTAATAAGGGATTAGTGCGGCTATTGCCATACTGCGCCTGTAGCTCCTGTCTCTGTCTCTCTTCATTCCTCCACTCGGTCAGGTTTGTCCAGTCTTTATACTGGAGTCTTTATACTGGAGGAGTCTTTATACTGGAGTCTTTATACTGGAGGAGTCTTTATACTGGAGTCTCCAGGACGCCACTGCTGCTCTTCATTCACGTGTTTATTAGCAGGTCTTGCTGTAATTAAACGAAGCGCGTGTGATGTTAGTGATGGGGAGTAAATGAGAGCTGATGCACATCTGTCTGAGTGGTGTGAAATCTGATTCCCCACTCGGTCATTCTGTGAAAATCCAACGGCGTCACTGGCGCTCCGGATCCAGACATGACTTACAGAAAGCAGAATCATCCAACAGGCCATGTGCTGTAATTACTTCTCGGGAGGTTGACTGGACCACAGAGTAGCACAGGCGGGCTCAGGACAGGGCTGCTCAGTTCATGGACTTTCATTTGTAAACAAAATATTAGAGTCTGCTTGTTAAATTTCTTCACAAAAAGCCTCAGCTTTACTACTGTTGGCTTTCAGGGATCCAAATACAGGTATTTTCTAAAATCCCAGGGCAGTGATGGTCCAGCGATTACAGCTCTGGGTTACTGATCAGAAGGTTGGGGTTTAAACCCCAGCACTGCCAACCTGTCACTGTTGGGCTCTCTGCTCCAGGGGTGCTGTATCATGGCTGCAGTCTGATTCCAGCATGTTAACAAGCCAGGATATGCAAAGAAAAGGATTTCTATGAATGTATATATGACAAATAAAGGCTTCTTCTATATCCATCCATCCATGCATTATCTGTAGCCACTTATCCTGTTCTACAGGCGAGCTGGAGCCTATCCCAGCTGACTATGGCGAGAGGCGGGGTACACCCTGGACAAGTCACCAAGTCATCGCAGGGGGCTTCTTCT